>NC_068287.1:31832223-32142799 GCF_025860055.1 Xyrauchen texanus
TTCAAGGGGTCCCTCAGTATAGTTGAGATTAGTCTTGGTGGCGAAGGTTGCAAATCCTGCTCTAGACGATACTTAAAACAAAAGTGTCATCTAGCACCTGTGTAAGCTCCTTCAATGCAAAGAAATAGCATCAGCATGTGGCTACATCACTGCCAATCACAACTCTGCTCCATCCAGGCATAATTGTCACATGAAAGCATGTTTGTTTGGTAACAGAGCCCCAGATTTTGTTTTAGTTGCTGGAATTGTTGAGTCAGGAGGAGAGCCGGAGGGCAGGAGTAAATGTGCCAGAGAAATGTTTTGCTAAGTATTTTATCACATCCACAAAAAAAAAAAAAAAAAAGTCCCTGCAGACATAATAAATCCTTTACCCAGATTAAATGAAATCCCTTCTCTCTGCTTAGAAACTTTGTCGAATTTTAAGTGTTACCTTACCATGGTTCATGTATAGTGTCATAAGGCAGGTTGGATGCTCAATGTAAATGATGTGTTTGTCTTTTAGCAAGTAAGACCCCGTGTTTTACGAGTTGATGTATTTCATGTTAACACAGGAAATGTGTGTGGCAATTACTCTAGTTCATGTCACAGCCATGAACATGTTTTGCTACTAGTCAGTTGCAGGTGGTTTTAGGGGGAAGGAATGTCTCATTTAAGAGTGCATTTGATTTAACAAAAATCTGTGTAGTGCAACATAAATCATTAAACTGATAGTTCACCCAAAATTCTCTCATCATTTACTCAACCTCATGCCATCCCATATGTCAAGTCAATTCAAGTCAATTTTATTTGTTTAGCGCCTTTCACAATACACATCGTTTCAAAGCAGCTTTACAGAATATCAGCATTAACAGACGATAAAACTAATGTCTATAAAGTCGATTAATCATCATTGTGTAATTTAGATAAAATACGATTTTTAATAGTGTTTAAAAATAATTAAATGATAATTGTATTAATAACCCCAGTGAGCAAGCTGAAGGCGACTGTGGCAAGGAACACAAAACTCCATAAGATGTTGATTAATGAAGAAAAATAACCTTGGGAGAAACCAGACTCACTGTGGGGGCCAGTTCCCCTCTGGCTAACATTATGAATGTAATGTAAATATTAATTATGTATAGGTAAAATCATGGTTTAAAATTATTAAACTAAGTGTTAAGGGTCAGTGAATGTGAATGACTTTCTTTTTTTGTAGAACAAAAATGAAGATTTCTAGATTAATATTTCAGCTTTGTAGGTCCATACAATGCAAGTGAATGGTGATCAGACCTTTAAAGCACATACAGGAGCATAAAAGTAATCCATAACACTCATAAGACTTAAATCTACTGTATGTCTTCAGAAGCAATATTATATGTGTGGGTTTGATCAATAAGTTGAAGTTATTTTTTAACCGTAAATATCCACTTTCACTTTCACATCTTTTCGCATTCTCAAAGTGAATGGGGAGATTTATATTAAACAATGATTTAAACATATATCTATTTCTCACCCATAGTGATCATATCACTTCAAAAGACATACAGTATATTAAACCACTGGCGTTGTATGGATTACATTTATTCTACCTTTATGTGATTTTTGGAGCTTGAAAGGTCTGGCCACCATTCACTTGCATTGTATGTACCTACAGAGAGATATTCTTCTAAAAAATGTCATTTGTGTTCAGCACAAGAAAGAAAGTCATCACATTTGAGATTTCATAAGGGTGAGTAAATGATGAGAGAATTTTTATTTTCAGGTGAACTATCCCTTTAATATTTTTGGTACGTTGTTCCGGTAGAGAAAAGCTGCAAAAAATGTAAATATCTATATCTGATCAAAGTTTCCATTCACACTGTCTTTAAAATAATAATAATAATGCATCAGACTTGCCCAAACTGGAGGGGTGTTGATGTGTAGCAGTCAATAATTTTAGTGCAAAAGTTGCAAATTCAGTCTCAGTTGCAACTGAGTCTCAGGCTGCATCTGAATATGCATACTGTCCTACCATATATGCCAATGGAGTAGTGTGTCAGAATCCTATTACTAAAAGAGTAGGTGAGAAAAACTTGGATGACCAACAAATCACTGAGATCATATTTTCCCCCCATTCTTTTGGTTGATGTGAATATTATCTGAAGCTCCTGACCCATTTTTATACACTGCAGTGCTGAAACATGATTGGCTGATTAGATAATCGCATGGATGATTGTTGTTGCCAGATGGGCTGGTTTGAGTATTTCTGTAACTGCTGATCTCCTGGGATTTTCACACAAAACAGTCTCTAGAATTTACTCAGAATGGTTCCAAAAACAAACAAACAAAAAAAAAAAACATCCAGTGAGGGGAAGTTCTGCAGACGGAAACACCTTGTTGATGAGAGAGGTCAACAGAGAATGGCCAGACTGTTATGAATTGACAAAGTCTATGGTAACTCAGATAACCGCTCTGTACAATTGTGGTGAGAAGAATAGCATCTCAGATGCTGTTTTGGTGGCACGAGGAGGCCCTACACATGTTATATCATGTTTATGATACCTATGCAAACCTTAATGTAAAATGTTACCCAGTAATTATCATCCATGCAGTTTACACAATCTTAACTGAAACACTAGTTAATTTGTACTTGAAAAGCGATCAACGTAAGGCAAAAAAACAAAAACAAATGGTGACTTGTCACAGCATCTAAAATCCTAATATTCCCTTGTTGGGGATAAAAAAAGCTGTTTTACACTTTAATTTCATCTACCAAGATATACAGTATAGTCCTTTCTATTAAAAAAATTGCTCATCATGTTTGAAGTGGTTCTATGGATGTTTTAAAGTTATGTACATTTTCACACCGGGGGGTCCATTTTCATGATTTCGCCTAGGGCCCCAAACCCATGTGCTGGCTCTGCACAGGACAAAATTCCCACAACCTGAAAAAAGTATGTCTGGGAATGCATTCATACTACTCAACTGCATACCTAAAGAATGTACTTTTTGACTGGATGTGGATTGTGATTTTTAGTACATACATAATTCCGGATGCAGCTTTACTATGAGACTTTGCACTTAATCCCGAGTTGCTTTTGGAAGATATGCTATTCCTGAAATAGCTGTTCTGTATTAAGTTGCTTTGGGTAAAAAATATCAGCTAAAAACACTCTACCTGCATACTGACAACGGAATTTGTGAGATACACTGAAAAAAGTCTATCAGCCATTTTTGTCACATTCTGAACAGATCTCTTCATAAATTATATTTAGAACTGCTGAAATATTTAAACAGCGAGTCATTGAAGGAGCTATGAATCATCTATTTAAATACCTCTGGGAGAACAATGATGAAATATGGTCAAACTGAAGCTCCAGTCAAAATGCCTGGCCTACACATTCACTATACAATGTCTCCAGCCTTTACATAATATTAAAAGCAATGGAGAAAGTTTCAATGTAAAATAATATGATAAACTAGCAGCAAAAGGTTGTTATTCAATTGTTTGTTTGTTTTGGTTTGGTGCTGAGAGAAGGATCCAAATGCAGGAAGGCAGAATAGGGCTTTTATTATATAAACAAATAAAATACAAATCAAAACACTCACAAGGGAGAGGAGTAAACAACCGAAAACAAAACAGAAACTAGACCGACCGAAAATGGAAACAGGAAACAGGGAACTGACCACGTCCACTATGCGGGGGTCAGACTGGAAGTGGGTGGATGCTCGGCACTAAACAGACTGATCAACAGATTGGTATCTGGTGTCTGATGGGTGCTGGCCATTGGACTGAGCAAAAGACTGATAGCTGGTGCCTTAAAGGTGTTTGTTACTGGGCTGAGCAAAGGGCTGTTCGAAGCATTGTCAATGGTCTCAGGGGACTGGAAAGACTTGTCGACAGCCATGGGGAACTGGACAGGCTCGTTGACAGTCTCAGCTAAATGGACAGACTTGTCGACAGCCTCAGGGAACTGGATGGACTGGTCGACAGCCTCAGGGATCTGTACGGATTTGTCGATGACCACAAGGAAGTGGACAGGCTCAATGACTCAATGAGAGCTGGCAGCAACTGGGGAATGACCTCCGTGGCCGGGAGCACTGGCAGCAACTGGGGAACGGCCTCCATGGCTGGGAGCGCTGGCAGCCATTGGGGAACAGCCTCTATGGCTAGGAGCACTGGCAGCAACTGGGGAACAGCCTCCATGGCCGGGAGCGTTGACAATGACTGTGGAACGGCCTCTTTGGCGGGAGCTCTGGCAGCGACTGGGGAATGGCTTTTGTGGCCGAGGATGCTGGCAACGACTGGGGAACGGCCTCTGTGGCTGCGAGCGCTGGCAGTATCTGGAGAGCAGGGGCCCTTCTCCTCCTCCTCATCCTCTTCCAAACATATATATATATATATATATATATATATATATATATATATATATATATATATATATATATATATATATATATAGTGTTGTAAACACAAACGCTGTTTGTGTTTACATAACTTTTAGAATAAAATATGAATGCCTTTTACACATTGAATTCAGTTTCACATTGACCACGATTCACACATGGAGGCTGCCATCTTGGATCTAACGCATTTCACACAGCGCCATTTTGGCTCTGCCCCATTAACAGTTATTTCAGTTTACCTCAATAACATTTACTCCAAACAGGCAAATGAACATACAATCTCCTTTTACAACATTTTAAAACCCATTTCATTCATATATTTTCAAAGATTGGAACTTTAAACCCTTATCTTTGATGACTCGTTTTTCTTACATGCATGAATCCAATAATAGCTGAACATAGACATTAAACAAATGTTTTTACACAGAGAAATAACACCTTAACACATTCCCTGCACACTCTGAAAAATATGGTTTACTTAATAATGAATTCACATTATTAACCCATTTGTTCACCTGTAGAAAGAGAGAGAAATACCATGAGACGATAAGTGCGTGCAAGCTCTGGCAGCGTTTAATTGAATCTGGCCAGATCATGCAGCATCTCATACTCCAGCGCATCCTCGGAGTAGAGCGGTTGCTATTCGTTGAGCTGAATAGATTGACTCAAGATGGCGCCGAGTATGGCTGCTGCGTTGCGAGCTCCGATACAACACTGCGGTTTATTGTTTGTTTTGTTTACAGTTCTTTGTTTTTTTGTCTTGGATGTTGTCTGCCTTATTGTTTACGACAGACAAACGCTTTTGGACATTGGTTCTACAATTACACATCGAAAACCGGACTTCAAATTCCTTAATGCCGACCCGCTGTTTACAAACACGCCGGCGGAGCCCTTTGTCTGGGCTGAAACGCAGAAGGAAAAGAGGAAAACGAGCCGGCGTTCTCATCAGAGTAAGACGTCGTGCAAATCGACCCCCGCTACCCAGTATACTACTGGAAAATCTCTTTCCAACGAGAGACGAGAGATTGTTGTGTTATCTGCCTTACAGAAATCTGGCTGGCTGCGGAGATTCCAGACTCGGCCATCGGAATCACAGGCTTTTCCGTTCACCGAGCGGACAGAGCGAAAGACCTCTCTGGTAAAAGCAGAGGTGGTGGTGTATGTTTTATGATCAACAAATCATGGTGTGATCAGAGGAATGTACATTTCATAAAGTCTTTCTGCTCTCCTGATCTGGAATATCTCATGCTTATGTGTCGACCATTCTGGCTACCGAGGGAATTCACAGCGGTCATCATCACAGCTGTGTACATCCCCCCACAAGCCGACACAGACCGGGCACTCAGGGAAATGTATGGGAGTATAAGTGAGCAGGAAACCGCGCACCCTGAGGCTGCGTTCATTGTTACCGGGGACTTTAACAAAGCCAACTTCAAAACAATCGCTCCAAAATACCACCAACACATAAAGTTCAACACACGAGGGGACCGGGTTTTGGACCATTGTTACTCTCCTTTCCGGGATGGCTACAAATCCCTCCCCCGCCCCCCATTTGGCAAATCGGACCACAATTCTGTTCTGCTTCTGCCCGTGTACAGGCATAAACTGAAACAGGAAGCACCCACCCTCAGAACGATCCAGTGCTGGTCGGACCAATCAGACTCTGCGCTACAAGACTGTTTTGATCACGCGGACTGGGAGATGTTCCGGTCCACCTCTGATGACGACATCGAGGTTTACGCTGACAGCGTAACGTGTTTCATCAGGAAGTGCGTAGAGGATGTTGTTCCGTCCAAAACAATACGGATATACCCCAACCAGAAACCATGGGTTAACGGCGAGGTTCGCGCGGCACTCAATGCGCAGTCCTCCGCTTTTAATTCTTCTAACACGGAGGAGTGTAAACAAGCCAGTTATGCCCTCCGTAACACCATCAGTGCAGCCAAACGCCAGTACAGGCACAAGCTTGAAGGTCAGTTCAACACCACTGACTCTAGAAGTATGTGGCAGGGAATTAACACCATCACGGACTACAAACGGAATAAAGACTTCGCCATGAACATCGCTGCATCTCTCCCGGATGAACTTAATACATTTTATGCTCGTTTTGAGGACAATAACACCGCCCTCGCGGAGAGAGTATTCGCGGCTGACGCTTAAGAGGTTGATTCACTCTCTGTCTCTTTTGTGGATGTAACACGATCCTTCCGACGGGTGAACATCCATAAAGCCGCGGGCCCAGACGGCATTCCGGGCCGCGTCATCAGAGCGTGCGCGAATCAACTGGCTGGTGTTTTTATGGACATTTTCAATCTGTCCCTCTCCCTGTCTGTAGTCCCCACATGCTTCAAAACATCAACCATTGTGCCTGTACCGAAGCAAGCCACAATCACTTGCTTAAATGACTGGCATCCTGTTGCTCTGACTCCCATCATCAGCAAATGCTTCGAAAGGTTAATCAGAGATTACATCTGCTCTGTTCTGCCCACCTCTTTGGACCCATTGCAGTTTGCCTACCGTAACAACCGCTCCACTGATGATGCCATTGCATCTACACCACACACTGCTCTCTCACATCTGGAAAAAAGGAACACATATGTGAGAATGCTGTTTGTAGACTACAGCTCAGCATTCAACACAATAGTGCCCTCCAAGCTTGATGAGAAACTCCGGGCTCTGGGCTTAAACAGCTCACTGTGCAGCTGGATCCTGGATTTCCTGTCAGGCAGATGTCAGGTGGTTAGAATGGGCAGCAACACCTCCTCATCACTGACCCTCAACACTGGAGCCCTGCAGGGCTGTGTTCTTAGCCCTCTCCTGTATTCTCTATACACGCATGACTGTGTGGCAACACATAGCTCCAATACCATCATTAAGTTTGCTGACGATACGACGGTGGTAGGTCTGATCACTGACAATGATGAAAGAGCCTACAGAGAGGAGGTGCACACTCTGACACGCTGGTGTCAGGAGCACAACCTCTCCCTCAGCGTCAGTAAAACCAAGGAGCTTGTAGTGGACTTCAGGAAGAAAGACGGAGAACACAGCCCCATCACCATTAATGGAGCACCAGTGGAGAGAGTCAGCAGCTTCAAGTTCCTCGGTGTCCACATTACTGAGGAACTCACATGGTCCGTCCACACTGAGGCCGTTGTGAAGAAGGCTCACCAGCGCCTCTTCTTCCTGAGATGGCTGAGGAAGTTTGGAATGAACCACCATATCCTCACATGGTTCTACACCAGCACTGTAGAGAGCATCCTGACTGGCTGCATCACCGCCTGGTACGGCAATAGCACCGCCCACAACTGCAAAGCCCTGCAAAGGGTGGTGCGAACTGCCAGGAACATCATCAGCGGTGAGCTTCCCTCCCTCCAGGACATATACACAAGGCGGTGTGTGAAAAAAGCTCGGAGGATCATCAGAGACTCCAGCCACCCGAGTCATGGTCTGTTCTCACTGCTACCATCAGGCAGGCGGTATCGCAGCATCAGGACCCGCACCAGCCGACTACATGACAGCTTCTTCCCCCAAGCAATCAGACTGTTGAACACTTGATCTATCAGGATCAATAATTAGCACTGTACTTTATTAATCTATAATCTCACACTGGACTGTCAACATATTCTCCTCTATTCAACTACTTATATATATTTCATATACTCCCACTTATTGTATATTGTGTATTCTATATTGTGTGTATTGTCTACTGTACATTGTATATTATTATTGTGTTGTGTAAGTATGTGTACATTTTCATATGTAAATTGTGTTGTGTAAGTATGTTGTTTACTGTAATTGGTATATGTCTCGTCACTGTCATGACTGCTATGTTGCTCGGAACTGCATACAAGAATTTCACCTACTGTTGCACTTGTGTACATGGTAGTGTGACAAAAGTGATTTGATTTGAATTCACACGGCTTCCCATTCATCTCTGCTGGATTTGAGGCCCATTACAGCGGCATCTCCTCCCTCTGCACTGGTGCACCGCAGAGATCGCCCCTGGGCATTTTGGCAGAACAAACTAAAAGAGTACATTCTAAAAGAGCGGCACACATGGGAACATCTTTTTAAAGATGCATTTCCGTCTGTGTGTTATTCCTGGTTATTCCTGGTTATTCTCTATCTCTCGCATTCTGACAGCCACAATCGTTGTATTTCATGCCTGGGCACTGTCCACGCGGAGGTATCGTTCATGGAAGCATCATGTTCTCACTGCGAAAACATGACCATGGCAACATTTTGTTCACGGCTTGCCTTCGTAAGAACGCTACCTTGCGTGCAGAAATCGCTACCCTCCTATGGAAGGGTGCGATAGAGCCTGCCCCTCTGGCCTAGATGAAGAAAGGGTTTTGCAGCCCCTACTTCATTGTTCTAACGAAAGGTGGTGGGTTACAGCCAATCTCGAACCTGCGAGTACTGAACCAGGCCTTACACAGACTCCTGTTCAAGATGATGATGCAAAAACGCATTCTAGTGAGCGTCTGGCATCAAGATTGGTTCGCAGCTGTAGATCTGAAGGACGCATACTTCTACATTTCAATTCCACCTCGACGCAGACCCTTCCTGCTGTTTGCGCACGAGGGTCAGGCGTACCAGTACAAGTTCTGTACAAGCTCTTTCGGCCTGTCCCACATCCCCTGATAAAGGCCGCAGAGGCAGCTCTTGCCCCGTTAAGTGAAGTGGCCGTTCGCATACTCAACTATCTGGAAGACTGGCTAATCCTAGCTCACTCTCGGCATGTGTTGTGTGTGCACAGGGATCTGGTGCTCAAACACCTCAGGGCTTCAGGTCAACGAGGAAAAGAGCAAGCTCCTCCCGGTTCAGAGCATCTCTTTTCTGGGCTTGGAGTTGGAGTCAGTCTCAATGATGTCACGCCGCACGAATGGGCTGGTCAGCACAGTCGGTGCTGACCTGTTTGAAGGCTTTCAGATAGAATACAGCAGTTCCACTGAAACTGTTTCAGAGGCTCCTGGGGCAAATGGCGTCCTCAGCAGTGGCCACACCGCTCGGGTTGATGCATATGAGACCGCTTCAGCACTGGTTACAGACTCGAGAACCGAGATGGGCATGGCGCCGCGGGACACATCACATGGCCATCACCCCGGTCTTTCGCCGCCTTTTCAGCCCTTGGACCGACCTCACATTTCTACAGGCAGGTGTTCCCCTGGAGTAGGTCTCCATGTGCATCGTGTTTACGACGGACGCCTCCAAAACGGGCTGAGGCGCTGTATGCTACGGTGACATATATGGACCATCAAGACGGCCTACACTCCCGTTGTATGTCACAAATCGCCTGCCGTCTCCTCCTCTGGAGCACCTCAAGTTGCTGCGAGCCACTCACATCCCGGGCGACCTCTAAACCGCAGTGGATGCGCTGCCACGATAGGTTACCCACAGGGGAGAGTGGAGACTCCACCCTCAGGTGGTCCAACTGATTTGGAGTCAATTCGAGCTGGCACAGGTAGACCTGTTCGCTTTCTCAGAATCCTCTCAGTGCCCACTTCGGTATGCCCTGACCGAGGCACCCCTGAGTATAGACACGCGGGCACACAGCTGGCCCCCCGCATTACAGAAATACGCGTTTTCCTCAGTAAGCCTACTTGCACAGACCCTGTGCAAGGTCAGGGAGGATGAGGAGCAGGTCATCCTTGTAGCACCCTACTGGCCCATCCAGACTTGGTTCTCGGAACTCATGCTCCTCGCCCCACCCCGGCGAATTCCCCTGAGGAAGAACCTTCTTTCTCAGGGATGGGGCACCATCTGGCTACCACAACCAGACCTCTAGAATCCCCATGTCTAGCCCCTGGACTGGACGCAGAAGACCTACGTGGCCTACCACCCACTGTGGTAGACACAATCACTCAGGCTAGGGCTCCCTCTACGAGGCACCTGTATGCCTTGAAGTGGCGTCTGTTCGCTAAGTGGTGCTCTTCTCGACGTGAAGACCCCCAGAGATGCGCAGTTTAATTGGTGCTTTCCTTCCTGCTGTAGAGGTTGGAGGGCCAGCCGGCACCCTCCACCTTGAAGGTGTACGTAGCCGCTATAACAGCACACCACGACACATTGGACAGTAAGTCCTTAGAGAGGCACGACCTGATCATCAGGTTACTGAGAGGCACCAGCAGGTTGACCTGTAAGTGTTTTCTGTCAGCGAAACATGCCTGGAGTTCGGTCCGGGCTACTCTCACGTGATCCTGAGACCCCGACCGGGCTATGTGCAAAAGTTTCCCACAACCCCATTCAGGGATCAGGTGGTGAACCTGCAAGCACTGCCCCAAGAGGAGGCAGACCCAGCCTTGATGTTTCTGTGTCACACTTTACGCATCTGTTTGGATCACACGCAGAGCTTCAGTGTCTCTGAGGTGGACAGCAGAAAGGAAGCACTGTCTCCAACCAGAGGATCGGACACTGGATCATTGAAGCCATAGCTATGACATACCATTTTCTCAAAAATCAGAGGTGTCTCGGGCTCCCAAGAGTGACCCCTAGTGTCACTTCATCGACACAACGTCTCGTTTCATCCATCAAGGAACTGAGGTTACGGAAGTAAACAGGACGGTTTGCGTCAGACTTATGTCGGTAATTTCATTTAGTGAAAATGACCATCTGACTCCTTATTCAGCCTATTACAAGACTACTTGCCAGATAAAAAAATAAATAGACATGACACTTTGATTTGTGTTGAAAGTTTGTAATTATGTAAGGAGAAATAAATCACTGAACAGCTGAAATCAACCTCCGGTTTGCATCAGAATTTTCTGTTGGTGTTTATTTTGCAAAAAATGGCCATCTGCCACCTCATTATCCAGGTTTTTACAAGACTACTTGCCAAAAGAACAAATAAATGGACATTAAACATTTGAGTTGAAAATATGTCATTACCTTAAGTGAAGAGATCGCACAGCGATCAAAGAAGAAGGAGAGATGGCTCCAGGGGCGGAGCCAGGTGTTTTTCAAAGGGATGGTCCGGCAGGGGCAAGCAATCAGTCTGTGTTGGCACAGAAATGACACGCGGGACGGAGAGTTGCGGCGACCTTGGTGTACGCACATGTTAAGTTTAGTTTGTACATTTGTACAGAGATGATTTCACCTCTCAATAACTAAATTGTGCTAAAAAAATTACCAAAAAATGAATAAAACAGCAATTGCAAGTGGGGTGGCCAATGGGGTGGCCAGGCATCGGCACATGATGGCCACGGCCACTCCTGGCCACCCCTTAACTCCGCCACTGGATGGCTCACAAGAATCCGGATGAGTGGTCTGATAAAGTGGAGCTGCTGTGATAACAGAGGAATAACAGACCACTAGATGCCACCATTGATCAATCAGAATACAGTATTCCAGGCTGATGTGTAATAAGAGATTTTATCACACTTAAATCATGTTAGCACACAGATTGTTTACGCCTTGTGGCTATACTTTTGTAACAGAGAGTATTTTAACGTTTATGGACGTACTCGCATCAATTATAAGTGTCTCACTGTCCTTTTTTTCTTTTTTTTAAAGAAAAGGAATGACAAGTTAAAATAATTTTTTGTAGTAATCAACATTGTCAAATCAAATGCTGTCAATTGAGCGTAACTTCTGTTGAACCCGGAATATTCCTTTAAGCAAATATAATGCTGATATATAAATTTATTGACAGCAAATGAGAGGTACACAGATTTGCTGAGATTAAATGAATGCTTGTTTTGCACAATATTTACAAAAAAAATTCTCAGAAATTATTCAATATCCATTGACAAAGCTGTCAGATTTTGGAAATGATATAAAGGGAGTCTAAAACTCCCAGATAGCGCACGTACATCTTCGAGATGTCTGTTTTAGACCTTTTCATCCAGAAAGCATCACAATCTATTGGACATCTGCTAAACATCTTTAAAAGATCCACTTTACAAACATTCTAAATCATACATTTCTCAAAGATATCTGCTGAATGTCTTTGTAACGGGGTCGAATGTAAAGGATGAGGTGAGAACCGGACGAAGCATCAAAGGAATATTTAATTAAACAAAAACACACAAACATAAACACATACAGGGAAGCTGCCCGTAGCTCTCTCTCTCTCTCTCTCTCTCTCTCCGGCGGCCTTTATCCCTCCCGTCGGATTGATTAGCCTGATTAGGGGCCGGTTCGTGCATCATCTCCACCCTCCTCCTTGCTACAGTCTTATTGAAAATAGAGACATACTTAATGACAAGCATCTTATGGATAGATTGCAGATGAGCAAACAATGTTAAAAATACATCTTCCGGATGTAAACACACACACACATCAAATAGATGTCTGGGTAATGTAAGTGTGCTATCAGGGACTTTTGTTAATCGACCAAGCAGATAAAGGGATTAACCATCAAAATTAGCAAATATCAGCCTATAAATCTGCCTGACCGATATGTGATACCATCACTAGTTTGTAGTCCAGTTAAGTTGCAATATGCTATATTTATAGTACTTTTGCAAGGGCTCAGGTTTCTGAAAGTACCTTTTTGGCAATTTTAGGTGTGAGCACAAATTAAGTATAATCTTAGTGAGCAAAATGCTTATTCATAAGGATACATTTTCCTTTATGTAAATGTGAGTGTAAAATATAAGTCAGATATTTGACATTTTTTTCTCAATTGGTTTACTCTTCAATCTACAGTATGCATAAAAAGAAAATACATTAAATAGCTACTTTAAAACGGCTTAGTGCTTTGTTTTTATCTGGTTAAGCTGCCTTCGAATTTGAAGCAACTTTTCTCAACCTTGTTTTCGGGGTCATTTGTAGACCTCTGAAGTGTCTGCATCGAGATACATACAGATTTGTAGCAGTGCGCTAGTCTCCTGCATTAGCATTCACAACACTAGCTGTGTTTCAGAGTGAAACTCCAGAGGAACACATTGAATTGATCCAAACTGTGACTTTCTCTTTGTTTCTTTCTAGATTTTACAGCAAAGGTAGCAGGTTTATTTATTTATTTTGTACTAATTATACTTACACCACAGAGAGTAGCTCAAAAGTTAGCAGAGCTGAGAGGAGAAGAGGACGACGAGGGATGGTCAGTGTGAACACGTAATTTCATGCATCGTGGCTCCCTTCAATAACGGAGCTGGCTCTATGGATTAGAGTCATCCACTTCTGTCAAAATCTTACCACAAATGGCGAATTCTGATAAATAAGCCTGATACTACAATTTGTACACGTAGCCCTTGACTTACAGTATTGATGTTAATGGCCTATCATTTTCTGGTCTGTATCATCAATTTAATTACCTCCAGATGACCAAATGTTCTATATATGATAGTACTCATTATCTAATTATAAAGATGGAGAAAATAGCTCCTCCATGAAAGCATCTCTCTGACTAATTGGAGATTTTGCCCCAAATGGAGCTTCACCACCAAGACACTGTCCATATGTTCAAATATGGAGTAGAATTCTCTAGAGAGAGTCTCGCTGCTAACTAAATTAGGCTGAAATTCAAATTACTGCCTGTTGAGTTGTGAAGGACGGTCAAAGCTTTGACTGCAAGAAGTCATAGCAAGTAGATAAGCACAGTCATTGAACAATGAGCATCATTTTTGCCCTCTCTGAAATTAGAGCATGTTAGATCAAAAGTGAATCTATATGCTCATTCTTTTGCTTATTAATAGAGATATTCAACAGCTTCATTACAGACAGCAATGAGTCACTTGTCTTGCATATTGTCCTTAAGCATGGATGACTAACTGTGTCTGCCCTTGGCTCACTTATAGTCTGTTAAATAGTGTTACATGCTCTGTGAAATTAAAATGATTTTCAAGGTGGTAAAACAAATTTAAGAACAAAACTTAGAGGCACTTTATAAAATAACTGCAACATTTATCACATTCGGCTGTCAATAACTGCCCGTTACTACTTGATTGCACAGAGGACTTTAATGTTACAAGCAAACAACCGCCGATCCTTAACCCAAGAAGCCACTGGGGCTTATCCACAACTACCAAATGTGTATTGAGTATGGATTAGCCTCTCATCCACAAAGTGTGAGAATGGCTCAATCTTGCTTGACCTGCTGCTTTTTGATAGCTTTGCTTAAGCAATAACAAAGGCAACATTTTATAGAACAGTTGTAAATAATTGAATAATCATAAATCATCTATTGTGAGCTCATAGCTGAGTCAAAATGCTAGTTTGGCATCAAAATGCCTCTTTTTGTCTCTGCTGAGCCTTGACATTGATTATTGATTTTAGTACATTTTACTTAACTTAGTGGCCCACTAAACTGATTTTCTGTCAATTTTAAGCTGATTAAGCCTCATTTACATAAACAATTGTAAAACAAAGGGTGTTGGTGCCCTTCACCAAATTAATGTTAACGAATACATTAACTCAACTCCCTGGTGAGTTAATCGCCCTATCAACTCCCTTAATCAGTGTGCTATAATATACAGTACCTTAATTAAATTGTAGATATATTTTGCTTCGAAAAAGTAAATATCAGAATACAGTACATGGCTACATCTTAATTGCTGTCTGTAGAGAAACATCCTTTTTTTTCCCACATAATGCTTCTACCATCGTAATGCTGCCACCATGTAGCAAATGCAAATCTTGACACTATGGAAAAAGTTCTCTTCTGGGTATATGTATGTAATTCAAAATGCACTTTTTAGAAAACCTATGAACAAGAAAGATCTATGCTGCTGTCCACTATAACTATTTATGTTCCTATCTTTCCATAGGTTGGAAAAACTAAAATCAAATCAAATCACTTTCTATCTGGAAGACACGCAGGCTTGAGTGAAGTTTAAGATGCCATTTATTTGATAAATGTAAAACAGGAAGTAAAGTCTCTCTCTTTGGCATAGGCCCCGTCCGGCGGTCCGAGGGAGTTGTACCCAGAACCGTCATGTCCTGCCGGAGATAGGAGGCAGGGGCGAGGAGCCTACCTCCTCAACTGGTGGTAGTGGGGTGGTCGAGGTTGCCTGTGTTAGCACACTGAAACAGCAATGTGATAGATTGTGATAGGACCTCAAGTGGGAGCTGAACATCAGCTCCCTCATCAAGAAAGCACAACAGAGAATGTACATCCTGCGGCAGCTGAAGAAATTCAACCTGCCAAAGACAAAGATGCTGCACTTCTACACAGCCATCATCGAGTCCATCCTCACATCCTCCATCACTCTCTGGTACGCTGCTACTACTGCCAAGGACAAGGGCAGACTGCAGTGTGTCATTCGGTCTGCAGAGAAGGTGATTGGGTGCAATCTGCCGCCGCTCCAGGCAGTGGCGGTTCTACATTGAATTGCACCCTGGGCGAGACCACCTTTGAGTGCTTTATTATTATGATTATGACTGTTTGTGGATTAATTATCCACAAACAGTCATATTTTATTATAGCAACATTTCTCTTAAAGAGAAATTAATATTCCTCAATTGCACAAATCCTTCCTAACATCCGACATTGTGCAGAATTGTGTTCATTGTCTTTTGGCAAACTATGACAGTTATCAGCACTTAAATATACACTATATACATAAATGTGCCAAACATATATACAATCAGATATATAAAAAATGTAACAAGTGCAGAGAGCAACAATAATATAACACATTAAGAATAATATACAAATAAAATATAGAATAGAATATGTATATTATATATTACACACAAATGTGAAAACACATTAAAGAGAATCTAATTATTACACTATTGCACTAAGAACAGAAAACACAAACTAAAACTAAAACCTGACATTTCTGGCTTTCCTTGATGCAAAATCATCAATGATGTCATCGTATGAAATCTGCTCCCCTATTGAGTGATTGATACTGATGACGGCAAGGCCAGTGAGCCGTTCCTGGGACATGGTTGATCTCAGGTATGACTTGATCAACTTTAGTTTTGAAAAGCTCCTCTCTGCTTGAGCCACAGTGACTGGCAGAGTAAGTGCAATCATGATAGCAGTCCAAAAATTGGGTAGATCTCCGATAGATCCTTATCATGCATAAAAGTGATAAGCTCAAGGAGGCTCATGGTCTTTGATGGCAGTTCAGGGAAGTTCTTAATTTCCTGCACATGCTCTCTACTGTCCACATCAGAGTGCCCCTTAAAGTGCAGTGTGCTGCCTAGTGCCTCGCATTGCTCTGCCAGCTCCTCACCTGCAAGACTTGGGAAATTTGTCAAAACCCTGAATTTCTTTCCCACATTTTCCAATGTGGAAAATCTCTCCTTGATGGCTGAAGTGGCTGCATCAACGACAACGTTGAAGAATCCAACCTCCAACTTCCTAAGTGCATCACTGAAAGGCTCATCATTTGATTCATATGAGAAGTGCCGCTTTGTGGACCTCAGCCTTTTTTGTTTTAAAACAGCCTCCACATTCATCTCTTCACAAATGTCTTTGGCCGCCATCTGTGCAGTCACAAAGCCACTTGCCTTGTAGCTCTGGAGATCTCGCTCAGTCTTCTTCAAAAGACTCACAGCTAGGTCCACATCCATACTAGGAGACTGCATGAGTTTGCTGGCATGCTGTATTGCAGATAGCATATCATACCAAACAACCATGCAGATGCTGAAGCGGTATGACCCCACCTCCTCAGACAAAGACTGGGCCTCAGCCTTTATAGCAGGGTCTTTGGTGTGGTCTCTCACCTCAATTAAAGCCTCTCTCACGGCAGCTCCCTGGTACCTCATGGGCTCGACGCTCTTGACCTTGCTCTCCCACCTTGTTTCTGCCCACATCATTAAGATGATGCTCACATGGTTCTTCAGTATGGCCCATCTTTGGGTGGAGGCTGAAAATAATGTGTAGAGCTTTTGCAAGACACCAAAGTAACTTATAGCATCAACAGATCCCTTAGCAGCATCACACGCAACTAAATTCAATGTATGCGCTACACATGGCACAAACAGAGCTTGGGGATTCTTTTCTAAGAGCCTGGCTTGAACTCCCTTATTTTTGCCTTTCATGTTTGCCCCGTTGTCATATGACTGTCCTCTGCGGTCTTCAAAAGGAATTCCCAACTCCTCAAGTCTCGTCAGGATCATGGATTCCAAGTGCTGGCCTGTGGACTCCTCTGCCTCCAAAAATCCCATAAAATGTTCCCTGATGTGGGGCTTCTCCATCAGTGACACCACTCTAATGACCACTGACAACTGTTCTGTGTGACTTATATCTGGGGTGCAGTCCAGAATTACAGAAAAAAACTTGCCTGCTTGATGTCATCCACTATAGAAGATATGATTTTGCTGCTCAACAAATCAATCAGCTCATTCTACACATGATGGCCTAGGTAGCTGTTTTGACTTGCTGTTCCTCTTTCGACACGGTTAAGGTGATCTTTCATAATGGGATCAAACCTAGCCATAAGTTCGACCTCTTTGAGAAAATTCCCATTTGATGGTGTGAACAGTGTTTCTGTGTGTCCCCTTAGAGCCAAATTTCGAAGTGCCAGTGACTGCACGATAGCAGTGAGACGTGTCAGCACTGCTCTCCATCTTAACCTCTCAGCCTCCAGAAGTGCCATCTCCAGCTTATCAATAGTTTCCCCACTTTTTAACCTCACTGACAGTTCTTTCCATGCTTTCATGCAATTGAGGTGTTCTGGACTGTTTTCGTGTGATGTGAGGTAATCACTCGCATGTTTCCAATTTGCCATTCCTGCACTTGTTAAATTAACAATTAGCAGCAGAAGCAAAAGAGGCTGTTGTTCTTCACTGAATAAATCAGCCAACTTCTTGCCATCTTTTCACCACTTACTAATGTCTTCCTAAAATATTGGTGGTGGCAACTTCTCCCATCACTCTCATTCCTACGGAAAACAAAGCCATTTTGGCACCTTACATGGTCCTCTGCGAACCAGCTCAGTCCGAATCCTGTCAGTCAGATGTGAGGGCCAGTTAGCAGGGTCGGTTGACAGAGGCTTATCCTCAGCAGTGGGGCTCAGTGGGGGTTCAGCTCCAGGCATTTCTATCAGACAGCATTTTGGCACATTAGTCAAAGCACATAGCAGTGGAACATAACACATAGGCCTACTCAGAAATTATCAGAAATATTAAAATTACATTAAATTGCAGTTGTTCAGTTGTCTTGTAGCCTAGGCATACCCCCTCCACACACACACACACACACACACACACACACACACACATACACACACAAAATACACCTGAAGGCTCATGCTGGAGAGAAGTAGAGGCAAAGTTGACTTCATCCTCAATATCAGATATTTGTGGAGAAATTTGTGAAGACATATGTGTAGCTGAGGACATAGATGGTAGCTCATCCTGAAGAGTCGAGACCATTCCAGAAGAGGCCTGTGTAGCGGGGGAGGTGGGTGGCTCATCCTGACCAGTGGCAGAGGATGCTCCAAAATATTTTAGAAGTGCCCCTGAATTGCAATTGAAATTGAAATTAAAAGACCATATTATGATGTTTTATAACAGCTAAAACATCCAGTCAAATTGACCCCAAACATAATAAGAGAGACATAAACATGACAACTTCTTGACATTACCAAGACAGCATAAATTGTCATAAATATGTCATAAACATGCAGATGAATTATCAAACTTAAGAAATCACTTAGCTTTATGGGTTAACTTTACATTAAACTGTCATGTGGTTGGTTTTGACATTGGCTGTCATGAGGCCATTATAACTGTGTCATGAATATTTTTCTTGACCTCAACTACAGTGGTACACATTGAATTTGTCATTAAAATGTCATTGTACCACTTGAGGTCAAGAAAAGTATACATGACACTGTTATAAAACGACTTGACAGAGTATTAACACTTAATGACATTTTACTGACATTCAATTTGTACTACTGGGAAAAAAAGTGGTCAGAAAAATATTCATGACAGTTATAATGGCTTCATGACAGCCAATGTCAAAACCAACATGGCAGTTTAATGTAATGTTAACTCATAAAGCTAAGTAGTTTCTTAAGTTTAATAATTAATCTGGCATGTGTCATGTAGCAAATAAGTAGTAAATAAATAGCAAATGTCGTCTCTTTGAAACTACCTACAGATTAAAAAAAAATTCCGTTGGCTAATTACAGGGCCTAACGTAACCCAACGGATGGAAATAAATAATAACTGAACTTGTAACAGTTTGGGTGCAAAGCACAATATTATGGTGAAATTAGATCTCGTGTTTGTTGACTTAAAACCGAATTATTGTTGTATAAGCATAGCAAGCATCATAGCAAATAGGCTAACAAACGTAAGAGTTACCAACAATTAACATTAGCCCTTCATTCATGACAACATGGATACCGTAATCATATCACAGAGAGAACATAGTTGCATACCTTTATCTTTTGCTCGTTTTTTCTAAATTGTGCACCTGATGGCTTTGACCTTTTCCTGTCCATCCCTGTTTCACTCGACAATCAACAGATTTCCCATCCCCCGCCCCCCAACACTGTCACTCACGTTACGAGTCACGGCCAGAAGTCAAGACTAAACCAATTCACCTTGGTGAGGTGACCACATAATCGTTTTGTATTACTTATTTTTATTAGCCATTTCACACAGAAAAACTAAAATGTGCAGGAACTATAGGCCTGTATTTATAATATTATGCGTTATTTGGAAGAAAGTCGAGTGTGACTGACTTTAGCCCACTAATTTCATTAGAGTATTGCTCTGTTATACAGTGGACCCCCCAGTCAGTGACCCAGAGGTGAACTATCCCCTGCCTGCTGCGCCCCCCCTTCTCTTTCCCCTTCTCACACACGGCACCTTCTCAGCATGCAGGGGCGCCAATTTGCCAATTCCCCACACAGTGAAATGATAGATAATAGAAAAACCTCTATGTAGAAAACCGCTTTGCGGCGCAAAGGATTTTTAAAATTTTTTACATTTTTTTTATTATAACTGCTCGTGCCGCCCCAAAAATGCCGCCCCTTGCGAATGCCCGGTTCGCCCGTGCCTAAAACCGCTACTGGCTCCAGGACCTGTACGCCTCCAGGACCCTGAAGCGTGCTGGAAAGATTGTGGCTGATCTCTCCCACCCCGGCCACAATCTCTTTGAGACACTCCCCTCTGGTAGGAGGCTGAGGTCCATCAGGACAAAAACCTCATGACACAAGAACAGTTTCTTCCCATCCGCCACTAGCCTTATCAACAAGGCCCGGTACCCACCCTGACACTCTCCACACTCCACCTCTGGCTCTACATGCCACTACTTACTTTGCTGTACTGCTCTCTTTTATTTTTATTCTTACTTTTAAATATATACTGTGTGGATATATTTATATTGCTTATGTTTTAATACTTGTTTCTCTTAACTTTCTTATATTTAGAGAATGTGTGACGTGCGCCTATAACACCAAAACAAATTCCTTGTTTGCGTAAAAAACGTACTTGGCAATAAAGGTTTTTCTGATTCTGATGTTAGTCAGCAGGTGGTGGCAAAAGACGTAAAAGTGACGTAAAGTGAATCCGTTAGTCTTTGTTTACATAGAACTGCGCTCTGTGTTCACTCGTATTACTAATACATTACCAAAACTAGGAAATAGCTTTAAACGGCTCATGCTGAGAGACACAACAGACTGATTCATTACAGAACTTAAGTGCTTACCTTCTATCTGAGTTTCCACATTGAATACATACTGTTTAAAATGGCGGAGGACATCAATGTTTCTATATTGAATGACTCTTGCGGACCGGCTACCGCGAAATAGAGAGGAATACCCCCGCTTGGATGACTATTTTCCACTGAGAAAGCTGACAGCAACTCTAATTGGGTGTGGCAACAGGTGATTGCACACGCTCTCTATCTTTCTCTCCCTCTCTCTCTCTCACACACACACACACACATCCAGCTGTCTATCCTTGTTTATGTAATAACTTTTTAGAAACAGCACAAGCCGTGTTTCACAAAAACATTTGTCTTAAGATGGTTATTTATATATATTCAGCTTTAGTGTGTCAATAGGATAAATACATGTTAGATGTAACATCATAGTTACTTTTGTAACCTCCGTTCCCTGATGGAGGGAACGAGATGTTGTGTCGATGTAGTGACACTAGGGGTCGCTCTTGAGAACCCTGAACACCTCCCATTCTTTGAGAAAAGGCCAATGAGAGTTGGCGAGTGGAATTTGCATGCCACTTCCCTGGATACATGGGTATAAAAAGAGCTGGAATGCCCACGTCATGTAATTCCCCACATCACTGAGGGGGGGGAAGTGACGTAACTAGCATGGAAGCAGGCTGCGCCAGCCACAGCCTTTTCTCTCTATGTTTTCTCTCCACAGAGAATTAGATCCAGCTGGTGCCATCTAACACCATCATACGCATCGGGGAAGGTGTCCATGACATATCCGGACACTTGCTGTAGGGGAACTCCTTCCTGTAGAAATGGAAGGTCTGTCCAAGGGCTAAATAAGTGGCGGCAGAGCGACGTGATTGCTACGCAATGTGTGCTGTGGTGCAATGCCCATCTCGGGACTCGAGTCTGAAGCCAGTGCTGAGGTGTCTCATATGCATCATCCCGAGTGGCGTGACTGCCGCTGAGGAAGCGATATACCCCAGGAGCCTCTAAAAGTGTTTCAGTGGAACCGCTGTCCAGTTCAGCACCGACTGCGTACGCTTGCTTGTGAGGCGCACTATCATTGAGACCGAGTCTGACTCCATGCCGAGAAAAGAGATGCTCTGAACCTGGGAGAGCTTGCTCTTTTCACAGTTGACACAAAGACCTAGATGGCTGAGGTGCCTGAGCAGATTTGAGTATGCGGACGGCCACTTCCCTTAACAGGGCAAGAGATGCCTCTGCGACTTTCGTGAAGAAGCTAGGGGACAGGGACAGGCCGAAGGGCAGGATCTTGTACTGATATGCCTGGCCGTTGAAAGAAAACCATATGAATTGTCAAGGTAGAAATGAGACGTGAAAGTACGTGCCCTTCAGGTCTACCGAACCAATCTTGATGCTGGACGCATGTCAAAATGTGTCTCTGCATCAGCATCTTGAACGGGAGTCTGTGTAAGGCCCGGTTCAGAACTCGCAGGTCCAAGATTGGCTGCAACCCACTGCATTTCTTTGCTGTAGAACCCTTTCCCCATCTCGGCTGGAGGAACAGGCTCTACTGCGCCCTTGCGAAGAAGGGTCGCGACCTCCACAAGCAGATTCTTGCCCTGCACCGAAGCACCGACAGTGCTAAACCGGGGCAGGCACCTGGTGAACTGAATCACGTAGCCGAGTCGGTTGGCCCTGGCCAATTACCGCGATGGGTTGGAAAGCGTTAGCCACGGGGCACTGAGGGGACGATCACATCTGATGTACCTGGAGGCGGGGCCTCGCAGTAGGGGGAGCAGGCGACGCCAAGTCGGGGGGCATTGCCTCGTCCCGAGGTCGCTGCGCTGAGGGAAATCTCGAAGCACTTACCTTCACGGGCCCCTGACTGTGCGTGCTCGGTGGGTAGAGTGGTGGTGGCGTAGTGGGCTAAAGTACTGAACTGTTAAGCAGAAGGTTGTTGGTTCGAACCCCACAGCCACCACCATTGTGTCCTTGAGCAAGGCACTTAACTCCAGGTTGCTCCGGGGGGATTGTCCCTGTAATAAGGGCTCTGTAAGTCGCTTTGAATAAAAGCGTCTGCCAAATGCATAAATGTAAATGTAAATGTGTCTGTTCGCCATGACAACAGTGGTTGCAAACACGATTATGTGACCCAATAAGTGAGGAAACCGCTCTCTTTTTGACAATGTGGATACCGCAGCCAGTTCAGGGTGCGGCAAACAAAAGAGAAAAGGAAACAAAGGATTTACCTCCCAGCTCTCCAGTGGGGGATGGAGTGGTCTAGACACCAGCTCCGTAGTGGACATCTCGCTCCCTGGGTCGTCTGTCTCAGGGATGCTTAAGGGCCTTCCAGGTCCCCATGCCAGCCTGTGAGACGGGGGCGTCAGCTTCCTGTGGGGGGCTCAACGCTGGGGCCGAGAACTGGGCTTGGGTTCAGGTGGAGCTGCCTGGGCTTTCACCGCCACAGGGGGACACCCTCAGTGAGCAGGGGTGCGGAATCTTGAGCCACACTGTTGCAAGATGTGCTGGATGGCCTCCATCTGCTGGGCGAAGTCCTCAATGTTGTCGTCATAAAGTCCGATCTGGGAGATGGGCGCGTTGAGAAAGTGGGCTTTGTCGGCGTCCCTCATCTCGACCAGATTCAGCCACAGGTGGTGCTCCTGGACCACCAAGGTGGACATTGCCTGCCCAAGTGCTCGCGCTGTGACCTTTGTTGCCCGGATATGACACAGGAACCAATCATCAAATGGGCAAGCATGGTCAGCTCAGCGTCAGCCTCAGACTGGGCAGGCAGACCCAAAGGTGGCCGAGTCAATGGAGTCCAACACCGCCAGTGCTCTCTCTGATGCAGTGATCGAAGACTCATCATGCTCGCAGGCCCCGAAAGAGACGTCATGCTGGCTGTGAGGCGGTCTGGTCTCATTTCGGAAACGGACGGGAGCAAACGAGCGTGCTGGGGAACGGGAGGACCATGGGGAATTACCCGGCAAGACCTCGCCAATTGAACTCCCAAAATCGCCTCCAGCGCCAGACAGGCCGGCCGGCCTCATACCCATGGGTAGAAGGCGCATCACAGGGGGCGGCTAGAGTGGCTTTCCCCCAGAAGAGGGAAAGCCGAGACCGCAACGTTGCCATGGTCATATTCTCGCAATGAGAACATGAACATCCACAAACGCTGCCTCAGTGTAATCGCTGCCCAGACATGTGAGGCAGCGTCTATGACCATCGGAAGCGGAGAGATAACGACCACATCCAGGAATCACACAAAGACTGAAAGGCATCTTTATAAATACGCGTCTTTAAAAAGATGTTCAACGTCAATGTGTGTGCTCTAATAGATAAAATATACTCTTTAGCAGGAATATATACTCTTTTAGCACTGTCGAAGCCCCCAGGGGTGAAATATGCACTCGTCGTGCAGAAGGAGAGAAAGCCGCTGGAAATGCGCCGTATATACAACAGCATACGCTTCTTAAGATGTGAATGGAACAGCAGTAGTATTCAGCTCTCTGATAGTACAACCGCTCAGCTCCGAATAAAAATTCCTAAATGGAGTGGGCATTCCAGCTCCTTTTATACCAGTATGTCCAGGGGAGTGGGATGCAAATTCCACTCGCCAATTCTCTTTGGCCTTTTCTCATAGAATGGGAGGTGTTCGGGGCTCTCAAAAGCGACCCCTAGTGTCACTACATCGTCACAACATCGAGTGAGTGACAGAAGGAGAAATAAAGATGTATAAATAAGATATATAAATATGGATTGATGTAAAAATATTGAACTATGTACATTGTAAGACAGATATAAGAGTGATTTTGTTACAAAAGAAATATCAGAGTTAAGTTAAAATCAACAAGGAAGTGATAGAGTTCTGCTAATTAACATGCAACAGAAACATGGTAATTTGATACTGTGTTGATCATTACAGCTAAATATTATTAATTGTAATAAGAAAAGATATAATCTGTTGATAAAATGCATTAATGGTCATTTTAGCGCTGTTATTAATTGTATATTAATTAAACAATGACTGTTTAATTAATATATAGGCTGATATGTATGTAGTTATATTTTGTAGATGAGATGTATTTTGAGTTGTTAAATATGGTTGCTCCCACATTAGTTGAACAAGCAGCCACAAATACTAATTGGGACAGATCTGAAACCCCATATCTCTTTTATATATATATATATATATATATATATATATATATATATAATAATGTGTGTGTGTATTTTTTTTATTTATTTTTTTTAGAGTGTGCTTCCATTGGATGAATGTTGATTCTGGATCAGGCGAGCCAGCAAGTTTCATGTGACATCTTAGCTTTTCATCCGGATTTCAAGGAGTACTTTGAGAAAAGATAAGAGATCCAAGAGATTCAAACACTCACTACCTAGGTAGTACAGTAATTTCCCCACACTGGAACATAAAGGACTTAGACATTTTTTTATGTTTATTTTTCAAGAAAAAGAGCTCTTTAGACTTTGGTGGGGTTGTTTTTTCTTTTCAATATACAGGCCTGATTTTGTATTTTTCCCTTCTGCAGATACTTGCAAAAAAAAAAAATTATACAAAGTTACACTTTTCTATGTCAAGCATGTGTGGTTTGCTGTTTAAAATCCTCCTTTGAACCTAGTGTGGTGTTATATCACTGTGCCCATCTGAATGAATTTAGATACCTATATTATTATTCTGAATACACCAAGCTGTGCAGCGGTTACACAAGGAAACAGCTTAATGTGGATTTGGAAGACCTTTTTTGTACCTTATTGATCATAAATACTGCCTAACAAACCGATGTGCCCATAATCTAAATGCAAATCGCATTGTTTAATGTAAAGCTTTTTATTTGACACATTATTGATTATAACTACTGTGTACAGACAGACTGATGAGCCTGGAATCTAAACACAGAGTTAAGTTTACATTAAGCAATGTTAAACTGTGTTTTTATAATGAGTTTCTATGAGAGAATGTTTGAAAGAAATTAGGATCTCCTTGGTTATGTTAAGTGCATTAAGCCACATTAAACGTTTATCATGTTTATCACATTAAATATTTTGGAATATCCCTGCAAAAGGGTTTCAGACTGGGCTCAGACTTCAGCAACAGCACACTACATTATCATTGGTGAAAGAGTCTTTGAATTTTAAAAGGGGTTGTAATGCAGAAGAGAATTCCTTTGTTAATTTTTCCCTAAAATCAATTTGTTAAAATAAATCTCCAGTCTGTCTTCTATACTCATGTACACTGAGTTGCTTTTATTGTTCTACATAGATAAGGATAACAGCATAAAAAAAGGTAATAGAAGGACAGTGTGTTGCTCAGAATGCAACATTTTGTCAGGCCATGTCAACTACAAAGAGTAAAGCTTTGAAAGTGCTTTTTGTTGGTTTGTAAAGTAATTAATTACAGTTTCAGTCCTGTCAGCTCACATCAGGCTTGTGATGATTAATTGCAGCCCTTTAACAGATTCATGCAGGAGATCAAGAGTCTGCACCAGCCAGTGTTTGAAACGGAACAAAGTTATTCATTTTCCTTTACTGAGAAACAAAGGTGCCCCTGCATCTCAAGTCATTCTGCAAGCAAGTAACTCAAGTGCACAGATGCCAGCCCCATATTTTGCTGTCATTACGTATATTTTCTATCAGTGCCCGTGGCGCCTATTTTTTGTCTTTCTGTGTATCTTTATTTTATGTTATTCTTCATGGTAGATTACTCATAAGATTACAAAAAGAAACTATTTAGATAAGCAGTCATTTATAAAGAAAAACTCATTTGACTTAACAAATAATGTGTTTGTTTAGATGTTGGTGTCTGCGTCAACTTTATCATGTGTGGTTATGAACACGCTTTAGTTTGAATGCAGCGAGCATTTCCATCAAACACAGTTGATTACTCTGAACAGCCTTTTGTGCTATAGATTGCATCTAAGGTATTGTTAGCCTTGCTTTGTTGCAGTGTATTCAACCATGAACCCCAGAAGACGAAAGATCCAATAAATAGCACACACACACAAGTGAATAGTCTTCTTCTCACCACAGCACAATGAACATTTAGATATTATAAGGGTAGTTATCCCAGTCATAGCAGATATAATCAATATCACATTATCTTAGTAGCGCCAATCATTACATCCATGGGTGTAGCAGCCGCTTGCGATGTAGGGGACGTGTACCCAGCACTCTATAAAAAGGTGATTTTTGTCCCCCGCACTTTTCCAAGCTAAACCTGAGTCCAAATTGTGGCTTTGTATATAGTATTCTTTGTGTTTTGTTACTTTGGGCTGATTGAGCGACCATCCAGCCAATCGCAGCTGAGTTTCATGAGCCGAAACAATCCTTACGTAATAGGCCATTAGTCAGACAGTCTAATCAATGCGACTCCATTCATTTCTACAAAGTTGCTTTCAACAATGCTAATTTATCCATGTGTTTATCGGTATAGATGTTGATCTAAATTAATAATCTGGAGATGAGAATCACGCAAATGAGAGTTATATTTCAGCATATCATTCTTGATTGGCAGCATTACGTGATATGCACTGGAGAAAAGGACAATCCTTCTTTTAAGCACACATTGTAAGTGGAGTTTATATCAGCGAATGAGTCTTTATTAAGTTATGCTTTTTACATTATATTTGTGAGATAATAGTTTGATAGGTTGTTTTTGCCAATTAAAGCAGATTACTAGAACTGTGTTAAATATGTAAAGCTATTTTTAATATCAGCTCCTGTTTTTTTGTTTTTTTTTTTCCTATTTTTTGGTGTGCAGTTGATAAACTGTAGGAAAAAAGATAGATCTGCTGTGTTCTTAGAACACTTTTTACTTAAGGGAATAGATATATAGACACGCTTTTTATATATGAAAACATATGGATATTTTTGAAACTCATAATTATTATAAGACTGATATTGTTGTCTTTTGAGAAAAGTCTTTATCAGTAGCTCACAAAGTGTAGGGAAATGATAGATTTGCTTTGTTCTTATAATGCTTAAAAAACCTTTGTTAAATTAAGTCTGTAGACACAAATTTTAAAGGATTAAAATTTTCTTTTGATCGTTGATTCAGTGACTAACTAATTTCACACAAGACACTAATTTGTCACCACCTTCTGGCATCACCAGAAATGGTCACTGAATTATTAAATGCATCTGAATGAATCTTGGAGAATGTAGTCAAAACACTCGAGCTACACATTTAAATCCCACAATGTACAAGCACAGGGTAAAAAATTTAAATTGTGCACAAGCACAATTTTCATTATTGTATTTGATCACATTATTTATTCAGGACCAGCTTGTGCTCAGAATTTTATTGTCATGTGACAAAAAAAAGCAAGTGCTCCACAAGATGGCCTTTATATTTGCTGCTAATTTTGCAGAATTTTGCAATACTTAAAATGTTACAAATATTAAAAGTAAATAATACGTATATTAGGGAGAACCGGCAAGTAAGTGTTTTTTTTCTTTCTCTCTCTCCTCTCTTATTTACAGTTTTTTGGGGGGGTACTACACTGTTACAGTTTTTGTTTCCCTCCCCCGTCCCCTCCCAGATTCAGGAAGGCAGGGATGACCTGTCAGCAGACGTGGCTTAGGGCACGCCCTTCCCCAGGGAAAGAGGGAGATGGATGTACATCATGCCGGGGGCTCCCCGGCCTGAGAGAACGAGGGAGGAATGTGACAGGGTGGAGGCCCTGACCCAAGGAACCAATCGTCTAGCCGTGAGGGCTGAGGGGGGGACGGGAAGTTCCGGTCCAGATCAATGCTCTCGGCAGCCCGGGAAAGCATGCCGGACATCTGCGTATCGGTCTCAGAGTGGGCGAGCAGACCCGAAAGTGGCAGCCCAGTCGAGACCTCAGCATCAGACGTCCAATGCTCTCCGATACAGTGGTGATATTCTCATCCAGCTCGGGGGTCGCATATATGACCACATCTACCGTATCCAGGAACTACACAAAGGCAGCATGGCACCTTGAAAAAGTTGTGTCTTTAAAAAGACTTTCAACGGCAATGTGTTTACTCTTTTAAAGGAAATAAACTCTTTAAGAAACGCTGTCGAAGCGCCCAGGGGCGTGGACTGCACTGGCGTGCAGAGAAGGGAGAAAGCCGCTGGTAATGCGCCATAGGATCCAACAACAATGCTCTTAGTGGTGAGTGGAACAGTGGTGAGTGGAACAGTAGTGAGTGTCTCAGCTCGCTGATCACACAACCACTTGGCTCCGAAGAAAGAATCTGACTGAACAGATGCATGATCTCCACCTTTTATACCCATATGTATGGGGCGGGACATGCAAATTCTGTTCACCAAAAAATTGTATTGGCCTTTTTCATATTCAGAGGTATTCAAGGCTCCCGATAGAAGCCCCTTCTGTCACTAAAATCGACACAACGTTGAGTAAGTGACAGAAGGGGAACTACTGTATGAACAGGTTAAGTAATATAATGTATTATAACTGCAGTTGCAATTATCTATGAGAAGTTATTAAATATTATCAGTTATATTACGAGACATTAATAATGCATTATAATGCATTTAAATTTGGGATTAATAGCAAGTGTTACTGAATCATCTTATTATTTATTAAATAATGTAATATACTGTGTGTGTGTGTGTGTGTGTGTGTGTGTTTGTGTATGTGTGAGCGTGTATTTATCACTTTGTGGGGACCAAATGTCCCCATAAGGATAGTAAAACCCAAAATTTTTGACCTTGTGGGGACATTTTGTCAGTCCCCATGAGGAAAACAGCTTATAAATCATACAAAATTATGTTTTTTGAAAATGTAAAAATGCAGAAAGTTTTCTGTGAGGGTTAGGTTTAGGGGAAGGGTTAGGTTTAGGGGATAGAATATAAAGTTTGTACAGTATAAAAACCATTATGTCTATGGAAAGTCCCCATAAAACATGGAAACACAACATGTGTGTGTGTGTGTGTGTGTGTGTGTGTGTGTGTGTGAGCGTGTTTTTGTGATTTACGAGGACAATTTTGTAAGTTACAAATTAGTAATTACAAGGGTATTATGCTATAAATGTGATTTATGAGGACATTTCTAGTGTCCCCATAATTCAAATCGCTTAAAAATCATACTAAACAAAGTTTTATTGAAAATGTAAAAATGCAGAAGGTTTTCTGTGAGGGTTAGGTTTAGGGGTTGTGTTAGGTTTAGAGGATAGAATCTATAGTTTGTACAGTATAAAAGTCATTATGTCTATGGAAAGTCCTCATAATGATAGGTAGACCAACATATGTGTGTGTGTGTGTGTGTGTGTGTGTGTGTGTGTGTGTGTGTGTGTGTGTATATACAACAGTAAGTTACGGTCCTCAAATCTGATTGGACGAGAGATGTTCCATGAGCACTGATTGAGAACTCCGACACTTCACTGTGTGAATCACTCCGCTTGTGTTTGAGCCATTGTAAACTAAAGTTTAAGAGCAGTGCAGATCTGTTAAGAGCTATGATTGGTCTTTTTTTTTACATTACATATGTAAGCCAGCAGGTGGTGGCAAAATATAATTTTTGTGTGTAATATGAGCCAGTTAGGTGACATGAAGTGAATCTGCATAAGCCGTTTACATACAACAGCTCTTCGTGATCGCTACACTACACTACACTACACTACATTTCTAAAGCTAGGAAATATCTTTAAACGGTTTAAATAAACAACTTCAGCATTACAGTTTTCATCACATCTGAGAGACACAACAGATTGATTAATTACACAATGGGTGCTGTTTAAAATAGCGGAGGACATTGCGGTTTCTTTAGTGATCGACTCTTGCACCGGCTACTGCAAAATAGGGAAACTGCAGAAATACCCCCAATGGATGCTATTTTTCCACTGAGAAAGCTGACCTTCAGAAAGCTGACAGCATCTCTGCTTGGGAGTGGCAACAGGTGGTCGCATCCGCTCCGTCTCTCTTTCTCTCTCTCTCTCTCTCTCTCTCTCTCTTTCTCTCTCTCACACTCACTCACTCACACAGAAATCGTTTCGTTACGTATGTAACCTCCGTTCCCCGAGGGAGGGAACGACACGTTGTGTCGGAGAAGCGACACTAAGGGTCTCTCTTGAGCGCCGATATTCACCTCTGACCTATTGAAAAGGGCCAATGAGAGTTGGCAGTCAGTATTTGCATACCCCGGCCCCGCATATGGGTATTTAAGCGGGGCAAATCACGGAAGTTTAGTCAGGATTTTTCTGAGGAGCCGGAAATGGTCCGGCCACAACAGTGGCTCAGTTCAGCGACATGGCGGAGGAAAGACACAACGTGTCGTTCCTCCCTCGAGGAACGGAGGTTACATACGTAACCAAACGTTCCCCTTCTGTCGCTCTCTCCACATTGTGTCGGAGAAGCGACACTAGGGGACCCATTCCAATCTTGCCATGTGCTGAACCGTATGCGTGAACTGCCGATACAGAGGCGGGCAGGGATTCATCCAGTGCCACGCATCGTCTGTACCCGGCTGCACGTACCCTTCCCCAATGCCCCATACGAACATCGGGATCCTACTAGTTACCCTGAGAGGGGAACAAGGCGATGTTTGCCAACATGGGAACGGGCCAGCCTGGCTGGGCCTCTTTTCTCTCTATGTTTCTCACATAGAGCAATCACGGCCGGGGCCCTTAAACGCATATAGGGAAGGGGGTCTTACCCAGACCCTGCGGAGACCACACCTGCCCTTTTTCTTGAGGAGGAAAAGTGGTAGACACGTCACACGGCCGTCTTAGGGCTCATGTGGAAAGTATGGTGCGGTGGTAAATCCAGCCTCGAAAGGGGGGAGTTGCTACAGCACGGCGACCGGGGCAGCTGTAACTGCCTAAGGGAGACACGGGGGTCTGCTCGTAAGGGGACAGAACCATGCAAATACACACAGGGGGAGTCCGAGCAGGAGGCCTTACCTACGGAGCACTAATACCAGTACAGGGTAGCTATCAGGGTACCCGCAGTGGCTTGGGTCGGCGAGTTCCTCCGCTGAACCGTGGACCCGGAGGGCTGGGGAGGAATCGACCAGGGTCCCGACTCGGAGTGGGGCGCCCTGGGAAAAAAGGCGCACTACTTAACCTTGACGTCAGGAAAAGGGCGTTGGGCGCAAGCGATCCACCCGGCCGGTCGGTCTACGTGTTACCGAGTTCTACGGGCTCAGACCTGACAAAACACAAGACGCAACCGACTCAATGCGGAGGTTGTAAAACCTTGCGAAGGTGTTGGGTGTTGCCCAACCCACGGCTCTACAGATGTCTGCTAGGGAGGTGCCCTTGGCCAGTGCCCACGAGGACTCAACACCCCTTGTTGAGTGAGCTCGGACCCGCAAGGGTAGGGGCACGGCCTGGGTGTGATAAGCCAGTGTGATGGCGTCGACAACCCAGTGGGCGAGCCTCTGTTTGGAGACGGCATTCCCTTTCTGCCGCTTGCAGGTTCACTACCTGATCTCGGAATGGTGTGGTAGGAATCTTGGGCACATAGCCCGGTCGCGGTCTTAGGATCACAGACGTATCTGCCAGACCGAACTCCAGGCAAGTGTCGCTGACAGAGAACGCTTGCAGGTCCCCGACCCTCTTGATAGAGGCGAGAGCGATCAGCAGGGCCATCTTAAGAGAGGGGCCCTGAGTCCAATTGATTCAAGCTGCTCGAAGGGGGTCTCTGGAGTCCTGCCAATACTACCGAGAGATCCCAGGAGGGAACTAGGCCTGGCCGGGAGGGATTCAACCTCCGGGCCTCTCAGGAACCTGAGGATTAGGTCGATCCTTACCCAAAGACTTGCCGTCTACAGGATGCGTGGTGGGCGGCAATGGCGCAACATACACCTTGAGGGTGGATGGGGACAGCCTCCTGTCCAGCCTCTCCTGTAGGAACAGGAGCACTGACCTAATCGCAGCATCTCTGCGGGTCTTCAGTTCGGGAAGAATACCAATCTGCGAACAAAGCGCCACTTTAGGGCGTAAAGGTGCCTGGTAGAGGGGCTCTGGCTTGGTTAATTGTATTCTAGCGATCGGCCGGTAAGCCGGCTAGCTCTTCCGCATCCCGTCCAGGGACCAGGCGTGGAGGTTCCAGAGGTCTGGGCGTGGGTGCCAGAGCGTGCTCCGTCCCTGAGAGAGGAGGTCCTTTCTCAGGGGAATTCAGCCAGGGAGGAGCTGTCGCGAGAAGTCTGAGTTCCGAGAACCAAGTCCGAGTGGGCCAGTAGGGGGCCACTAACGTGACTCGCTCCTCGTCCTCCCTGACCTTGCACAGCACCGGTGCAAGAAGGCTCACTGGGGAAATGCATACTTGCGCAGCCCCGAGGGCCAGCTGTGTGCCAGCCGTCTGTCCCAAGGGGAGCCTCTGTTAGAGGCGTACCAGAGCGGGCAGTGGGAGGTTTCCTGGGAGGCAAACAGGTCTACCTGGGCCTTGCCAAACCGTTCCCAAATCAGCTGGACCGACTGGGGGTGAAGCCTCCACTCCCCGCCGGGCAGGCGTTGTCGTGATAGCGCGTCCACTACGACGTTGAGCTTGCCGGGGATGTGAGTGGCACCTGAGTCGCTGCTGGCTCCATAGGAGGAGACGGCGGGCAAGTTGTGACATGTGGCGGGAGCGTACGCTGCCTTGGCGATTTATGTACGCCACCACCGTGGTGCTGTCCGATCTCACGAGGACGTGTTTGTCCCGAACTAATGGGAGGAACTTCCTGAGTGCGAGAAGGACGGTCAGCAACTCCAGGCAGTTGATGTGCCAACGCAGCGGGGCCCCTTTCCAACGGCCCGCTGCTGCGTGCCCGCTGCACACGGCACCCCACCGGACCGGAGGCGTCGGTTGTGACCAGAGCAGCGTCGGGACACCTGCTGCAGGGGCACTCCTGCCCGTAAAAAGCAGAGGTCTGTCCAGGGTCGGAGTGTTTTGAGGCAGGCGGGGGTGATCCTTACCCGATGCGTGCCGTGGTGCCATGCTTGTCTTGGGACTCGAGTCTGGAGCCAGTGCTGCAGTGGTCTCATATGCATCAACCCCAGCAGCGCGACCACCGCGGAGGACGCCATATGCCCCAGGAGCCTCTGGAAAAGTTTTAGAGGGACCACTGTGCCTGGCTTGAAGGAAGCGAGGCAATCCAGCACCGACTGAGCATGCTCGCTCGTGAGACGTGCTGTCATTGAGACTGAGTCTAACTCCAACCCGAGAAAAGAGATGCTCTGAACCGGAGTGAGCTTGCTCTTTTCCCAGTTGACCTGAAGCCCCTGAGGTGCCGGAGCACCTGGTCTCTGCGGATGCCTGCTACTCGTAGCGGGGAAAGGGCCACCTCTGCGACTTTCGTGAAGACGCGAGGGGACAGAGACAGGCCGAAGGGGAGGACTTTGTCCTGAAACGCCTGGCCATCGAACGTGAACCGTAAGAAGGGTCGGTGTCGTGGCAGAATTGAGACATGGAAGTACGCGTCCTTCAGGTCTACCGCTGCGAACCAATCTAGATGCTGAACGCCAGCCAGAATATTTCTCTGCGTGAGCATTTTGAACGGGAGTTTTAACAAGGCCCGACTGAAAACTCGCAGGTCCAGGATTGGTTGTAAGCCGCCGCCTTTCTTGGGTACAATGAAGTAAGGGCTGTAGAAACCCTTTCTCATTTCGGTTGGAGGGACGAGCTCTACCACGCCCTTGGCTAAGAGGGTTGCGATTTCCGTGCGCAGGGAACTGGCATGCTCGCCGTTTACTGCGGAAAAGCGGACGCCCCTCAAGGGGGGCGGGAGCCGGGCAAACTGAATTGCGTAACCGAGTCGAATGGTCCAGTGCAGCCAGCGTGATGCGTTGGGAAGCGAAAGCCAGGCTTCCAGGCTCTGCGCTAGGGGCACCAAAGGGACGAGTATTTTGTACGTACCGGCGGGCCTGCGCAGCGGGCGGAACAGGTAGTGCAGCGTCGGGCGGCCGTTGCGGCCTGAGGCTGAGGTGCTGAGAATAGACTCAAAGCACTTACCTTGCTCCGTGCACCCGGTAGAGGCAGGTTCAGTGACTGAGGAGGAGGTCTGATGCTGGCGTCCTCTGGACTCGTCTGAACCGGCCGGCCGGAGGACAGTCGTGGGCAGGCGGAAGGCGGGATCGCCGCGTCCGGTGTACCGGGGCTGTCGTAATCTGAAAGCAGATTGCCGTGAGAACGGCATTTGCGGGCCAGGTGACCCAGAGGCAAAGGAAATAGCTCTTATTGAGAATGTGGGTACCACAGCCCCGTCAGGGGTGTGGCAAATGAAAAACAAAGGATTCTCCTCCCGGCCCTCCACCGGGGACGGAGCGGTCTTACCACCTCCGGAGATAGCGTCTTGGGCTCTGGGTCGGCTGTCTCAGGAGCGGCTTGGGAGCCTTCCGGATCCTAGAGGGGTTCGTGAGACAGGGGCGTCGCCGCCTCGCGGGGTGCTTCGGCGCTGGGGCTGAGAGCTGGGCCCGGGTTGAGGCGGAGCAGGAGCTGGTTTCTTCACAGGGGGCGCCCTCGGCGAGCAGACAGGGCAGGGCCCGTGGCGGCAGGTCTGCGGCGGGGCATGATGCTTGAGAGATGGCCTCCGTCTGCTTCTTCACCGCGGAGAACTGTTGGGCGAAGTCCTCGGCGGTGTCGCCGAAAAGGCCAGTCTGAGAGACAGGTGCGTCCAGGAGGCGGTTCTTGTCGGCCTCACGCATCTCGACCAGATTGAGCCAAAGATGGCGTTCCTGGACCACTAGGGTGGCCATCGCCTGTCCGAGTGCCTGCGCTGTGGCCTTCGTCACTCTCAGGGCGAGGTCGGTCGCTGAGCGCAGTTCCTGCAGCACATCAGGATCAGGTCCACCCGTGCATGTTTCTGAGTGCTTTGGCCTGGTGGACTTGCAGGAGGGCCATCGCATGCAGAGGCGGAGGCAGCGTCCAGCCGCACTGTAGGCCTTCGCGTTGAGCGAGAATGTTGTCCTACAGGGCTTGGATGGGAGTACGGGCGGCCACGCCAGGAGGTAGGGCTACCGGGGCATAGATGGTGCGCAACTGCCCTATCGACCTGGGGAATCGGCCCGTATCCGTGGCGCTCTCGCCGTCGAGGGTGGTGAGAGTGGAGCGGGTGGCACTTAGACGGGCGGAGAGCGGGGCTCTCCACGTAGACGTCAGCTCGTCATGCACCTCCGGAAAAGCGGGACCAGGGGATCGCGATGCCGCGAACGGCGCTGCCCCCAGGAACCAGTCATCCAACCGTGAAGACTGTGGGGAGGATGGAGGGTTCCAATCCAACCCCACGCTTACGGCGGCCGGAAAGCATGTCAGACATCTGAGCGTCGGCCTCAGCCTGGGCCTGCTGGCCCGGCGGCAGTCCAGGGGAGTCCTCGGCATCAGACATCGCGACTCTCCGATGCAGCGGCGAGCTCATCTGCTTCGGGCTCGGGAGGATAGACAGCCAGGCCGTGAGGCGAGCCGCTATCGCCTCGAGCGTGGACGGGGACCAGCGAGCATGTCGGGGAACGGGAGGTTCGCGAGGGGCTACCCGGCGAAACCGCACCGCTGCCGCCCCAAATCGCCTCAGCGCCAACCGCATCGTCCTCAATCCCGTGGGAAGAAGGAGCAATGCGGGTTGCAGCTGGGGTGGCTTGCTTTCTGTTGAAGGCAAGCCGCGACCGCAACGTGGTCATGGTCATGTTCTCGCAGTGAGAACATGAACCATCCACAATGGCAGATTCTGATCCGCCGCATAATAAAGTAGTTCCATGCAAAAAAAAAAAAAAAATATATATATATATATATATATATATATATATATATATATATATATATATATATATATATATAAACTATGGGCACTATGGGAATTATGTTGTGACAAAAAAAATCAAAAATAAATCAAAACTATGATGTATTTAAGCATATTAAAAGGTAACCACCCTTTGCCTAGAGTCACCCTTTTCTTTATTATTTGGTCCAAGTCATCCGTTTCAAAAAATGTATAACAATAATAACAGCTAAGATTTTAGAGAAAGTGGTTTTTGTTTTGAGCGATATTATGATGGCGTGGTGGTGGCGTAGTGGCTAAAGCACAGGGCAGTTAATCAGAAGGTCACAAGTTCTAACCCCATCGGGGTATAATTGCTCCTGAGCAAAGCATCTCTCAGATAAAGCAACATATTGGTATATTAGGCTTGTCTGTGCAGCTGAGTCTCAGGAGTTTAGGTGTGGTTTTTGATTCTGCCATGTCCTTGGAGCAACACTCGAAACAATTGTTTCTTTCAATTAAGGAACATATCCAAAATAAGAGTTCTGGTATCTAAGGCCGAACTGGAGATGATCATTCATGCTTTTATTTCATCTCGTTTAGATTACTGTAACAGTCTTTTTACTTGTCTTAATAAGAAAGAGCTTTATCGCCTTCAGACAGTTCAGAACTCCGCTGCAAGGCTTTTAACCCACACCAGTAAAAGGGCACACACATCACACCTGTTTTAGCTTCTCTTCACTGGTTACCAGTGCAATTTAGAATGTGTTTTAAAATGCTGGTTCTTACATATAAAGCCCTACAAGGACAAGTGCCCCCTTACATCTCTGACCTGATAAAGCTGCGCATGTCCTCACGTAGTCTGAGATCAACTGGTCAGAGATTTTTAATTGTTCCCCATATACATTTTAAAACTAGAGGGGACCGTTAATTTCAAGCAGTGGCACCTAGACTGTGGAATGCTTTGCCTCCTTCCTTGCACTCCTTGGATTCGGTGGAATATTTTAAAACACAGTTGAAAACTCTTTTATTTAAAGAGGCTTTTAGCTAGACTGTAGGGTGGTTAGGCCTGTCTGATGTGTATTTCTGTTTGTTTTTGTTTTTGATTTAGTTATTTATTTGGATCATACAGTGTCATGTATTTATTAATGTTGTGTATTCCCCTTTTCTTGTGAAGCACTTTGTGATTTTCATCTGAGAAATGTGCTATATAAATACATTTTACTTACTTACTTACTTCTGATGCTTGCGTGCCCATTGTAAGCACTTTTGACTGTGGACAGGTGTCATCATGGGCACTTTGACCGGTCTGCAGCTACGCAGCCCTATATGCAGCAGGGTGTGATGCACTGTGTGTTGTGACACATTCCTCCCATAACCATTATTAAAAATGTCTGTGACTTGTGCCACAGTAGACATTCTGTCAGTTTGGACCAAACGGGATATCCTTCGTTGCCCTAGCATATTGATGAGCCTTGGGCGCCCAACACCCTTTCGCCAGTTTATGGTTTGTCACGGACCTATGTTGATAGGTACTCTCCACTGCTGGCTGGGAGCACCCCACAAGCCTTGTTGCTTCAGAGATGCTCTGACCCAGTAGTCTGGCCATAACAATTTGTCCCTTTTCAGAGTTGCTCAGGTCTTTACTCCTGCCCATTTCTCCTGCATTCAGCACGTTGACTATGAAAACTGATTGTTCGCTTACCATCTAATCTACCCAGACCTTGTTAGGAGATGATCAACATTTTTCTCTTCTCCTGTGATTGGTCATAATGTTTTGGCTCATTGGCGCATATACTGTACATACTTTTATTTCGGGGCCTTTCTCAACGAATATTGATAGATGCAATTAATTGCAATTAATTCGAATAAAAATTTAATTTGATTTGCAGCACTATTATTTATTTATTATTTTTTTTGGTCAAAGTCCTTATGTATTTATTAATCCTTCATTTACTGGTTTCAAAAACGTTGATGTTTGTATTAATAATAATAATTATCAAACATATAGTTATTGCTTTTAAGTATTATTATTTTTATTAATATACTTTGAGTACTAAAAACACTGTAAATTTGCATATAATGACTGCACTGAGAAAAAACAAACAGATGTCTCATTAGAATCAGTCCATATTATAGAAATGACAAAACAGATAAGCACCTTTTTCATTTCTCAGTGTAATCTGTACTCGGGCTTTCTGCACCAGAGCATCTCCATTGTGCACACATAATGCCTCACTTCTGCCCAAAGCTGCTTTCTTGACTCATGCAATATTGCTGGGTCACAGGCCCTTTTTCACACATGTTCAGGCCATAACTAGAGGCATGAATGAACTAGGGGAAGCGCTAGATTTGTTGCCATACAGCATGTACCAATCATCACTTGGAATTACCAGAGCTGTCAGTCAGTGCTTTACCAACCCCCTGGTTCATGAACTTTCTAGGTGTCTAAAACATGCAGCCGGCGCTCTGGTTTTGGAAACATACCGCAATAGATACAGTGATCAAATAAAGTGGCAGAAAGAGCCTTTATTAGAAAAATGAAACTTTTACTTATATACATGTTTTTACATCTTGTATCCCAGCACACATTTCCTGCAACCACATTGTATTGACAATTTTACAAGTCACATATCAGACCTGTTCCTTTAATATGATCTACATGTACATAAAAAAAGCAGATAACCAAAAATAAGTTAGAGCACAATACTTTCTTTATGTTATAAATGAATGGAAACAAATGTATTTTAAAGAGAACAGGAGATATGTTCAAACTAACTCACTGAATTAGTACTTTCTCATGCAATTAGCCAATAGCAGAAATTATTCTATTAATGCAAGTTTGTGTCAGCGTTATGTAAGCGATTAGTTTCAACTTACATTAAAAAAGTTCTTAAGACATTTCAGTACACACAAGTGATAATTCTTCATTACAAAAGAACATTTAGGCAGCAGGTCACATGGTTTCAGTGATAAATAGATTATAGTCACATGACAACCATCCCTCAGTATAAAACACTATTCTAAAATAATTTCTACTTTTAACCACATAAAATATGAATGCAAAGCTCGCAAGAGTGATTATTAAACAGGAAACACAAGTGATATTTTTAAATAATGCTTATCTCTATTGTGAGTTCACTAAGATGAAAATTATCTTATTTTATACAGGGAAGGCAGCGTTCCTTGTCCTTTATTAAGTCCAAGTATTCCAGCAGCTCTGTGCTCAAACTCAATCAAACACTTAAAAAGAAAAAAAAACCCACTTATTTTATCTTTCAGGGTCATTGCTAACTAAATCACCATCTTTCCTTTTGACTCCCAATTAAAATAATTTATACTTCAAATATAAATCTTAACAGATAATTTGGGAAATGTGTTACCAGATTAGAATCAAGAGCAGCATCTGGTTTTAAAACTGAAGGTTGTCAGATCAGTGGCCTCGTGGTCAGTTCAAGTGCTCTGACATATTGAGCAATGGTGCTCATTGGAGACATGGATTTGAGTCTGGGGCATGTTCCCACCCTGTCCCTCTCTCTCTCTCTCTCTAATGTGATGTTTTAGCATGATCCAGCAACCAAATATTTAAGATAATAAATATCAGTCATGTAAAAGTGATGAAAGTACCATTTCAAAAATATGAAATTTCTTAAAGAACTGCATGACTGACAGTGAGTAAAAAGCTCTCATTTGAGAACTGGGAGGAAATATGAGCGAGAGATTTGTTGGAATCAAGCAAACTGTCCGTGTTGTTTCCAAGCTGCCATTTATTTGTATTTTTTTTTTTGTCTTCCTGAGGGTTATAAAGCAGCCTGAGAGTGAAAGGGAGTGAGCTACATAGTTGACACAGTCATGCATGAAGGCACACTCCTGTCTTTTGCCACCTGCCCCATTTCTCTGTGCCTTGTGTGATTCAGGCAGATGTAATTTGAGTTGAGGTGCTCTCTCCTTGAAACTACCTCTATGAGAACACAGCCAATGATGCAGTGGCAGTACAACAGCTTGCTTGGCAGCAGTGAGGGCCCATTGTTCTTACTACACTGCACTTGGCAAAATATCAAATTTAGGAAGAATGGATTTAGAATGGTCTTATGGATGCAAAATTGACTTGGAGGGAGATATATTGTTATGTTAGGTAATGGTCTCACATCCCTGCTTCCCTTTAGTGCATCAAATGCATCTATTTTTTATATTCTGCCCTATGCTGTCATAAAATGTACCTAAATTAAAAGAAAATGATTTTTGTATGTATATTTTACTGTAATGGGTAATTATGACAAAACTCATCTGAAAATATATAACACACTTTTCAAGTATAAATAGTCAGCTCATCTATGCATCATTTCAAGGGTTGATATGTACTGTGATAATCTTAAAGTGTTAGTTCACACAAAAATTAAAACTCTGTCATCGTTTAGTCACTCAAATGTCAATCGAAACACGTATGACTTGCTCTTCTTTCCGTGGAGATTTTCTCAGAATCGTTTTTTTCCCCCCATACAATAAAAGTGCATGGGGACCAAGGCATCTCCTTTTGTGTTCCACAGAAGAAAGAAAGTCTTATGGGTTTGGAACAACATCAGGGTGAGAAAATTATGACAGAATTTAAATTGTTTGGTTAACTATCCCTTTAATGAATGCCTCTCTCTTCTTAATAGTAATGAATAACAGATATGCCATAGACAGATTCTCTGACGAAAAGAATAGAGCATAACAAATGTGACATACAAAACAGATAAATCTTTAACAGACATTTAAGGTGTAATTGAGAAAGTACTAATTGTTTCTGTGACTTAAAAATCGTGTACCTTGCTTACTCTTAGTAAGACAACTACTTTGCCTAGTCTAGCTTTTCTTATGGAAATAACTGGCATTTGAGCTACTTTAAGTTCATATTTGTTTAACTATTCTATGAATGGTAAATAAAACCAAAAATATAAGATATTTGATTTTTAATAAACTATGCATGGCTTTTGCCTAGCCAAAAACTGCTACGTAAAATAATCTCAGACATTTAATCTCCATCTAGTTGCAATCAATACCTGACCTGCACTGTTCTACATAACATATATGACCGCCTCCAATAACCATCGCTTAACACAGAATGATACTACTGCTGAAGTAAAAAGTACATTTTGGTTTTCAAGATGTTGTGTAAAAATCCCAGAAGTTGGTGGCCGAGTGGCCACAGAGATTTGGTTCATGAGCAGGATGATTCAAAACCCTGCAGTCTCACAATGGCCCCTGCACAGTACGCCTATGAACCAAGAGGCCTCTCTCAGCTGGTATATAGGCATGCTTGATCCAAGCTCACCTTCAAGTGGACTGACAGTATTTACTTAGAAAAATCTGCTTCAATGCCTGTATCCCCCACCCCACCCTCCGAAATCATTAAGTTTACAAAAACTGCAGGGCTACAATCCCTGATTACAAACTGCATGGAGACTTGAAATCTCTTAAGGTGACGTTTCAATGCTGACCTTGTGAGTGATGTATTTTCTTCAATACATATGCTACAGAAAACAAGTGCTACTGTACAGACCTGTGAAACCCACACACAAAATATTGTTTACTCTGTATAATCGTTACGTTCATAATGACATATTCGAGTATGAATTTACAAGCAATTTACAAGTGTCTTATATTCAAAATAGTTGCTTATGTCTTTGAAGTACTAAAAAAAAACTGTAGATAATGATAATAGAGCAAATCAAGAAGAAATATCTTTGGAGGCATAGCAGACCCCCACCCCCACCCCACCCCCAAGCAAGGATATTCACCTTAAGGTGGCCTCCAGATATTAAATAAACTCATATGTGGCTCAATGATACATATATGAAATACTGTGATGGGCTATTACATCCCTTATTTCCCCAAAACCACAGCACTGTAATGCTTTTGAAAAAGTTATTTCCATACATATGCTATATTTGCACCCTGTAACAAATAATCTGTGATCATAATAATATCATAACAAAAACATATAAAAAGATACAATTGACTTGCATGCCATTAATATTTCATGTAATCAAAATACATTTTCTTTAAAGACTGGAATTATTACAAGGATGAAAAAAAAAACTCAAAAACAAGTTGCAAAGTGTAGAAACTATGTATGGCATACATGATTACAAGACCTTGATGTGCATACTGTACATCAGCTTCATAAAGCAGCAATTAAAATGATATTAATATGATGAATATGTTCATTACTATGATAGTGTTGAGATATTCAAAATGATGGTGTACATTGGATAATGTCAGATTATTGGGTAAGGTAAAAGTAACAGCAAGTATATGGGCAAGTCTGATATGAGAGTGTTCAAACATGTAAATAATTTCATCTTTACATCATATTCAGCTCTGCATCTGATCCATGCCGTAAAAAAGCTGTTTCACTACAAATGTTGAACTCGTAAACGAAAAGCTTGATTCAAAGATAATGAGCTCTGATTGCTGTTACTCTCATCGTTCATGTCTATTTGTGTCACAACTGCACTGGAAGTCCATGGACAACACTGGAGTGCAAGGAAATAAAGAATCCCATTAATTTAGTAGCATGCCTAACAAAATGTAAATGCATCTCTCAGTGCTGCAGTAAAACTGGTAGACAAAATGACAAAGAAGCATCCTGAGGTATTTGATCTAATATACAATTTGGCTATGTGTTTTGATTCACATTGCATGGAGTTCATTGAGATTGTTTATACAGTGTAACGTTTAGTAATAGGTCTGCAGAAAAAAAAAATCTTGTTTTGGAGTCCTTTGTTTGAATAGCAAATGTTGAATGTTCTAGTTCAGACTTCAAGCTAACCCAAGGTTTAAAATACATCACTCTTTAGAGTTGACTGGATCTCAAAAACAAAGCAACCCTTACAAAAAAGTACTGTGTTGGAACTGGTACTATGATGTATCAGATGGTAAAACCATGGTACTGAAATTCATGTACACACAGTATTTATATGGTACTTCAAGGTACTTCCAAGAATACTATGATAGCACCATGGTACCATGTCCAAATAAACATGGCAGTACAAAAGGTACATGTCCAAAAAAACATGGTTATACCATGGTGCATGTCCAAAAAACCATGATAGTTCCATGATACATATCCAAAAACCATGATAGTACCATGGTACTTTTGGTACTTTTTTGTAAGTGAAGGCTCAGCCAAACTACAACGTAAACAACAGTCTTCTGGAGGTGATGTTCTGATTTGGTATCACAGTGTACAGTGACAGAATGGAAGTACTGAACAAAATAAATGTGAGACAAACATTCATTACAAAAGCATCTCAATTTACGTAAATGGAGGACCAACACAAATTTCCCAGAGGCTGCTCATATGTATTATCTCAGGGTTCCAACACAACCCAGGATCAAACCACCTATATACAGGTCACGTTTTCATTGAACAGATGACTACTTCAGTTGTCCAACCAAATCAACTTATTGTAAATATATCTTCAACCAAAACAAGAGAGAAAAGACAAGGAAAAATAACACATGCAAAACATAAATTCTATTCCTGACGGTAATATAGAAGTTCTGTTTATAAAGCAGAGGTGGGTAGGTAACTAATAATTATTGTGCTAGCAAATAAGATCACTTCTAAATTCTACATAGGGATTAGAATGCCAAAATCCCAAGTCTATGGTAATGAAAGCAAAAATGCAATTGCTGAGTGCCTTGAATGAAATACCCTAGCTTGCCTTGAGCTCAGGAACTAATCCAGCCATAGTCAGTTTGATACAGGTATGCACTCATCACATGCTGTGAGGGGCCAAATGTCTGGAACCCCACCATATAATCTGGCTCATTTTGTGAACACACGTCTATGCTGGACCACATTTTATAGGCTCATACTTGACTGTATTTCAACAATTAGTTGCCTGGCAGGTGTCCTAAAATGTTGAAACCTTTGGAAAGTGCAATCCAGGCTGATTCACTCATATAAGAAAAGTGATATCTGCAAAGAGAGTCCTTGGGTACTTTTTAGATGTAGGTGACTGTGGCATTCTAAGTGAGTAAATATTTAAACTACACAAAAAGCATTAAACGTCTGACTCGAGACTAGGTATTTTCTTATATACTCGTCTATTGCTAAACTGCGAAGAGTTGAGAACCCGGGGAGCTGAGTATGCACTAGTCTTGTTGGCTACGTAAGGCATTACATGCTCTGAAATGTACATGTCATTGGGTATTCGATCATCCCTGGAACAGAATGAGGTGGTGGACTTCACAGAGGACCTCAGATTATTCTCATTTCTGGTTTTGATTGGAGCCAATAGTTTGTAAATGTCCGACGAGCTCCTGCCATGGACTAGGCGAGTGTCGTCCCGTATAGATTGCATGAAGGGGTTGTCTGTGGGGTGATCAGGGTAAAGTGATTTGCTACGCTTGCTGTCCTCCAGGTTTCGGTTAAAGAGCATGGACCTGCTGCCAAACAGTTTGTCAGCCTTGTTGTTATACATGTTCGCATAAGGGCTGTCCTCAAGGAAGCGGTCCTTCTCTTTTAGGCTGACGCTCCGCGCCGGCCGATTCAGGTCAATCTCTTTGGGCTTCTCAAGCATGATATTGTCAAAGGAATGCTGACGGCTGAGCCTCAGTCTGTTCCTCCTCTGTACGTGCGGCCCATCCGTCTGAGGCCAATAGTGGCTGAATATGTCATCATGGTGCTTGCTAGGGCTGATCATGGCCTCCTGCAGCATCTGGTCCTCACTGATGTCATACAGGTTGCCCATGTGGAGGCAAGCCTCACACCGGTTATATGGGGAGCGTACAGGGGCATACGGCCCAGTGCTGTAGTTGGGCACCTTGGAAAGACAGCTTCGGCAGTGAGTCTGTTTGAAACGGTCGTTGCTTTCTTGCGAACTGAGATTTTTCTCTTTCAAGCTGTAGTGTTTGTTGTAGACATTGTCTGGCAGGAGGTCGGAGTTGCTTTGATGCAGTGGGCTGCTGTTTAGATGGATGATGGGCTGGTCACATTTCCTATAATTGTCATTGTGGTCGGAGTAAATTTCAGCAAAATCCAAATCGTCGGTTGTGAGGCCTCTGCCTTCTCTGTAGTGCTGTAGCTCTGAGTGCAGACTCAGCTCCCGGTCAGAGTCTATGGTGTAGATTTTATCCCGGCCTGTTCCGCCCTGCTTATTTTTTAAGTAGGACAGCTCTACTTCACTGCAATCCCTAGGGTATTTTGACGTCATCGATCTTTTTTTTAAGTTATCCTTGGGCTTCAGGTGCTTGTTATTGTCAGGATCTTTGTAGGAGGTGGCCCTGCTTGAGCAGTCTGAGATATCAGAGTTTGCCGCATCCTCTGGCAGGTACCTCTGACTCTTCATGGACAGACGGGGGTCTGGGGCCAAAGTATCAGGCCCAGGGGTTTGACGCAATGTATCCACTGATTTTTTCCACAGAGCCCGGGGTTTCGCATTGGTCTGGGATGTGTCTGCGCTCACCGCCACCTCTACCGTATTGGGGTTTGATTCATTGAGGGTGAGGGGGTGTTGACCCTGGAAGATGTAGTTGTTCAGGTGGTCTTTGTGGCGATTGGTCAGATAAGCCTGCAAGTCGCTGGAGTCTCCATAAATATCCTTTTGGGCGTAGCTGCGATTGTCAGTGTAGATGAAGTTCCCTTTCTCTGACATCATGTCCATGATCATGGGGCTGGCCGAGTGCATGAACTCACCGCCACGTTTAGGGGAGTTGATCCTGGAGCCGCTGAGGTTGGTAATGTTAGTCATCTGTTTGGCAGACTTGATTAGCTTAAGCATGTTGGACTGTGGACTGAAGTCCAAGTCAGATGACTTCTTTTTCATGTCAATATGGACACCATGAATGCAACTCCATATACCCTATGACAAAAGAAAGAGTGAAATCCAGCTCAGTACTCATATATTAATGGCAAAACAATTGGACAAATACCCCCCACCCCTGAAAGTATTTCAAAGACTTTCAAACAGTGTCAGAAATTAAAATTTATTAAAATACAAATGTTGTCCCTTGTTATTGATTTTCAGTGAGTGTTTTTTTTAAACCATACAAATACATGCTGCATGTCATGCCTGTATGTCAAATATTTCAACTGAATTAATAAAATTACACATTTTCAATTCTCAATAATGATGGCTGTTACCCACAAAATCAAATCAACATCAAAAATGCACAATATATCATAAAACAAACACAAACTACTAGAAAACACTGTTAATATTTGTTTGGTCCCCCATATTAAATTATAAAGTTCTCTGCTGTCTACCGTCTTACAGTTGACTTAAATGCAATTTAGATTGAATTTACTGTATGCATTTAAGTATGATGTATGTTTTTTTTTTCACATTGTTTCAAATGTTAGTTTTTACATGTTTGGAGTTGTTTGGAGTGTTTTCTCCATATTTTGCGTTTTCAGATTGTAGTTATTTTTTCTTAACAACACATTATATTAACATAATAGTACGTACATGCAACAACACCTGCCTCTGAGAGAGATAATACAGAACTACTTAGACAGTTGTCATTAAATACACAATAAATAGAGATTGAATATTATGAAATATCTCAGATAATAAAGATGAGGGAATCACTACCGGGATATTTTTTTTGTCCCAAGATTTTAAATATCTGGGTCACATTTCTTTCTTCTATTTAGTGGCATTTTTCCCTGAACCCTGGCTAATTTCTGGTCTGCTTCCAAAATCCCCTAATGCCTGCAAACATTTTGTAAAATAACTTGTAAATGTAAGTTCTTTCTTCTGTGTTATAAGATCATCTATGTCTGATTTTGACTAAAGAGACTTGCAAATGCACCCATCAGTGAGATCAGAGGGGACTTGTGCAGTTTCTAATTAGGGTACAGATAAAAGCAGTGACAAGAATGCCATCAAATAAAAAATAAAAAAATTAAAAAATGCCAAGGGGTTAAAACAACCCATTTCCTGTCGCAAAATCCTGTTCCCTTACTATCTATGAATCACTTTTCTCCAGCAAACATTCAATCAATTATGCTTGCATCCTCCAACTTCCACATTTCATTACCTTAGAGATGCTAATCAGAGCCACCATATTTTCACACAGATAGCATGTACACAAACCCATAAGGGATCAAAACTAAACAAAGACATACTGAGCTGTTGTCTGTGCTAGACATCATGCTGTCAAAACAGACAGCAGCACTGTCATTGTAAGCTCTCTGGCCATGAAATGAGTGGTCGAAAATCGAATTTGTTACTTTTTCTTTCATGGCCTGGCCATGTCAGAGTAAAAACTAAGCTTAAAAGCCAATGGGATTAGCACTAACACTCTCACAAGATATGGTGAGTGATACTGGCTGTCCCTTCTATCAAGACACAGGACTCTAAAAATATAAAAATTATAAATATAAAAGTTCAGACTAAGGATACTTCTGTGTCATCACAGACATCATCATGTAATGGAACTAGTGTTGGGGAAGCTACTTAAAACTGGAGCTAGCAAACTACAGGACATGCTACTCATGATTTTAAGTAGTTGAACTACAGTCCAGCTATTCGTTTGAAAGTAGTTAGATAAATTACAAATGTATTAAAACCATAGTGCATTAACTAATGTTAACTAATACAACTTTTGATTTTAAATATGTATTAGTATATGTTGTAACTAACATTAACCAAGATTAGCAAATGTTTTATAAAAGTTGAATACCTTATTCAGAAAGGCACAAATAATGACTTAAAAATGAATAACGAATTCATCTAAATAATAGAAAAACTATCGGAAGACTGATCATCCAACGAGCTCAGGCATAAAGTAATATTTTAAATAAACACAGGCTGTGAAGACAATACCTTATGAATGCAAATGCGCATGGTGATTTGAAGTTCGGATCGGATGGCCACATTTTCGACTACGTTTGCAGACAGTCTTTGTTAATTGTGCATGTCTTAGAAATCTAAGCTTGTAATACGCTTTGTATTAACCATATCAGACACATTTTCCACTTCTTGAAATGTCTGTTTGAAATGTCTGTCTGATCACATTAACAACAAATGTTTCACATGATTCACACATAATATATATAAACCAACCAGAGCACGATTTTTAATTCCTGACCAAAGAAGTGATGATTTTTATAGTGGAGCTCGACAGTTAGTTGACCACATTTATATCCACCTTAAGGTAATTATCGGTTAATCCTTTATTCCAAAAATTTGTAAATGCTCCATAGAGGTTTAAATACATTTTAAAATGTAAATCTATTCAGAATATTCCTGCACACGGAAGATAAAAAAAAAACGCTTTTCGCTTTTCATTTCTAGAAATATATAGAAGCTCGATTTTGCAATTTATTCCACTGCATTTCACTAATTCTGCACATGTAATTTAACCATTTCATGAGTAAGGTCTAAATTCCCCCTGGAGTGAATAATTTTTGCATGTGAAACTGTACAGCCGGTACAGGGGGGCAGAGTGTAGATGAGAATTTTGATATGATTTCTTGTCATTAAAAAATCTGTATATAATACAGTAAACATGTGAACAAATGGGTTATGTCTGCTGTACTTTTTTTGTTTTATTTATTTAGTTTTTATAGCTGTAAAAACAAATTAACAAATAATATCAGCAGTCTGGTTTGCATATGCACTGATTGACATCTCAGACATTGTGTGTGTGTGTGTGTGTGTGTGTGACAAGTACTAATGATAACAGACTTGGCTACGTGCATTGATAATTATTCTTGATCAGCATCTGTGAGTGTACAAGTTTTAAACTGTTATCATGGTGCTTTTCTGATAGTTTGGCTGTCTCTTTCAGAAAACAAATTTATTATACGCCTGTAAAGACGTATAAAAAAGACAGTTTGAGTTGCTGTTTGTGTGAATGAAATCCACATCTGCACCTAAGCAGACGAAGCTGCGTTTATGTGATGATCGCATTTAGATGTGATGTAACGTGGTACTTTGGTGACAACTTGGCTGTTTGTTACATAAAATAAACATATTATGTGCTTGAAAAGCCCAGAGCTGTAAAATTTTTAACCGTGGTTCTTGGCGAGTTGGATGTATGTATATAGAATAAACTTATTCTGTGGTTTAAAAGACTGTATGAGTAACTGTTTGAGTGAATATAAACTAGAGATGCTTGACCAACGCAGCCTGTGTCGATGCGAAAGCCGATTTTAATCTGTCAGCTTGTAACGTAACTGGCTGTTACACAAACACATATGTGTGACGTTACTCTGCGGGCCCAGTTATTAACTGTCAAATGTGTGATTGTACGTATGAAAGGGTTAAATAATTAATTACGTCCTCCACAAAAATAAACAATAAAATAAAAAGAATTTCAGTGCTTTCAGTTTGTAGGCTATATGAATTTATGATAATTTCTTTTAATATTCATATTTGTATTTAATATTCACTGCAAAATATGTTCTTGATATTTTACAGTTGCTTGACAACTCCTGCCACCAGAATAACATTGTTACTTGCACAGTGTTACGTGCTGCAGCGTATTTCGATTGTTATCTTTCCTCTCATTCATCTTTAATGTCATGATTCTTAGGTTCAGTGATTGGTTATTCATCTTGTCAATCTTCATTAGTCTACGTGACAACACCCCTCTCAAGAAACCAATTTGGACTCTCCTTCTCTCTATAAAACCAGGAAGTGACAAGAGGAAGAAGGCTTGTTTATCTCTCATTTGTCTTCGGACTTGTAATAGCTACCTGTTAGATGTATTAGTGAGACAATAATTTTGTTGTTTAAGCTGTATTCCGTAATGGTTTATTTTTCCTTGGTTATCTGTTGTGACATTGCTTCACTTAAAACGATCATTCAAAACTAACTTCCCGGACTTTGAGAGGAGGGATAGGGTAGCATGTCACGTGATCTACACTACACTATGTAGGATTTGAGTTTGTCTAAACACACCAGGTAAGGAGCGGGTGCTACCCTCTGTATTTATGATGTTTGTTTAGTTAGTGTAGTTTAAGTATTGTTTTCATATTTTTATTTTCTGCGTTAGCTTGAGACTTAAAAAGATATAAGATAGAAGTTATGTTTTGTTGATTTCTTTGCTTTAGCCCCGCTCATTGTTCTTCACTCCTTTGTCTGGTTTTTCTTTGTCTTACCATTTGTACATATTCTGTAAATAGTTATTTGCTGTTTCACTATTGCGCTGTAATTACGATTGGGTGTATTGCTATGATTTGTTACAAAAAGAATTATATTTAGCAGTAGCCCATATCTGTCTCTGCCAGATTAATTCCATCACACATGTTTTCAGTAACTGAACCAGTTTTCTTTTTATTTTATTCTATTAATTTAGTTAATCTTTTCACAGATGTTACGTACTCTTAAATTCTCTAGACAACTAAAAGGAGGACGTAACACACAGACATAAACGAAAATGTTGTTTTGGCAGATATTAATGTCCAAAATAACAGGAGAAACCACAGTTAACAACATATTCCACATTTTATGTAGCCTACATATTCAGCTTCATCTGGTGAGAAAACATAAAGAATGTCAATAATATAATTAAATATTTTAAAATAATAATAATAATAATAATAATATATTATTATTATTATTATATTAATAATAATATTTAAATGGGCCTATCCAAGGCATACTTTATATACAGAAGCTATAGCCTAATATATAGTTATTTTTAAATTAGTTTTGACGCACTTCCGGTTTAGTTTAGATGTCATTTGTTAAGAAAAGTAGATAATTACAGGCAGGGGTATGTAGTAATGTGCTACATTTACTCTGTTACATTTACTTGAGTAACGTTTTGGAAAACATTTACTTTTATGAGTATAGTTAATGGTGGGTACTTTTCACTCTTTCTCAGATACGTTTTAAAAGAAAAAACAGAAATGTAAAGACAGGAAGGTTGCCCATTGTATTTAAGTATAAGTACAATGGGCAACCTTCCTGGCTTTACATTTCTGGTTTTAATTTCATAAGTGTTAATAAATACATAATTTATTGAGAGATTTTTTTTAACTTTTACGACAGCGGAACTTTACAGAGTCAAGCTCATCAATCCTGCAGCTTCAAGCTCTCAAAACAAACCCTTTCTTTTGCTATGCAATGCTTTCATTTTTCCCCAAGACAAGCGGATATTTCAGGATTAAAACTGCAGTGTGGTAAGTGTTGGTGATAATGAAAACGTAAGCATGTCTGTGTCATGATCAGGGATCAGTTTTTCAGGGTGCTTTTGTAACTATGGGCTCTTATGATCTCAGTTTCTAAGGATACATTTTAAATCAGTGCTAAAATGTATCTGTTACTGTACAACAGAGGTGGGTAGTAACGCGTTACATTTGCTCCGTTACATTTACTTGAGTAACCTTTTGGGGAAAATGTTACTTTTAGAGTTGGTTTAAAAGTGCGTATTTTTTACTCTCACTCAAGTAAATTTCTAATGAATTTTTTGTACTTTTACTTCTTTACAATGTGTGGCGTTACGTTCGTTACATTACTGGGTTTAATTTGAATTAATGTGTAATTTATTGATAGATTACTGAATGGGACTTTTACTAGAGCGGAAGTTCACAGCTGCGCGCGATGATATTTCAAGATTAAAGTCACAGCTCCAACTTCAGGCAGCACGCTGACGTAAGGTTTTGGCTCTAATTCTGGAACTGGTACCAAGACCACTCAGTCCCCGGTTGAGGGCCGGGAGGTAAATCCTTATTTGCTTTATTTTCTATTGCCGCACCCTCTTCGGGATGCGGTACCCACGTTGTCAATAAAAGAGCGATTTCCTCACTTCCTGGGTCATCCAGCCAGCGCGCCATTCTCACAGCACCCCGGCACCAAAAAAACATAGTCCCAGTTCCCCGGACGCAGTTGCTTTGCCTCCGGACCCGAGACTGCCCATCCCCGGCGGGCCGGCGCTGATGAGTTCCGAGGACGTCTTCACAGGACCTCCTCCTCAGTCTCTAACCCGCCCCCTGCCGGATGTGTGGAGCACGGTAAGTGATTTGAGTCTGTTCTCAGCACCCAAGCCTCGGGACGCGCTTTTGCCTCCCTACGCATTATTAACTACTCAACCCCCCCCCCCCGCTACGAAGCCCCACCCAATATGACAAAAATGATCGTCCCCCTAGTGCCCCTTGCACGGTGCTGGGATGCAAGGCTTTTGCTACCCAACCCATCGCGTTTCAATTTGCCAGGCTCGTTTCAGCGGTATTCGCTCCACTTCGATGAGCAGCATGTGACAGAGATCACAACACTGCTACTCAAAGATGCGATAGAGCCTGTAACTCCAGCCGAGATGAAGCCCTTACTTCATCATAACCAAAAAAGGTGGTGAGTTGCGGCCAATCTTGGACTAGCGAGATTTGCACAAACTCCCGTTCAAAATGCTCATGCAGAAACAGATTATAACCTGTGGAGCGGTGGTGGCGTAGTGGCTAAAGCACAGGGCTGTTAATCAGAAGGTCGCAGGTTCTAACCCCACAGCCACCACCATTGTGTCCTTGAGCAAGACACTTAACTCCAGGTTGCTCCGGGGGGATTGACTGTAATAATTGCACTGTAAGTCGCTTTGGATAAAAGCGTCTGCCAAATGCATAAATGTAAATGTAACCTGCGTTCGGCATCTAGATTGGTTCGCAGCGGTAGACCTGAAGCACTCATACTTCCAGGTCTCCATTTTGCTTTCCCTTCCTAAAGTTCGCATTCGACGGCCAGGCGTATCAGTACAAGGTCCTCCTTTCAGCCTGTACCCGTCCCCTTGCGTCTTCACCAAGGTCACAGCGGGCATCCGCATACTCAATCACCTCGACGACTGGCTCATTCTAGCTCATTCTAGCTCATTCTCGAGAGTTACTATGCGCCCACAGGGACCAAGTGCTCAGGCAACTCAGCCATCTAGGGCTTCAGGTCAACTGGGAAAAGAGCAAGCTCGCCCCGGTTCAGAGCATCTCTTTTCTCGGCATGGAATTAGACTCCGTCTCACTGTCAGCGTGCCTCACAAACAAGCGTGCAGTCGATGCTAAAGTGCCTCGCTCTGTACCCTCTGGCATCTGTGCCCAGACCTCTGGAACCTTCACGTCTGGCCCTTGGACGGGACGTGGAAGATCTGAGTGACCTACCATCTGCGGTCGTAGACACGATCAACCAAGCCAGAGCTCACTCTACCAGGCAGCTTTACACCCAAAAGTGGCACTTGTTTGCAAATTGGTGTTCTTCCCAGTCTGAAGACCTCCACCTTGAAGGTGTATGTAGCCACTATTTCGGCCCACCACGATGCAGTGGACGGTAAGTCCCTGGGTAAGCATGACCTGATTATCAAGTTCCTTAGAGGCGCCTGGAGACTGAATCCTCCCCGGCCAAGCCTGTTCCCCTCCTGGGATATCTCAGTTGTCCTCGGGCCTTCAGAGAACCCTGTTCGAGCTGCTTGACTCAGTACAGCTCAAGGCCCTCTCCTTGAAGAAGGCCCACCTGATAGTGCTTGCTTCCATCAAGAGGATTGGGGACCTGCAAGCGTTCTCTATTAGCGACACTTGCCTGGAGTTCGGTCCGGCAGATACCAAAGTCATCCTAAGACCGTGACCGGGCTATGTGCCCAAGATTCCTACGACCCCCTTCAGGGACCAGGTCATGAACCTGCAAGTGCTGCCCCAGGAGGAGGCAGACCCAGCCTTTTCGTTGCTGTGTCCGATACGTGCTTTGAATAGCTTTTTAGACAGCACGCAGAGCTTAGAAGTGTGGCATCCTCATGGGCACAGGCCAAAAGCACCTCCCTAGCAGACATCTGCAGAGCAGATACCTTTCATCACCCAATACCGTTGCGAGTTTCTATAATCTCAGGGTTGAGTAAGTCTCGTCCTGTGTTTTGTCAGGTCCGAGCCGGTAGAACTTTGTAACGCGGAACAACTGACAGGGTGTATCGCTTGCATTCAGCGCCTTTCCGCTCCACTGAGGGGAACTCCTGAAAGAATAGGAACGGCAAAGAACGCTTCCCTGATGCGTTTTATAGCGTTAAGATTTTTGTTCTATAAGGAGAAACATAAAGAGAGAAAAGGTCCCGGCTGGCCGGCTTGCTCCCATGATAGTCACGTGGCTTGTTCCCCCCTCAGGGATGCTGGGAACCCAAGAACTGTATATGACACTTTGTTGGGGCATTGGGGAGGGTTACGTGTGGCAGATACAGCTGCTTCTAGTACGCAGTAGCTTGCTTGCACCTGTGTCAGCAGTTCACATAACACGGTCTAGTGCATGGCGTTTTTAAACGGGACCCCTTGTGTCACTGCATTTGACACGCCGAGTGAGTGACAAAAGGGGAACGTCATGGTTACTGTTGTAACGTCCGTTCCCTGATGGAGGGAACGAGACGTTGTGTCCCCCTTGCCATGACACTAGACCTATCACTGTAAATGGCCAAACCTTACTCTCGGCTCCTCAGTGAAAAACCTGACTGACAAATGCACGTCCGCTTCCCTTTATACCCGTATGTCCGGGGGCGGAACATGCAAATTCTCTCTGTCAATTTCTCATTGGCCATTTCTCAAATCCAGAGGTACGCGAGGCTCTCAAGAAAGACCCCTTGTGTCACTACATTCGACACCACTTCTCGTTCCCTCCATCAGGGAATGGAGGTTACAACAGTAACCATGATGTTTCTCACCCACACCTATCATATCACTTCTGAAGACATGGATTAAACTAGAGTCTTATGGATTACTTTTATACTGCCTTTATGTGCTTTTTTGGAGCATACTAATTTTGGCCTACAGAGCTAAAATATTATTTAAAAAATCTGAATTTGTGTTCTGCAGAAGAAAGGAAGTAATACACATCTGAGATGGCATGAGGGTGAGTAAATGATGAGAGAATTTTCATTTTTGTGTAAACTATATCTTTAATGTGATAGCTCAGCCAGAATTTTGTATTCTGTCATCATTTCGCTACCCTCATGTTGTTCCAAACCAGTGTGAGGCTTTGTATTCTGTGGAACACAAAATATGTTAGACAGAATGTTAGGGACTGACAGTCTCTGTCACCATTAACTTTCAATATATATAAATATATAAAAACATTAACTAATATTAAATTGTGACTCAGCAAACATTCTGTCTAATATCTCCTTATTGTGTTGCATGGAAGAAAGAAAGTAATGTGGGTTTGGAACAACATGATGGGGAATGATGACAGAATTTCCATTAATAATAATAAGAATTCTGTAGTACACGTTAAATGTGCATTATGTAATGGAATATAGGGGAGTAAACGTCTATTATGTCATTTGTGAAAGTAACGAGTTACTCACTACTTGAGTACTCATTTAATTGGATACTTTCTTACTCATGTAATTATGTTAGTACTTTTATTCTACTTGAGTAATTATGTTTTTGAAGTAATTGTACTTTTACTTGAGTACAGTTTTTGGCTACTCTACCCACCTCTGCTGTACAAATCCATGTAAACATTGGGTTAAGTGTAAATGTATTTTGCTTTGCCGATCGAGTGTTTGACTTCTGCAGCGTGAGCTGACAGTGTGTCTGCACATGCACAGCATTTCTGCGATTGACACACAGTGCGTTTTTTAAAAAAAATGTTTTTATGGACAACAGAAAACAAGCTCTGAACTTAAATAAGCCTAACACACTTCCAAAAAGAGATAAGGTGCAGTTGTACCCTAAGTGTACAGAACTAATTATCTAAATTATTTTGACACTGAAAATACTGTAACTACACTGAAACAAGAATCCAATCAGGACTTTAAAAATCAACTGGACTTTTGAAATAGCAACAATAGGCATTAATAAAGCATGATCTTTCTTGTTTTATTCAGCATTATATATTACTGGGATTGTGGGTCATTGTTCACGTTATTCACCATAATAATTAGTAGAAACTGTTTTTCAAACATCTCTTCAAATTGACAGATTTGTCCAAATCTGACAAGCGTCCTTAAAGTGATAGTTCATTGGAAAAATCATATTATTATTATTATTATTATTATTATTATTAGTAGTAGTAAGTAGTAGTAGTAGTAGTAGTAGTACTTAATGAAGTTAAAGTAGTTAAATGTGTATTACCTAAAGGAATATTTGGGCATAAATATTCAATATACTATATGTGGAAGTAAATAGTTACTTGCTACTTGACTTGAGTATTCTTTTAAATGGATACCTGCTTACTTTTACTCGAGTAATGTTTAATGTTTATACTTTTCTTTTTACTGGAAAAGCTACTTTGCTATTTTTAAAACAGTTTAAACAGGAAAAGCGGTTTTGAAAAAAGTTTAGCAAATTTCACGCTACTTAAAAAAAGTTAGTAGTGCTGCTACTTTTATTTAGTTACTCAATAACACTGAATGGAACTTTTTAGTGCATCAACTTTATGCTTTTTATGACCAGGCATGGTTCATATAAAGAATGACACCCTTACCCTGCTGATGCTAAAGAGCAGGCCAGGTGTGCCCGAGCAGATGCCAGTGAAGCAGTATCTGAGTCTCCAGTAGAACAGGTGCTCCCAGACAAAGGTAATGAGGCTGAGACCCATGGCGGTCGCCAGCATGTAGAACACTCCAGCCATGTTGTCCACATCCAGCTGGCTGCTCATCACCTCATTCTTCTCATTGTGGCAGATCCCAGTCAGCCACTGAGCCTCCAACTCCTCCATCTCACCTAAGGAGAGACACGTCATCAATCAACACCACCTCCTATTTTACGTACACCTCAGTGGGCCACACTGCAAACATCCAGAGAAATATCCTCAAGTTCCAGAACTCCCTGTGCGCTAACATGTGCTAACATAACAAGGGAGGATCAGTAAAATAACACACTAAAGCTTTAGCCATATGTTAGCACCATCTGAGACTTTCTTTCTCTCTGTCTATAAGGTGCAGCTGCCAGGAGTGAAATTCTGTTATTTATCATGCTCTGCATATAGCAGTGTGACTGTGAACTACAGCCTATAGTATGGAGAGAGAAATTAATTTGCTGCAAATGTCTTCGAAAGGAGCTTTAGACAAGCTGTAGTGTAACCATGAAATAAAATAAAAGACGGCTAAATAATTTAACAGATGAATATGTCTGCATGAGAATAATACATTCTAGTTCTACTCTTTTTCACATTGTATAAAAACTCTTTAGGTCAGATGTACTTTTAAAACAGGCACAGCTGCACCAATGAATGTTCAAAGTTGTTGGAAAACCACACACGTACATGTGTATAAATATACATATTTAAAGACCTGATGAAATAGATAAACACAGTTTTCAGTCATGTGTTGACCCATTTCTTATTGAAACAAGAGGTATTGGTCATACATATAAAAAAGCAGCAAGCATTTGTCTGAACAAAAATCTGTGTAGTGCATGATAAGTCATCAATAATTTTTATTAATTTTCCCAAAAGAGAAAAGCTAAAAGTTAATTTTAGAAAGTGTATTGATGGATCCAAAGCAAACACACATGAACTGAAAGCCACAAAACTTCAAGTTTCATAGAGACTTTAAAAATAATTTGAATTCTGCGTTTTGTGTACGGGAGTCCATGTCCTGTTTGTACTACTTCTATCGCAGTGAATTCACAAGGTTTTCTTGCTTTCCTATGTAACATGTATTGCATGGACGCATGGCATTCTGGATTGTTGCCAGGTTTGGGCATGCGGACACTTACCATCTCCGATAATAGCAAGGATGGCCAGATCAACTGGACGCTTCCAAAGTGAGCCTTTCTGCAGGGCAATGCCATAGCCAGTGGTGGCAAAGATGTAACCGCTACCAATAGTCACTAGTTTACAGCCCTCATCCCTACCGGCCATATAATTCAGCACAGCTGCATCGTATATGAAGGCATCAAGTTTGCTGGTAAAAAAAGAAAGAAAAGAGACACTATTTTAAATGGCAAATAGAGAAGTTAAATGTTCTGAATCATTATCATCTCTTAACACAGACGTCATGCTACCAAAAGGCACAAATTATTAATCACACATGAATAACTTTACAGCAATGGTGAAGACGTTGAGTCATGGGTTTAAGGTGAGAGACTGCACAGGGGTGCAATCACACCACTAGCAATGGAAAAATACAGTGCAATAAAAGCTTTATTTGATTGAATTTAGGACCAATGTAATTAGGGATGGATGATACAGAATATCAAATATTCCAAACATATTTGTGTTGATTTTTCTGATGATGTCAAATTAGGCAACATCGAGAATATTGTGATGATTTTAATACTTTTATTTTTCTATTAAGTTACCTAAAGACTCCCCTGGATGATAGTTTTAATAGCTTCTTACTTTTTTCACCCTTCCATTGTCTTAGGGTAAATTACTCAAGTGTTTTGTGGCTATTTAAATGTGCCAAAAAATGCGTTGAAGTTACTAAAATGAAGATGTTGTCTCTATATACAGCCTGTGTGGGCATCATTACAGTCGTGTACTTGACCTCTTAATGATGAAGTAGTGGAGATGTGTGCTATTGCTCCTATCTTTGAGCCTTAAGCACTCTTCTTTGAAACGGGGTCCATCACTTTCTTCACTTTCTCCTTAACTAAATCAGCCCATCAGGACCAACAAATCCACCTGAGCTCAGATCCGTAAATCTCACGGCAACATTCACGCTCTGAGGACAAGTATTCAGCGTGTCATAAACCCCACCTACAAACGTCTAGGTTTAGGGCGATGGAGGGAACGAGACATTGTATTGATTGAAGCGATACTATCGGTTACCTCTGAATTTGAGAAAAGGCCAATGAGAAATTGGAAGACAGAATTTGCATGTCCCTCCCCTGGACATATGGGCATAAAAGGAGGGAATCAGGCATCTGTCTAGTCAGGTTTTGCACTGAGGAGCCGAGAATAAGGTTCGGTGTTTCAGTGGCTCGGTACAGCGTAGTGGCAGGGGTGACACATGTCACGTTCCATCCATCAGGGAACAGGGGTTACAACAGTACAACAGTTGTGTCGATTGAAGCGACACTAGGGGTCCCTATTCAATCATGGCATGCGCTGAACCGTGTACGTGAACTGCTGATGCAGGTGCGGGCAGGCAGTTGCGTTCCAAAGCAGCAGACTGCATCAGACTGCACGTAGCCTTAACCAATGCCCCATAAAAACGTCATAAACTTTTTAGGTTACCGGCATCCCTGAAGGGGGGAACAAGCGACGTGCCAAGCATGGGAGCAGGCTGCGCCATTTAAAGCTATAACCCGCATCGGGGAAGGTGTTCTTTTGCAGCTTCTATTCTTTCAGGGAGAAAATACCCTGCAGAGACCACATCCTGCCCAGGCTGGGGGAAGGTTAAATGTGGCAAACACCTCACATGGGTTTTCAGGCCACATGTGGAAGTGGCACGGCAGTAGATCCTACCTAGCGAGGGAGGAGTTACTACAAACACAGTGAGTGGGAGGCAGAGGTGACTCTGCCCAAGGGAGACGCGGGTCCACCGGCAGGGAGGTCTGCTAGGGAGGTGCCGTTGGCCAATGCCCAAGAGAACGCCACACTGCTCGTAGAGTGTGCTCGAACCCGCAAGGGGGCGGACATGGCCTGGGTCTGATAGGCCGGCCATGGTGTTGATGACCCAGTGGGCAACCTCTGTTGGAGACAGCGCCCCTTTTCGCTGCTCTGGTTGGTTGATCGTGTCTACGACAGCAGGTGGTAGGCCACTTGGATTTTCCGCAGCTCATACAAGGGCCAGACATGGAGGTTCCAGATGTCTCTGTTAAGGAGTACCAGAGCGGGCAGTGGGAGGTCTCTTGGGGAGCAAACGCCTCTATTCTCCGCTGAGCATGCCCTGTCGCGATAGCGTGTCCGTGTTGAAGCATATGAGTGGCGTGCAGCGACCTGAGTCTGCTGACTCCAAAGGAGGAGATGGCGGGTGAGTTGTGACATGTGACGAGAGCGATTTAAGTACACCACCGTCATGGTGCTGTCTGAACGGATCAAGACGTGCATGCCCTGGATCAGTGGTAGAGACCTCAGCAGGGCAAGAAGTACAGCCAAAAACTCTGGTCATCGAGCAAAGCTCCTGCAGCACATCAGGATCAGGACTACAGTGCAGATCTTTAAGTGCCTTGGCCTCCCTAAATCGCCTTCATCGCCAGCCATACCGGCCCTAATCCCGAAGGAAGGAAGCGCGCGGGGGGGCGGCTGAAGTGGCTTTCTCTTGAAGGAAAGAAAGCCGCTACCGCAACGTTGCCATGGTTGTTCTCACAATGAGAACATGAACCATTTATAAAACGTGTGTTCGCAGCCCAGACACGCAAGTCAGCTCTTATGACCGTCAGAAGCGGAGAGATATCTGCAGCATCCAGGAACTACACAAAGGCAGAAAGACATCTTTAAAAAGAGGCATCTGTATACTCTTTTAGAGGAAATCTACTCTTTTACAGGTCTATTTACTCTTTAAGGAAACACTGTCAAAGCGCTCAGGGGCATGGACTGCACTGGCTTGCAGAGAAGGGAGAAAGCCGCTGGTAATGCGCCGTAGGATCCTACAGCAATGCTCTTGGAGGCGAGTGGAACAGTAGTGGAACACCAGCTTGCTAAACACACAACCGCTCGGCTCCGAAGAAAAAATCTGACTAGACAGATGCACGATTCCCTCCTTTTATACCTGTATGTCCGGGGGAGGGACATGCAAATTCTGTCTGCCAATTTCTCATTGGCCTTTACTCAAGTTCAGAGGTAACCAAGGCCTTCAAGAAGGACCCCTAGTGTCGCTTCAATCGACACAACGTCAAGTGAGCGACAGAATGGGAATTGACATTTGGAGCCCTGGTGGGCCAGTAGTCAGACTCAATCTCTCTGTTTGAAAAGCCTTTGTCTAAGACTCATTAGTCTGGTTCTCTGACATTTCAAGAATGTCAAATATAACTCAGGGATCATGCTGACAACCAATAGATTTGCTAAATGATTCTTTTGTAGTTGGTGCGAGCTGGCTAGATCTGCAGATTTTGAATTGGTATGCCAAGCTGGAATATATGATGCGGTGCACATCCCAAGGAAGTTGTCTATGCTTTATTTTATATCATAAGGACATTTTATAAACTGTATGTGCCATAACCATCCACAAGCACACAACGGCACAGGCTTGCTGCTGTTTAGAGTTATAATTAGTGTTGGGGTTTGAGTCCACCATAGTTTGATTCAAGTTTGATTCTTTAAACAAATGAGTTCCAGTTGAGTCCGAGTCTAAAAAAAGGGCAGAGTCAGACTCAAGACCGAGTCAATAACAGGCAGAGTCCAAGTTTGAGTCTGAATGAATTTGTTCAAATTGTAACTGTAAACTCAACATCAATATTTTAAGCTTATTTTAATTTTCACAACTAAGAAAACACAACTGTCAATATAAATGTAACAAAAACACCTCTATATTTTATGATTAGTATCCTGCTGAACAAACCTCAAAGTAATGAAAGCATATGCTTTGTGTATGAAGACATAACTGTCCTTCAACACACTTATTGCATTCTGTTGACATTTCAGTTAATTGTTTCTTTTCCCCTACACACAAACATAGACTAAAAAAATGAAAGCGGTGATAGTCATTAAATCCAGAGTTATTATTATTTCTACTTCATTTTCATTTTCTGTCCAATTTAAATTAGTTTGATCTAAAATGATCCTATCTAAAGAAATAATATATACTAATATTTCTTTTTGTCTCTATCAGCCAACTGGTTTGGAAAATAAAGAGTCAACACAGTAATAATTAGCCCTCGCTAAAAAGCTACATCTCACTTCTTGACTGCAAATGCAACATCCAAAAACACTGGAAAAGCTCACTGCTAATATTAGGGCCATTTAACATGGACATGATTGCTAATTTGTGGAAAACGTGGGTCAGTTCTACACACTGCTTGTGCACCTAAAACTCTGATGTGTCCATGTGGTATTGTTTAAAAAAATCATAAAGGTATTATAAAAATGTATTTAGTACAACCTTGAAGAAGCTATTTGACAACAGATACTTTCATATATTCCACAAGACAAAATGGTAACTGAATTAAAAAAAATTATCCGGTTCAAAAGTTTAGATTCCCTTGGTTCTAAAAGGATTAGTTCACCCAACAATGAAAATTCAGTCATTGTTGACTCACTCCTGTGTAGTTATAACTCCATATGATTTTCTTTCTTTTTCTTAACACAAAGGGAGAAATTGTGAGAAAAAAAAAAATTGCTCAGTGATTTCACACAATGGCAGTTTAAGGTGACCACTTTTTCAAGCTTCAAAAGGATGCAAACATATAATTCAGAAGTTTAAAAATTATGCTCATGCCTTGTTCTGAAGGAAAACAATAAGGTTTGGTGAAAAACATACTGAAATCCTATGTATTATTATGTAAAACTGTTCACCGACCATTGATCTCTTAGAGCTACTGGTACGAGAGCAAACTCTTTAATACGGTGTGTTACATTCTCTATGATTAATGACTGTTTGTGTAATAATTGTTCAAGAGTCCCTGCATTGTCCTGAGCAGTGAAGCTGAACACTTTTCTGAAAAATGCTGTACGTTCTTTGGTTTTCCAGCAACTTCTGCACGTTTGAGTTAATCCCAACTAGAGATGTCCCGATTGATCAGCCACTGATCAAACATCGGCCGATATTCAGTCAATCTTGCGTAGATTTAGGGCCGATCTTTTTTGCAGTATGCAGGCAATCACATATACAATGCTCCTCTAATTAATAAGTGCTTTCTCAGCCCTTGAAGCATGACAGAATGGCCTATGGAGGACGAGTTGTTGGCAATTCAAAGAATTCATGAATTTAAACTTTCAGGCTTGATGTAATTGAAATTAATGCCAGTTTGTTTTTAAAAATGTGTAAGAATTACATATGTATGAATATTAATTTGCCCATTTTCTAGAGTCGTTACGGTAGTTATTCGGACTCATTGCACAGAGAACAGGAAGATGATATAGAGGCTGCTAAGAGGTTTAAAAACAAATTAAACAACAAATAAACATGCAGATATATGACGTGAGTTGTGACAATCCAACGTTGATTGATTGTAATTATGGGTAGACTTGTCAGGTCAGGTACACATTTTAACAAAATTCACAACATTGGAACCTAGAATTCAAAATACAATCCCCACATCTCAACATTAAAGGAATGTTCGGGGTTCAACACAAGTTAAGGTCAATCAACAGTATTTGTGGCATAATACTAATTATCACAAAAAATAATTTTGACTCGTCTATCGACGTCATTGCCATGGTAACCAGACACATTTCTGCTGATTAGCTGAAGACTAGAGTGAATGTATCGTCAAATCAGCAAAGGACGCAACTAAATGGATTTTGTTCTCTGCAAACGATACCAGAGACAATAGCGATTAGCACAATGAGGATATTTAAGAAGAAAAAAAAATCAGTAACCCTACCAAAAACCGGGACTATCCTGTGTAATAAACCGGGACGTCTGATAATTCAATTATAGACAAAACATTTCCTTGCCCAAAATAACTTCATATTTCATTGTGCATTTTATTGTGGAAAAACTGTAGAATAATATATTTTAAGCAGCTAGTCAATGCTTTTAAAATTGAAAAACAATAAGCAGGTGCTGTTTATCTGTTTAGAGTTACAGTCTGCTATAACAATAACTTTTTTTTTGCCCAACTATTTAAAAAGTTACAGTTAATTCATCAAGGACCAGTTTGGAGGACCAAGTTGACCACACTGCATGGACCACAAGAAACTACAGATACAGATGTGTGGATACATTACACCTGAAAAGACTTAATAGCCCAATATCCTTAATACTTTCCTGAATTTTTATTTGTATATGTTGTTTTAGTAAACTGTCAGAGACATGATGTTGTGACTTGACTTAATGAAGTTCTTAACCACAATGAAACTGTGATGTGAACACCGTCTTCGCTGCACAAACGCTGCATGCAATTTGACCAGTTGTCAGATCCCATCCGATGCCACGCAAAACTGCCTTGTAGTTTCTAGTTCATTGGCTACATACCTGTCTTTATGTGTTTGTCATGCCAGCCACCTCGGTAATCGATGTTATAAAGCAGTTTTCATAGTAACATTCAAGCATATTGGTTGACTGATTGTGCTGCTCTGCAGGTGTGTTTGCTCAACACGGTGAAACAAACTCTGACTACGTCTACGACATCAGGGGATGCTACAACTACTTGCAGACAGTGTGTCCATTTATTTCTGTTTCATTATATGTATTTATTTATTTTGTTCATTGCATCAGAAATCAAATGCCATGGATTCCAGAGTCCCAAAGGCTCGAGTCCGAGTCATGTCCAAGTAAAAATGCATCCAAGTCCGTGACAAGACCAAGTCCGTTATAAATTGGACTCATGGCTTGGACTCGAGTCCGAGTCTGAACTCAAGTACCCCAACTCTACACTGCGTGCACAATTATTAGGCAAATTGCATTCCTCAGGATTAATTTTATTGTTGAACAAATACAATGCTTTCAGTCAATCCAAAATGTTATTGAACCTTAAACCTGAATGTTTAACAAATGGAAAAATTTGTTTTGTCTTTCTCAGGGGAATATATAAGTGTGCAAAATGATTAGGCAATTATTTTCTCAGTAAGTTCTCAGTAGGATTTAAGTCAGTTAAGGAAGGGGGTCAAGTCATTATTTGGGCATCTTTGAGGCCTTTGCTGGCTAGCCAAGTAGTGGAGTACTTGGATGTATGTGATGGAGCCTTGTCCTGCATAAAGATCATTACCTTTTTGAATGCGGAGGACTTCTTCCTGTAACACTGCTTGAAGAAAGTACATTCCAGAAACTGGCAGTATGTTTGGGAGTTGATTTCTTTTTTTTGTCCAGAAAAGTTCCAATTATCCTTAATGATAGCAGCCCATACCAGTACCCCTCCTCCACCTTGCTGGTGCCTGACTCGAAGTGGTGCCATGAGTCTATTATTGATCCAGCCATGGGCCCATCCATCTGGTCCTTCAAGAGTCACTCTCATTTCATCTGTCCATAAAAACTTTGAAAAATCTGTCTTCAGGTATTTCTTTTACCAACCTTGATGCTTCAGCTTGTGAATATATTCAGTAGTGGTCATGTTTCAGCCTTCTTGACCTTGGCCATGTCTCTGAGCACTTGACACCTTGTACTTCTGGACACTCCAGGTAGGTTGCAGTTCTGGAATATGGTAGCACTGGAGGATAATGTGTTCCTGGTAGATTCATGTTTAATTCTTCTCAAGTCTTTTGCAGTTAATTTGCACCTTTTCTTCTCCATGTGTTTTTTGCACCCCAGTTGACTATGCACAACAAAACGGTTGATTGTCCGGTGGTCACACCTCAATAGTTTAGCTATTTCAAGAGTGTTGCATCTGTCTGAAAGGCATTTTACAATTTTTTACATTTCAGTGTCAGTTAAACCTCTTTTTTGGCCCATTTTACCTGAGGTAATGAAGCTGCCTAATAATTATGTACACCTTGATATAAGACGTTAGTTACGTTCGCCATACCCTCCCTCATTACACAAATACATATCACATGAAAATTATTGAATTCAATAAGCATTCAAGTTTATATGATTTGGAGTTGGTAAATGTGCAAGGAAATAATAAGATCAGAATACTCACTTGCCTAATAATTGTGCACAGTGTAGTTATAATGAAAACTATTTAATATTCCCTGCTGATGATGTATTGCACTTCTCTTTCACAGAGCCTAATAATGCTCAGAAGGCATCATTGCTTGTATTACATGTATTGCATTAAGCTGAATTGTCTCAATAAACAGTAAAACTCAGAAAAAGAACTAGGGATGAAAATTGATCATCACTGATTTTTATCACTTTCACTGAACAGAACTTGCACAAACATAGCGTTGTAAAACAATCTTTTAAGGTGAAATTATAATTTTATTTATCCAGGGTTTAACATAACAGCACTGTGCCCAGGATTGGGGAGGAGTTCATAATGGCTCTCAGGGTGAGACTGGACCTCAGAGCTGATAAAGGGAACACAGTTACCAAACCGTGACACTGATAGCATTTCAGAGTATTTGTAATACATACCCAGTCTTCAGACTGACTAGCGCGTCATTCACCCCGGTCTGATGGTACTTCACCATGTACTGGTGCATGTCTGGGTAGTTCTTTCTGATGTTCCTTTCTGTGCTTCCGTTGGGAACCGTTCCAAAGCGGAAAGGTGGGGAGTAGGAGTATGGACTCTGGAACTACACAGTTAAAACACAAAATAAACAATCATCAAGAACACAAAATAACACTGAACTTGGACTTTTATCACTAACAGATACCGATTCCAATAAGAACCAATATGGTTTTTACAAACTGATACCTTAGGAGAAAGTTTTACAAATAACTTTATTCTTCACCTTTAACTCAAGAACCTAATATAAAGAGGAAAATACTTTGCTGAATCTAACCAAAGTCCATTTAAGTCAAGTCAGGTCACTCGGCCACCATGTTCGTAAAACCTCCATGCAGGTATTTTCTAAGGATACAAGTACAGCTCCTGTCTACTTGAATGATAAAAGACCGAAATCTCCAAAACCGTTGGTCAAACATTACGATTAAATAACATATTTCAAATCAGTAATACAATTTGTCAAAAAAGTTATCATTAGTTGTGCTTCTTTAGTTTAGATCATGCAAAAAACGCTAGTTTTCAAGCTAGTCTAGCTAAGTCACATGTGTGTACTCAAGTAAACTGACTCTATCAAATATGTATTGGCTCTTTTGTCTGTAAGGCGGGTCATCCATTAATACAGCCACCACATTAATGTTACAAAGAATTTTGAAAGAACCTATATTTTTAAGTTTGTATTTTTAAACTCAATATGTTTTACAATATTGGGTACTCACAATCATCTGTGAATCCATTGTACACCAAACCCCATAAGATCTTCCAGCTTTTTCTCACCAGTTCACAACATACTTTAGATACATCTAGTCCATGCATGCAAGCAGCCAAAGTTTAAGATGTGCTTGATAGGGGCCAGGGTAAAGGTATGACCCAAGATCACAAAACTATCCCAGCCATGCAAAACTCAACACCTTTCACTTTTCCATTACACTCCATTCTACGCTCATTCATGGTGCCAAAGTGCTCAGTTATGACCTGCGCCATTGAGAAGAAGCACTTTGCAGAGAGGCAGAACATATTGTTAGTTTACTGTGCTTGAATGCCTCTACCGTTTGTTTATTCACTGTTTGGTCATTATGTGTGGCTGGCACTGTGCATCATGAGTGCAGGCTCAGGAGCTTATTACTTTTGCTGTTCTCTATTTTTCTCTATCCCTGGCTTCTCTTCCTTTCTTCTACTTTGTTCTCTTTTCTTCATTCCACACATTTTAGAGCAGCCAAGTCACATACCTATGTTACATAGTTCATGAATGTACATTTGTGTATTTAAAAAATGTCGTTTTTTTTATTTGAATCGGGAAAACACATCCATACAAATATCCATATACTAGGGCTTGCACACTGTAGACTAGTCGATTACTCGACTATGCTGTTCCCTTTACAAAAAGCTTCACTATAATGCTGCGCTTTGCTAAGCGCTTTTGGGAACAATCCTTCATTCTGACCAGCTGTGAATATGTGTGTAACACGTTAATGAACATTGACTGGAATTTATAGCCTCGGCTGGTGAGATCATTAGATGCACCTGTGGCCAGGCTATAAATAGACGCGTCACCAGTGTGACGTCAGATCTGTTTTCTTCAGAGCAAACTGTGCTGTGTGTCTCACAAGCCTGCCAGAAACATTCTTTCCTCTGCTAGGATTTAGAATTTGTTAGGCAGTGCGCAGTGAACCTTTTCTCCTTTCCCTCTTTCTATATACACTCACCTAAAGGATTTTTAGGAACACCTCTTCAATTTCTCATTAATGCAATTATCTAATCAACCAATCACATGGCAGTTGCTTCAATGCATTTAGGGGTGTGGTCCTGGTCAAGACAATCTCCTGAACTCCAAACTGAATGTCAGAATGGGAAAGAAAGGTGATTTAAGCAATTTTGAGCGTGGCATGGTTGTTGGTGCCAGACGGGCCGGTCTGAGTATTTCACAATCTGCTCAGTTACTGGGATTTTCACGCACAACCATTTCTAGAGTTTACAAAGAATGGTGTGAAAAGGGAAAAACATCCAGTATGAGGCAGTCCTGTGGGCGAAAATGCCTCATACTGGATGTTTTTGGGCATCGTTTAAATGCCACGGCCTACCTGAGCATTGTTTCTGACAATGTCCATCCCTTTATGGCCACCATGTACCCATCCTCTGATGGCTACTTCCAGCAGGATAATGCACCATGTCACAAAGCTCGAATCATTTCAAATTGGTTTCTTGAACATGACAATGAGTTCACTGTACTAAAATGGCCCCCACAGTCACCAGATCTCAACCCAATAGAGCATCTTTGGGATGTGGTGGAACGGGAGCTTCGTGCCCTGGATGTGCATCCCACAAATCTCAATCAGCTGCAAGATGCTATCCTATCAATATGGGCCAACATTTCTAAAGAATGCTTTCAGCACCTTGTTGAATCAATGCCACATAGAATTAAGGCAGTTCTTAAGGCGAAAGGGGGTCAAACACAGTATTAGTATGGTGTTCCTAATAATCCTTTAGGTGAGTGTATATACTGTATGTGTATATATATATATATATATATATATATATATATATATATATATATATATATATATATTAGAAAGTGGAAAAATGTCAGAGTAGCAAAGCAAACGATGCGTGTTTCCCTGTCAACGTTCTATGACTGTCAGGGACACGCATCAATTTTGTTTTGTTTGTTTGGGGGAAGAGCATGCTGCTTTCACATTGGGGCAGGGCGAGTGAGCGTATTGTGACCTACTTTCGGGCGAAATGCTTCACGCTCACTTCGCTTCGTTCGCATATATTTGGCTGAGGAGCGAGAGACGGGTCCGTCCCTATCGCTCGCTCTCTCCCCAGATCCAGCTGATCCTTCTCATAATCTGAAGCGCGCCTCTGCGCCTCTTTGTTTCATGAGGGGGCACTGAACCTCTGTACATTTCACGCATAATAATAAAGCGGCTGAGAAACTACTCAAGGTGGTTACTCAGGCTGTGGCCAGACTACAGCTAGACTGGCCACGCGAACAAGAGACCCCCCCAAACGCTCCAAACTATAAGACAGATTTCTGTCTGTTGGCCAAAAAAAATCAAATAATATAATAATAAAAAAAAAAAAATGGGAATGCTATATTAGTCCCTTCCTTTCTTTGATGACCTCTATGACGAGCTTTCTCACTCATGGAGGAACCCATATACTTCCAGTGTTCACATACCCTCGACGTCTTTATACTCGACTATCGTGGGTGCTGAGACACGGGGGTATTCAATGATGTAGCCGGTCGAAGAGACGCTTGCGGGCTATCTCTCACCGGGTTCAGCATCATCACTTAAGAAACCCACTCTCCCCACTAAGCCATGCAGGACTACCTCCATGCTAGTGGGGAGGGCTTATCAAGCGGCAGGTCAGGCTGGTGCTACGCTGCACACCATGGCCATTTTACAGGCGTACCAGGCTGACCTACTGAAAGACCTGAGTGCGGGTGCCACGCTCGACGAAGAAGCCTTTTCTGAACTTCGTCGGGCCACAGATTTATCTCTCCGTGCGACCAAGCAGACAGCCCGTGCCATTGGTTGGTCTATGTCCACTTTAGTCAGCACGGAGAGGCATTTATGGCTTAACCTTTCGGGCATCAAGGATAAGGAAAGAGTTTTCCCACTCGATGCCCTGGTTTCGCCTTCCGGTCTCTTCGGAGACGCCATGAATACGGTTATCTCCAGATTCCAGGAGGTGAAAAGCCACGAGGAAGCCTTCAGGCAGTTTTTTCCTCGCCGCACTCAGGGGGGTGGGGCCGTCGGCGTCCCAGTCCCGCCCGACTCTACTAGGCAGAGCGTGGCGAGTCGTGCTCCCCCTCGTAAAGACTGGGGACAGGCTCGTCGCCCTCAGCAGCCCCCGAAGCAGGACTTCAGGGTCGTGATTTCTAAAAGAAAGAAACCCTGACGGTCTTGTACCCAGCCTTTTGGGGGTGGTCCTCTCAGGGACGAGGTGCATGTACCATCCACTTCAGCCCTCCCGATACCCTCACGAAACCTCTTCACTCCTGCCGCCTTTGGTGTTTTGGGTGACAGAGGCTTCCAACAAAGAGTTGGGTGTACCGTTGCTTCCTGCCTTTATCCAGGACGCAGAACACTCGACATCCCCTCAACAGGAAGTGTCAAAATTGAAACCCATCTCAGAGAATCTGGCAGTGTGGAAACTTCTGCCAGGCATTTCTATGTGGGTTCTGAACACATAAGAAAGAGGCTACATAATTCAATTTGCTCGCCGCCCTCCGCGTTTCAATGACGTGGTTCCCACTACAGTGAAACCGGAGCAGAAACGTCTACTGTGGAAAGAGCTGCAAAATCTCTTGGTCAAAGGGGCCATGAGCGTGTTCCCCTTCCAGAGAAGGAGTCAGGCTATTACAGCAGATACTTCCTGGTCCCCAAGAAGGGGGTGTTGCTTCTGATTTTAGATCTTTGAGGCTTGAACCGCTCGGTCAGGGTGTTCAAGTTCAAGATGCTAATTGTCAAGACGGTCGTGTCTCAGATACAACATTATGATTGGATGATCACGATCGATCTCATGGACACATATTTCCATATTGGAATTCTGCCACAGCACAGGAAGTTCCCGAGGTTCGCTTTCGGGGACGAAGCCTTCCAGTATTGGGTTCTTCCATTCGGCCTAGCCCTATCACCCTGCACATTCACGAAATGCATGGATGCAGCGCTGGCTCCTTCCTGACTCCGGGGCATCCGCATTCTGAATTACATAGACGACTGGCTGATCTTAGCGCAGCTCCAAGAACTGGCAGTTCAGCACAGGGATATTGTCTTAGCTCATCTGGTTTCTCCGGGTCTGAGACTCAATGTCAAAGAGCGTTCTCTCTCCCACCTGGGGAATCACCTATCTGGGGGTTATATGGAATTCGATCACAATGCGGGCACAGTGGCTCCCGCTCATATCACGTCCATTCAGAACACCCTGAGCAAACTCAGGCTAGGTCAAGGTTGCACTGTTCACCAGGATCAACAAATACTAGGTCTCATGGCATCTGCGTCCACGGTGATCCCTTTGGGCCTGCTTCATATGAGACCATTTCAGCTGTAGCTAAAAGCCAGGGGATTTCATCAAAGGGCCAGTCCCCTAGGGCTAATAAGGGTTATGCGCTGCTTGATTCGTTCCCTTGCTATGTGGTGTAGACCCCGGTTTCTTACCTTTTGGCTGCTAACGACAGACGCCTCCCTGACAGGCTGGGTAGCGGTCTTAAGTGGTCGTCCAGCTCAAGGGGATGGGAGGGTCGTCAGCTCGGTTGTCACAATAACTGTCTTGAGTTGATGGCGGTATTTATGGCCCGAAAATACTTCCTCCAGAGGCTACCATGTCTTTGTGCGGGTGGGCAATACAGCGGCAGTCTCTTACATAAACCATCAAGGAGGTCCACTTTCACGTCAGCTAAATTTCTGGCACTTCGGATTCTCCTAGGGGCCCAGGGCAAGCCCCTGTCACTCAGGGCAGTTTATATCCCTGGATGCCCCTATGCGGGAGCAGATTTACTGTCCAGACAGAAAATACCCCAGGTAGTGGAACAAATCTGGGTGAGATTTTACAGGGTAGAAGAGGACCTCTTTGCCTCTATGAACAGCGCAATGTCTCCTCTACTTCTCCCTGAGTCACCCAGCCCCCCCTGGGTCTGGACGTGATGGCGCATACATGGCCCTGAATGTGTCTGTATGTGTTTTTCCCCGGTTTCTCTGCTCCCGAGAGTCTTGGCCAGAGTTCGCCAACAAGGGTCTTGCCTCTTAATGATAGCGCCGCGCTGAAGCTTTTTGTAAAGGGAACGTCTCTGGTTACATGTGTAACCCCTGAAAAAAGCGGAACGAGATGCTGCGCTTCTTTGCCGTACTTGGACGTCCCAGAACTGCTCTTCAGAAAAAGATATCTGACGACACGCTGGTGACGCGTCTATTTATAGCCTGGCCACAGGTGCATCTAATGATCTCATCAGCCGAGGCTATAAATTCCGGTCAATGTTCACTGACGTGTTACACACATATTCACAGCTGGTCACAATGCAGGATTGTTCCCAAAAGCGCTTAGCAAATTGCAGCATCTCGTTCCGCTTTATTCAGGGAACAAGGGTTACACATGTAACCCGAGACGTTACTAAGGTAGTCGACAGCCTGAAGTCAACAAGTTGCTTTCTACATGATTTATGAAACATGTCAGCAGAAAATACAGCGGGTGGTGGATTTCCAAAACGCAGAATGGCAAAATAAGTCTCATGAAAATGAATGAGAAAAACGCTACCTGATTTGTTAAGGCTGAGGTATAGTTTGTTGTTCTGCATAAGGATGTGTTTGATGCATGCACACTGCAACTGCTTTGTGATACTCTTTTAGTATAGTCAATGACAGGCGCAAGCACCGACGATGCGCAGAGATGAAGACTGTCCACATGTCGAGAAAATCTGGGCCGTATGGTAATTTAGCCTTTAGGGTTAGGGTTTAGGGTTGGGTTACAGTTTGCATTCTGTGGCCTGAAATAAATACTAACCTGTTGTGAAGTCTTTGTTATCATATAAAGAAGGAGCACTGGTTTGGCTTGGATATAAGCCTCATGACAAACATATTCAGCATCCAACATAACTCTAAGACTGTAAAATAAACACTCTGCTGATCTCTGTAGACAGCAGTAAATAGCCAAACAGACACTGCAACGTTACAAAAAGGTCAGAGTACTTTGCTAGGTTATTATAGGATCGAAACCACTGAGCTCCCATCAGTGGTGGTTTCATTAGAAATGTACTGTCTTGCCATTACATTTCAGACAAAACTCTCTTCTTAGAACTTTAAAACATGAATATTACAGTGTCTATGGCGTAGCTGCAGTGTACAACATTCTAGCCTACTTGTTTGATATAATCTCAGATAATTTTATCTAACTCTGGTAACAAGCAAAACATGGTTTTACCATGCCACCATGTCAAATATATGGCATTATCATGGTACTTTTGGTACTTCTTAGGATTAATACTACAAAGATTTGTTTTCCAAACATACACTGGCAGCCAAAAGTTTGGAATAATGTAAATTTTTTACTGTTTTGGAAGGAAATTGGTACTTTAATTCACCAAAGTGGCATTGAACTGATTACAAAGTATTGTCAGGACATTACTGATGTAAAAAACAGCATCATCACTACTTGAAAAAAGTTAATTTTGATCAAATCTAGACAGGCAATATTTCCAGCAACCATCACTCCAACACCTTATCCTTGAGTAATCATGCTAAATTGCTATTTGGTACTAGAAAAGTCTTAAGGTCGATATTAGGTAAAAAAAAAAATGGCAAAAAAAGTAACAGTTCTCATCAGTCAATCATTGTTTTGAGGAATGAATGCTATACAAGGCTTGAAGATTTCATACACTGGCTCTAACAAGGACAGAAAGAGATGTGGAAGGAAAGATGTACAACTACTGTAAACAAGTACATCAAAGCCTGATAATAGATGCCTCACATGTCCTCAGCTGACAGCTTTATTGAATTCTACCTGCTCAAAACCAGTTTCATGTACAACATTAAAGAAGAAGACTCAGGGGTACAGGCCTTATGGGAAGAATTGCAAATATAAAAATATAAAATACACTTTTGAAACAGAAAAACAAAAAGAAAAGGTTAGAGTGGGCAAAGAAACACAGACATTGGACAACAGATAATTGGAAAAGAGTGTTATGGATCTTAATGGTGGACACATATTTCTGAAATTAATAAAGAAATCAACAACTGAGAGACTAAAACTTCTGCATTTTATCACAGTATTTTGATAAATATTGGACTGAATATTACCATACAGATATCCGCTGTGTATATTTATATAAACTGCATATTTAAAACAAATGCTCATGTTACAGTTTCAAGCAAATATCAATATTACAGCAAGTAACATTTTGAGTTATTACTCACAAAATCAATGCGATGGTAACTAAAACCAAACTGACTTTCTCTTTTTGTTCACATTACTCTAATGTTAAAGATACTGAAAATTATTTTGATGTTTTTAAATAAAAGAATCACTCGTTTCATAGTTCTCTTCATTCTAATAACTGCATCTCTTACTAGTGCCAAAGCATCCACATGCTGGAAAAAGCTCTTTGTTTCTATGGATATGTACAATGGAAATATTGTGGTATTCTTTGAAGTACATTGGAGAACCATGAAAATATAATGTACCAATCTGCTTATTTTCAAGAGGGTGTTGTTTAATGTGACAAAGCATTTGTAAAGTTTTACCTTTTTGTCGCTCAGACCTGTCACTTGGTCAACAAATTCCTCTTGGATCATGAAGGCGGCCAGGTTAGCAGTGTAACTGGCCAGGAAGATGACAGCAAAGAAGGCCCAGATGGACACTATGAATTTACTGGTGGTGCCTTTGGGGTTTTGCACTGGCACAGAGTTGTTGAATACCAAACCCCACAACAGCCAAACTGCTTTCCCCATTGTGAAGGATGGTCCATGGGGATCTGTGGAACACACAAGTTTTTATTATCATCCCTCATTTGCACTAAATAATTTTTCTGGGCTTTCATTTTGAAAATAATATGATCTTGTCTCTGCACAGCTATTAGAGAATTTGCACAGAATAATGATACAGCACCCTACTACTCAGCGTTGGTATGCTTAATTTTTATTTTCTTGTCTATTTCATTAACCTTTTGTTTTGATGTGAGTTTGACTACATGCAAAAGTGTAATTACATTTGGATGAATGCACAGAAATGGAACTGGAAAGCGTTCCTTTAAAGGTAGGTGTAGAACTAGACATGCCAATGTCAATTAAATGTATCTTTAGATTTCTTTGATTTGCTTTCCTTTAAAAAAATAAATACAAGCTTTAAATGAGTCTTCTAACACTAAGAAATGCTTTCAGTGTCAAGTAACAGAAGCACTCCAAAGGAGACAACATAAATTAGATATGATCTACTTGAAACAAATTAAAATTGACTTAACTTTAATGAGTTAACATGGGACCAGAAACCACTCCAAACACATTGAAATGAAGTATACGTTAAGCCCATTGTATTCTACAAAAGAAGATGGGTTTCTGGTGCAGATTGTGAGTGGCTCTATCCGGTGCTCAAAGTGGTGTGCTGGAACTCCCTTGTTTGCATACACACACACACACATATATATATATATATATATATATATATATATATATATATATATATATATATATACTGTATACTGCTTATGTTTGCAGAACTATCACTTTTGATGCACAATCTATTGCCTGCCTCTAAACATCACTTAAAATCAAGTGATTGGTGGTCAGTCAGATGGCCCCCTCATATATTCTTACCAAGAATAAGATACAATACACCAATAGGGGCAGGGCAGACTGTCTTTTCAAGCATAGACAGATAAAATACTGGCAGTTTATGAGATCTGCCCGTATGAAAAATTCCCGTTATTGTGAATAGAATAGCGCAGAATTGCCTACTTTGAGCACTGGCTCTATCAGAGCAGGTTAAGGTTTTACGAGTTTGGCGGAGACTGAAATCCTGACTGCATTGCAGGGGGAGCGAAGGATGAACAGAGGGGGGAGTAGCTGAGAGTGGTAGTTACATACCTTTGCCCTGAGCTAGGTTTCTGTTGAAGCCTAAGGGGCTGATGTACTCAAACATGAAGACAGCCATTGCAGTGACCAGCAGCAGCATCACAAACATCATCACCCACACAGATGCACTGAAGGGCTCTGCAGAGGGCAAGAGATAGGCAGAGATTGGGGAAAAAAAAGACACAGTCAGCGAATATCATCCAGGCACTATGTTTGCCCAGTAATATGTGACTATAGATAAGCTGAATAGATTAAAGAGCTTTACTGTGGGAAGTAAATGGGAAACTGGCAAGTGTCCATTTTGGGATGTTTCCCAGAAGTTGTAATTATTGGCATTATGCTAATTAAATAATGGGTTGCTGATCTAGTGCCATCAAGCATAAAAGGAGCACATGGGGTGCCATTTATCTAAAAGCAGCCTATCAAAGTTAAGTTACTTCAGTAGAACCCAGTTGTGGCACATTTGTTGGTGGTATTTCAGTGCAAAAACTTGCATCATACTGTATTGACTAACAACCCCGCAATCCATTTCCACACTCAGAATTAAAATCACTGTCATTCTTTTCAGTTCAAACACCCCTTCTTCCTTGTAAATTAGGTTCATTATAGATTGAGCTTGACTGATGCTCAATGTTGTGCTATTAACACTCACAGTAAGCAAGAGGTAAACAGAATTTTAGATAAACATATAAAAAAAATCTGTTTATTTTCTCTTTACTGTTGCAGCAGCAATTTATCGAATGAAACCAACAGCCAAAAACAACTCATCCTAACCATAACCGTGCCAAATACAAGACCTTTGTCAGTGGATATGAAAAGAATCCCCCAAAAAGAACCTATTTCTTCACTATATCACTTTAATTACTTATTACATTATGTAATGTTTAAAGGGATCATACACCTTCATGTTATTCCACACCCATATTCCTTTCTTTCTTCTATGGAACAGAAAAAGAGATGTTAGGCAGAATGCTAGCCTCAGCTAACATTATGCCTAAAATATTCCACAGAGGAAATAAAATAATACAGGGTGTCTAAATGATGACAGAATTTTCATTTTTCTGTAAACTATCCCTTTAATAGATCATTAGAACCACAGTGCTGCTCAATAAGTGCCTATTGTGTGACGTCATATTAATTAAATCTATAGGCCTTTTTAATCTTTGGCGTAATAGATAAAATGGTACAAAAGTACACAATAATTTGACAGATGAAAATAAGACACGCCCCTTAAAATTGTCCTGAAATGTCTCCTGTGCCCTGCAGGTAGTTACCTAAAAACGCTGATGGAGATACGGTTCCGTTGCTACGGGATACCATCACACTAATCCCTGTTTCCACAAAAGGGACAGAGAAATCAATGACCTCTGAGCGCTCCTCATTGATTGTCAGGGAGCCCACAGCCATGACTGCTTTTTTGTTCAACACCTGTGGCAGCAGACAAGATGACATAGAGTTTGAGACAATAGCTATGAACTTTAAACACAGAACACCTGCACCCACCCTGGGATATTCAGATTCAAATAGATGTATGTACTCTTATCCCTGCTGAAAAAAAAAAAAGAAAACTGAGGTATGTGCCATCAAGCTGGTCTAGCTGGTCTCCTAGCCTGGTCAAGTGGGTGTTCAGATGGTTTAACTGGTCTTAGCTTGTTTGGTTTGTTGGTTTTAGGTACTTAGGCAGTTAAACCAGTGGATAAACCATCTGAAGACCAACTTGGCTAGGCTGGGAGACCAGCTAAACCAGGTTAAACCTGCAAACCATCTTACGAAATCCCTAATGAAAAAAAGCCACCCAAAACCAGCCTAAGATGGTTTTCTTGTCAAAGCTTGTTTAAGATGGTCTAGCTGATGTTTCAGCCTAACCTGCTGACAAGTAGAAACCCATTCTAAAACTAGCAAACAGACCAGTCTTACTAGGGTGGGAGCCCAGCAACGTACAGCAAACCATCTTATTCTGGTTTAAGCTATTCTTTCCAGCAGGAATTTTGCAGCTGACTGAAATTTGAGTTACACTATTTCACTCCCTCTGAATCCAAATTAAACAAACAGCTTCCTCTCTTTTCCCAATTTCACATACGATTGCTATCAGGCGTTGACTGTTACAAAATTACTTTCAGTAGAGAGAGAGAGATGCATAGCTCAATTTTGAAGAAGCCTCTGCTTCTGTGAACAAAGCTTTGCATAGCTCCATTTTGAAGAAGCCTCTAAATCTGTGAACAAAACTTTATTCAATCTGATCTTTGTTTTGCCCTGTAAATAGAAAAGCTGTATTCAGCAAACCACATCATCCATATGAAATTATCTCACCTCTCCCACCATGCCATTCCACACATTGTTGATCTTCTTCCCATGCTTCCCATTGGTCACTAGATAAAGATCATAGGTAAACTTCACATTCCGTGCAATCTTCTTTAGGATATCGATGCAGAAGCCTTTGCAGCACTTTTTAATGTATGTTCCTCCTCCCACGGTGGTATTGCTGTTGAATAGAGCACAATAGCAACATAAGCTCAACATAAAGCAAAATATCTAAATCATGATGTCATGACCCATATCATATCTTTTCTGGATTCATGTATTGGGAGAGATATGGGATGTGTTGCATTATTTTCCAAGCAATACATTAAGAACATTGGGTCTCATTAACCAATAACTGCATACAAGTGTTCTTATGTGCAAATAAAGGTTCTCACTAAAAATGTCCTCTGGATTTACAATAAGCGCGTATGCACAAATTTGTTCTTATCCTCGCTCTGATGCTGATAAATCCAGATTATTCTCAATAAGGGAGTGTCTGCAGTTAGTAATTAGCATAATGTCCAAATGTCCAAACCATCGCCATATAAGGTATGTATATGCAGTATGTATGTATGTGTATATATATATATATATATATATATATATATATATATATATATTGGTGGCAAAACAGGAAATAATCACATAAATTCTGAATTTATAGGTATAAATCTGAATATATAATTTTAAATGATAATAAATAAATAAATATTGATTAACAACTATATATTGAAATTAAAATGTATACACTTTCAGAATTTCTTTAATTTTCCCGTTTGCCCACCCAATATAGACAAGATTTTCTTCATCATCCTGGCTCACCAGTTAAACGAATTTCTTCTTAAGAACACATACATCGATACATCTGTTCAGAAAGGTGGTATCTCAGGAGTGCCGGGCTGTCTAGAGCACAATGGAGTAGTCACACAGCTTAACAGAGAGGCACATGAGGGGAAGGGAGATCTGGCAGTTCTGTTGTTGGTCCTTGCCAACACATATGGATCAATAGACAAGCTGGTGGAGACTGCACTGGACTGATATCATCTCCCCATGAAAATCAAAGACCTAATAATGGATTATAACAGCAATTTCAGGGTAAGAGTGACTTCCGTTACAGTGGCATCGAGCTGGAAAAGGATGGAGAAAGAAATCATAACAGGCTGTAGAATCTCAGTCGTACTCTTCACCCTTGCCATGAACATATTGGCAAGGCATCTGATGTAAAGTGCAGAGGCCTACTTGTCAGGTCTGGAGTTCAAAATTCACTAATCACAGCATTTATAGATGATCTCACAGCTACAACATCAGTACCAGGCTGCAGATGGATCCTCCAAGGCTTGGAAAGCCTCATCAACTGAGCGAAGATGAGCTTTAGGAGAGAGTGGAGGGCAAGTTCCTCTTCTACTTGAACAATGCGTAAATATCAAACACCTCAAAGAAACCTGTCAAAAGCCTTTGCAAGATTTTTGATAGCAGTCTCTGAGAAACAGAGGCAATCTGAGATACCACAAAGGAGCTTGAGGGTTGCTAACTAAGGATGACAAGTCAGGCTTACATGGCAGATAAAAGGTCTGGAACACCCAACATGGGATATGAGGTACCTTTATCTACAGTTGAGACATTAGAGCAGGGGTGGGCAACTATTTTGTTAAAGTGGCCACATTGGGCTTTAAGTATTGCATAGGTGGCAACATTGTATTGGTTTTTGTATCTTTTAAGCCCAGAAATAGTTGTGTACCCAATTTTCTGAAGTGTATCTGTGACTAGTGAGACTATTCTGCAATTGCCTATAATATTGTATAGCTCTACAAAGGTAGATACTTTTCTATCAGGCATTATAAAACTGAATAAAGACTGAGCTTATAAATGTATTTTACCATCTCTACTTCCCTGTTAATTTATTATTTAATTTAACAATATAGTTTTATAAAAAATAAAAAAAATAGAAATGTATAGAATTTTCAATGTTTGTCGCAAAGCGGGTGTTTACTTATTTTGTTCTAAAACATTTAGATACATGTTTACATGACCCGTTTACATGCTAAAAGGTTCATGATGGGGGGGTCTTCGATGGTTTGACTTTCGGCACACAACTGAATAACACAGGCTGCATGACTATAATAAATGATTACAGCAAGAGTTAGATTAACATACAGGTGCGAAGGGACTTCAACATTTCTAAATTGCACAAATAAGAAATACATAAACATATTCGTCTCTGGCTTGCTTTTGCTCACATGTCAATGATGCCGAGATGTACTTTTATATTTAATTTAATCACTGAGAAGGTTTACCTGCAAAGTAGCGCCAAACCTCACAAGCAGCATCAAGAATGGATACGGAGTAGCCGTATAACACTTTTCCTTGAGTACTGCACTACAGATCGCTAAATTTGTTCAAAGGGGAAAGCGAGAGATACAAAAAGCATACTCAAGTGCATGGTTGCCAGATTGCACAAAATAAGTAAAACATTAGGCAGACTATATCCAGTTTGCACAAGTATAAATCTTAAATTGGGGGTGTTAGGTGTTAACTCTTATCTGGCAACCCTGAGCATGTTAAATGCTTTTGGAGACGTGTTAGGCCCAATGCAAGTTAACTGAAATATCCAAAGGATAAAAAAACACGGGCCACATTAAACCATGTGGAGGGCCTAATTTGGCCCGCAGGCCGTAAATTGCCCATGTCTGCCTTAGAGAGAAAGAATAGCAGATTCCTCCAGCTGGGTCTCCCACACAGACTGTGCAGCACCACATTGTACAGGAGAAGAAACAAACTGCAGCTTAAATACAGTATATGCAATGAGTTTATGGCTATATGCACAAGAGCGGCACTGCAGTCCAGAACCTGAAAATCTCAGGTGCAGACAGGCAGGAAATGGATGACTAACAACATGTTGGAGCTGGCAGATTCATGCCTTAAGCACAGGGAAATAGTGGGCTCTGTGGTAAGTGGACAAGCAGGGCTAGACTGCTGCCCCAAGCGTTGATACAATAAGGTTCAGGGCAAGGACAGATGCTATTTAGTCCTGGAGGAGGTGCAAGCAAGTGTGGAGGGAACCCGTATTGGCAGGATGGTAGGAAGGCAACAGCAGAGGGCATGGACAAGGTGGGATGGCATGCTTCAGCAGAGATTAACCATGGCAGACATTTTTCCAGCAGACCCACGCAGTATCAACTACTTTGTACAAGCAGATTAAGACGTCCTGCCATGTACAGCAAACTTTCATATTTGGAGCAAGAGTTAAATGCCAACATGCCATCTCTGCTCAGGGAGAGGAACATTAGAACATACCCTAAACATTTGCCCTAAACACCTGGGGGATAGTAACTACCACTGGCCCCACAATCAAGTTTTTGTATCCATTGCCTTAGCCAACAGAATGCTTGTCCACCCTTCTAAGAAGACCATCAACTTTGTAAAAGCTAGAAAGCAGATACAGCAACAGCCCACAATATCAGCTGGCCTACTCACCACTGCAGCAACTCTACCTGGGCAGGCAGCTGAAGTTCCCTGTTAACACTGCCTCAACATCTTTACAACCTGACATGGTCTTACTTTCAGAGACATCAAATCAAGGGTTCATCATCAAACTGAAGACCGCAATGCGGAGGCGAATGAGAGGAAGCGTGCAAAGTACCAGGAGGTGGTGGAGCAGTGTCAGAGGCAGGGATGGAGGGCTCGCTGTGAACCCATTTGAGTGGGAAGTTGAAGCTTTGCAGGCTACTCACAACTAGACATTAGGGGAACCACAAAGAGAAGAGCCAGATTGCTCTGAATAAAGAGGGGGGACCTGTGGACCAATGCTGCTGGGACACAAGCTGTGTTCTGATCAACCTTTGCAGGGTCACCTGGGCAAGGGTGTTGGATGTTGTAAACCCAAAACACCCTTTTACCCCAGGATACATCTCTTATGATATGTCCAAGCGCATCTAAGGATTTATCTGTATCAGAGTATGTGAGTGAAAACAGAGTGGAAGCAGAGTGAGGAGCAGCATGATTTTGACTGGAGTGAAGATTTAATGTAACTTTTGTTAAAATTTTGCACTGTTAAAATCTTAAACCAGCAAGCAATTTGTGAAAGAAAAAAACGGCTAAAAACATCTTCAAACATTTTATGAACAGCGGTTCCATTGTGGCGGTTCCGGATGTTCCTGGGGCATATGACATCCTCAGCAGCAGCTGCGCCGCTCAGGGTTGGGGCACCATGTGCAACAGGCACACAAACACGGCTCCTGGATGGGCCCCCGGCTGGGTTGGCACATCAACTAACTAGAGTTGCAGTAAATTCTTGCCCTGCAGGGCAAGCACGTCTTGATTCACTCAGACAGCACCAACACGATAGCGTACATAAATCGACATGGCGGCATGCACTCTCGCCACATGTCGCAACTCGCCCGCCATCTCCAACTTTGTAGCCAGCAGCCACTCATATCCTGGGCAACCTAAACATGGCAGCGGACGCGCTGTCGCGACAGGGCACTCTCAGCGGAGAGTGGAGGCTCCAACCCAGGTGGTCCAGCTGATTTGGGAGTGATTCGGCAAAGCACAGGTAGACATGTTTGCTTCCCAAGAGACCTCCCTCTGCCCACTCTGGTACTCCTTAGTGAAGGCTCCCCTCGAGATAGATGCACTGGCACACAGCTGGCCCCAGGGGCTGCGCAAGTATGCATTTCTTGCACGGGTGCTGTGCAAGTTCAGGGAGGACGAGGAAAAAGTCACTTTGGTGGCCCCCTATTGGCCCACACGGACTTGGTTCTCAGACCTCATGCTACTCGTGACAGCACTTCCCTGGCGAATTCTCATAAGGAAGGACCTTCTTTCTCAGGGACAAGGCACCCTCTGGCATCCGCACCCAAACCTCTAGAACCTCCACGTCTGGCACCTGGATGGGATATGGAATATCTATGAGGCCTACCACCAGCTGTCGTAGACATGATCAACCAAGCCAGAGCTCCATCTATCAGGCAAATTTACACCCTGAAGTGGCGCTTGTTCGCTAATTGATGTTCTTCCCAATCCGAAGACCCGCAGAGATGCACAGTCAGGTCAGTGCTCACATTCCTGCAGGAGAGGCTGGAGGTTGAAGGTCCACCTTGAAGGTTTATGTAGCCGCCATATCTGCTCACCACGACGCAGGGGACGATAAGTCCCTAGGGAAGCACAATCTGATCATCGGGTTCCTTAGAGGCGCCCAGAGGCCGAACCCTCCCAGGCCATGACTGTTCCTCTAATGGGGTCCTTTCAGGCCTTCAGAGACCCCCCTTCAAGCCACTAGAATCAGTCGAGCTCAGAGCCCTGTCCTTGAAGACGGCCCTCCTGATCACGCTCACTTCCATCAAGAGGGTTGGGGACCTGCAAGCGTTCTCTGTCAGCGACACTTGCCTGGAGTTCTGGCAGACACCCATGTAGTCCTAACAGCGAGACCGGGCTACGTGCCCAAGGTTCCTACGACCCCCTTCAGGGACCAGATAGTGAACCTGCAAGCGAAGCTGCCCCGGGAGGAGGCAGACACAGCCTTTTCATTGCTGTGTCCAGTGCGTGCTTTGCATACCTATGTGGACCGCACGGAGAGCTTTAGCTGTTCTGAGCAGCCCCCTTGCGGGTTCGAGCACACTCGACAAGAAGTGTGGCATCCTCGTGGGCACTGGCAAATGTCACCTCTCTAGCAGACATTTGCAGAGCAGCAGGCTGGGTAACACCCAATACCTTCACGAGATTTTACAATCTCAGGGTTGGGTCGGTCTCGTCTCGTGTTCTCTCAGGTCCGAGCACGTAGAACTCGGGAATGCGGAACATCTGACTGGGTGTTCTCCTCCACTGAGGTGATAACGTGCGCTCTTTTTGCCCAGGAGAGTCCACTAAACTCGCACTCCCTTGATGTTCTTCCTCCCTAGCCCTCTGGTCTGCGAATTCAGCAGTGGAATTCCCCAACCAGACCCACTACAGGTACTAAAATTACTCTGTACTGGAATAGGTGCTCCACAGGATGGGCCTTTGTGGTCTAATCCCTGTGTGTATTTTCCACGATACGGTCCCCCTACAAGCGTGCCCACGTCTCCCATGGGTATTCCCCACTGCCCCCCAGTCGCCGTGTTTGTAGCAACTCCTCCCTCGCAGCAGGTAGGATCTACCACCGCGCCATTTCCATATGTGACCTGAAAACCCATGTGATGCATTTTGCCACACTTTACCTCCCCCAGCCTGGGCAGGTGGTGGTCTCTGTGAGGTCTTTTCCCCCTGAAAGACTAGGGGTTGAAAAAGAACACTTTTCCCCATGTGTGTGATAGCATTAAAATGGCCCAGCCGCTTTAACTCTATGCGAGAAACATAGAGAGAAAAAAAGTGCGGCCTGCTCCCATGCTTGGCACATTGCTTTGTCCCCCCCCCCCTCCCTCCAGGATGCCGGGAACCTAAAAAGTTTATGAAGATTTTTATGGGATGTTGGGGAAGGGTACTTTGCTTTGGCACGCAACTGCCTGCCCGCACCTGCGTCAGCAGCTCACATACATCAGTGCATGGCGTGACTGAATAGGGACCCCTAGTGTCACTTCATTTGACACATCGTCGAAGTGAGCGACAGACGGGGAACGTCTAGATTACTGTTGTAACCTCCGTTCCCTTATGGAGGGAATGAGACATTGTGTCCTCCCTGCCACGACACTGAACTGAGCCACTGCAATGGCCAAACCTTATTCTTGGCTCAGCTGCATGATTCCCTCCCTTTATACCCATATGTCCGGGGGATGGACATGCAAATTCTGACTGCCAAATTACTATTTGGCATTTTCTTAAGTTCAGAGGTAACCAAGGACTTCAAGACAGTCCCCTAGTGTCACTTCATTTGACACAACGTCTCTTTCCCTCCATCAGGGAGCGGAGGTTACAACAGTAACCTAGATGTTTTAGCCTGCTTACAGACCAGCCACAAGCTGGGATTATAGTACAGTACAGTACGCATAGCATTCGGAGGCATGAACGATTGAGCCTTTCAGTGCCAGTTCTCAAGAAATTTCTTAAATACAATGAATAGCAGGGCTTTCTCTTGAAAGCCTCTCGGGAGCCATCAAGGGAGTGCCAAACCTTTAGTGAAAATTGCAGTCTGGAGATTTCTAATGCCTCGTAAAGGCCACCGCCAATCTGTGCTGATTTTATTGCAGATGGGCTCTTGTTTCCCCTTCTAGAAGAAAGACAATTCTATTTACAGGGCAATCAAGATGATTATTTCATTTGGACTGGGGGAGAGGGTTATGCCCTTAGACAGAGGCAGGAGGGGCTGACTGGAGTAGGAGTCTTTGCATTCTCATAAAATCTTCTTAAATTACTTACTCAGATTTCTCCTAGGGTGTTACCTCTTCCAGAGACTAGTAAATGAGGCAACAATGCACATATTTTTCATTAGAAGAACCCTTTATACTGACCCAGGGATAGTCAAAACTCGTTTTTTTAAGGGATAGTTCAACCCAAAATTAAAATTCTGTAATAGTTTTTTCATACTCATTTTATTCCAAACCCATATGTCTTTCTTTCTTTTACATTTTACATTTATTCATTTAGCGTACGCATTTATCCAAAGTGACTTATAAATTAACAGTACAGCAAAAGCTATTTGTCCTTAAGAGGAAGTAACATGAGATTCTTCTGTGACAAACTACAATTAAAAAAGAGGCTCTTTTTTAATTGTGAGACTCAAGTGGATAACTTTTTAAGTAGATTGACGCTGCCCATACAATAAAAGAGTCTGTCAGTCCCTAAGATTCTGCCTATCATCTCCTTTTTGTGTTCCACAGAAGAAAGAAAGCCATACATGTTTGGAAGAACATGAGTGTGAGTAACTGATGACAGAATTTTCATTTTGAGGTGAACTAACACTTTAACTAGTAATTTAGTTTACTCTTTTGTCCAAAGCGACTTAATATATTTACTTTTTACATGGACAGTTTCCCTGCAGAAACCAAGGATCCTTGCTATAGGGTACAATGGCAATAGTTAATTGATCATCCCTTTTGGGGTTTAAACCTGCAAACTTGTGGTTCCTATGAAGGTAGGATTTTAATTTGAGAACTTGTAAAATAAATATTTGTAACTGTAAATTGAAATCAACACACATTCTGGTGTAAAATATAAATCTGAAGTTGAATGTTGCAATCTGCACTTACAGGCAATAATCAAAAACTGTGTTCTTGCACCCATCTGTGGTATTGACTGTACTATCTATAGAAGAATATAAATAATCATGCCTTAAATTAATATGTTTATTTTTACGCCCTTATTTATACTTTGATGCTGTAACTGATCTTATATTGTTGCAAATTAGCAAAGAAATATTAACTGTAAATTTAGAAGCCATACTTGCTTCCCCAGTAAAGGAGTGTGGCCTTGTTCACTGTACGCTGCCAACTCTATCTGTCCTGAGTTTGCGTCCAGACAGTGACAAGACCGAAAATGAGTAGGGCAGATCAGATTTGACAACTATTGTCTATGTTGTTCTCGGTCTGTCCATGTGTCGTTTCCAGGGCTTTGGGAGTACTCTTCCTACTTAATAACTATTGTGAGAGACTCACTTGTGAAATTAAGATGATAATATTGAAAACAGTATGTATTCTTGTTAAAATGAGACTATGTTATTCACTTAAAATTCCTTATTGAGGTGGCAATAATTTACTGGAATTAAAACACAGTAATAAAGGTAACCTTTTATTTTGAGCAAATAATTGCGATCAGGCAAATATCTTAAAAAGTGTAAAGCCTCAGATTCTTACTGCTTAATTCTTGTTATCGATCAGCATGGATGGGCTGATATAAAAGAACTTTATCTAGAACTAACAAAAGAATAACTGTCATGTTAAAGACTATTAAAAATGACCTATAGTCATAAGTTTTATTATGAATTGATATGTATACTATTTCTGATGCAGCACTATGCAGTTTCATTTTTATCAACTCTGAATTCTTTATAAAATAGAAATCTACCACATAAGTAAGTAATATGATCCGTTTTGATTGGTCCGGTATCGATTGTTTCATCTCTTGCAATTGGCCCCACATCTTCAATGGCCCCACTTGTTGCGCACTCTCCAAATAGCAGTCAGTTTCACCAAAGTATTTAAGCTTTTAGAGAGAAGTGTACTTTGGGAGAAAACAAATGACAGGGTTGCAGACAGGAAAAAGCTGCATTGGTAATCAAGCCACCATCTGTAAACGGAGACTCTCCACTGCAAAGGAGACACACACTGAACGCTTAAATCAGCACAGTCACCTGGGAGCCTTATTTAAATTTTAGATTGAAGCTAATTAAAACTCAGCTCTCTGTGTTCTTTAAACAAATCAAGACTAAGAAAGAAACTCTTATGAATATACTTTGCCTCCACTGTGCACCAATGTGCACTACTTCCACCCACTCTCGCTGCATTGATGGCCAGTGTTGGGCAATGTTATGTTGGGTTATGCGTTGCAACTAATTATGTTATAATGTTATTTTTAAGGAAAGTAACATGGTTAACAGAGTTAATGGTTTCTTTTTTTTTTACTGCGAGTACTCTTTCTGGCTATGTAACATGCAAAGTGAAACTGAGTGAGTTAAAAGGGGCCATTTAAACCGGATTGTTCTTGCAACATGATCACACAGGAAATGGACATGCTGCTTCTGAATGTTCATGTACCCTGAAATCAGCCGAGACACGCGTTTTGGTCCCGCCGTTAGGTTTAGGGTTGGGGTTTGGGAGGAGGGTGAATAAAATGTGCATTCATGCAATCTACAAAAAGGTCCATCTACAAAACTTATTATAACCTTGTGTTTTGGCAGAAAGAGGTGGCTGTATGACTTCTGATTGCAGAAATGAACAAACTGCCTGTCTCCACAATGAGAAAGACACACATTCGACTGCCCTGGCAAAATCCAGTTTAAAATCAATCTCTTCCCCCCTCTGGACTGGCTATGACACACACAATGAATACTCCTGGCTTTGCAAGCGCTTTTATTCAAGCTCTCACATGGCAAAATCTATATTATTACAGAGTCTTCCTCACATTTCGATACCCAGAGGCAATAAAAGGACTCTCATATGTTGCCAGACCACTTCCTCACTTCCACACTGGCTTCACTACACCAATTACATCTTATGAAGACACACTGCCCACCATGTTTGTTTTTATACTTCTAGAGAAAATACTTTTTTTCAATGGCTAGCTTATTTGGTCACTTGCAATGACAGCAGTTAGTGACCATGTTTGCATCGTTTTTCAATTAAGGTCCATATTGTAGCTAAGCCTTTATACTGAAAAAGGTAGTTTAGATGATCTACAGCTTTTGGAAAATTTCTGTATAAATGTAATCAACCTATAATGAACAAACAAAAACATGCACTTTCTTTTCCTGCTATTCTTTTTGGAAATAATCCTTTTGCTAGTTATTGTGCTGAACTTCTGTAATTTTGAAAAGTAATTTAATTAATTCAGTTATTTCTTATTTATGTCCTAAACCAGAACACACAAGAGCACAATGATTTGGAAAATGTAGGTCATGATACTAACAAATGTAGGCCATAACCTTTTTTTTTATGTTTGTAAAATATTAGTTAAAAAATCAAGTAGCCTTGCTCTGTGAATATGTTTCTTCAATAGCTTCAATTTCACGTTTGTATCGTATATTATACAGAATTAACTTTTTTTGGACATGCACAGATATTCACAAATGTTTAGTTGGACTCTCAAAATAAGGTAGATTCATGATGTATAAATTTACACAGGCTAGTCCTTTCAGTCAATTACATTTTGTTATTGTGATTAATCACATATTTTCTTTGTAGTTAATCGTGATTAATTACAGATTTTGAAAGTGCTGAAAATGTACACTTTATTTACTTATTTTCCTGTCAATTTACCTTTTTTTCCCATCTTAGGAAAAAAAACAATAATTTAACACACTAAACATTTTTTAACCAATCTACTACAGGCATATGCAAACTGTTTTGAAATCAGAATGTTGACCTAATCTAATGATGGTTATCAAGTTAGTGCATTTATATGTCACTTACACAATAGGAATATAAACAAATTCTGATTCATATTTGAATATTCTTGTGCATCTAAACACTGTAAAACTAGGTAGAAATTGATTTGTTGAAGGTTTGTAAACAGACTTCATATATTTGAATGCTGATATTTGCTTCGAACAAAAGCACAAATATCTCAGTGGCTCCAAGTACATTTGAATTGGTTGCATATCTGTTTGTGTGTTTTATAATCTATAGTTTGTACAGTATCAAAATCATTATGTCTATGGAGAGTCCTCATAAGGATAGTCGTACCAGGATGTGTGTGTGTGTGTGTGTGTGTGGGCAGGTCTGGGTGGTTTATGAGGACATTGTTTTAGGTTACAAACTGGTAATTACAAGGGTATAATGCTGTAAATGTGGTTTATGAGGACATTTCTTGTGTCCCCATGAGCCAAATCGCTTAAAAATCATACTAAACAATGTTTTTTGAAAATGAAAAAATGTAGAACGTTTTTTGTGAGGGGGGATATAATCTATAGTTCGTACAGTAAAAATCATTATGTCTATGGAGAGTCCTCATAAGTATAGCCATACCAGGATGTGTGTGTGTGTGTGTGTGTGTGTGTGTGTGTGTGTGTGTGTGTGTGTATGTGTGTGTGTGTGTGTGTGTGTGTGTGTGTGTGTGTGTGTGTGTGTGTGTGTGTGTGTGTGTTTGTCCAGGTCACTGAAGCATGTTTCCTCTGTGTCTGGGGCCTTTCATATTGGCAGTGCATCAGTTTCTGCGTCTACAGAATTGAGCGACAGCTGAAATAGAGGGTAAAACGACAGCTGAGTATTCCAGATGAGCTGCCATTTTTACATCATCATACTTATCTCTCCCAAATATCAGTCTGCCTGTCTATCAGACTGGTTCAAAAAAGATCCATCTTTACATAAATATAGTTCAATAGCTTGTGTGTGATGTTAACAATGCTTCAGCAAATACATACAATGACCCTGAAAAGTATTTGAACACTTAAGCCACACTTTAAAATGTATGAATGTCTTAACCATATGTAATAAATTAATAAATAAAAAAATTTAATCAAGCTGCAATTATTTTTGCTTTTCAAGCAACACATTTCACACACAAAAAAAGAGATGTTGAAGTTTAAAGTAAAAAAAGGCGTATGAAAAAACATAAACTAAAAAAATTCTGCCCTACTCTTCTAGGGCACCTGTGTGAACTTGAGAGAACAGACTTCACACAGCCACTAAAAATGACTTTGGGACCAGTTTGTTAAAAGATATTGAAAAAAAAATAAATAAATCTTAGCAAGTTAAATCTGAGAAAAAACCTAGCATCATATGGTAGCAGATGACACTTGGTTTGATAATTTGTTACCTAATCCAATTAGATTTGTGTATTTGGTGTAACTGAAGAATCCAAATGTGCCTGAACAATTTTGGGGGCCAATATTTTAGTGACAAATGAGCTTTCTAATAAGTGTGAAAAATTTTACAGCTTTTACTATAAATATACTGTGTGCCTTATAAGCAAACTAATGTTTTTAAGAAAGTAAATTGTAGGTCATTTATCAAATCCTATAAAGCTGTACAAAATGTAATCTGCAAAATCATACACAAGATAATAACTCTCTGATTGTTTTATGTTGAATGAGGGCAGAAGTTCCCTTTGGTGATTCTGATGCAGTAAAGTAACTTTTCCCTGTTCTAAACTGTGATTATGGCTCAGTAGTTAAGTTTAGTGAGTAATTTCTCTGATAAAAGCAGGCACACAAGGAACTAATAAATTCATGAGGCTGGGGAGAACTAGAGTGATTGAGAGACAGAGAGAAAGAGAGAGTAAGAAAGAGGCAGGTCTATCTCGAGGAAGAGCGGGCTCTATACTTACTCCTGCCAGTGTATTTGCATGCATCAGTAATTTCTGCCTCCTTCTCTTCCTCCAAATGGGCACAGTGGATGCTTCATTGGGAATTGTGACATTGGAGGAAGGCAACAGAGAGCGTTGGCCTGTTTGCAAGTGAAGATGTGTGGTATCCACAAAGCACACGTGTGTAGTCTCTCGTGTGTGTTTGTGTGTGTGATCCTTTGATTAGACTAAGCTTCACACAAACAGAGCAGGCTATGGTGATCCTATGAGACCATAAATTATTTGCCCTATTTAGCAGTGTATAAAATTCCCTATAAGCCCCTATATGTTTCTTTAGAAGGCATGGGCTCACAGATCAAAACAAGTTTTGACCATGGCCTAATAAATAATGTATATTGAAAAGAACATTTTCTATCTATTTTGTTTTGTTTTTTACCGAAACACCTACAGGCTCCATGTGGACAATGAGCATCTAAGTGGTACATTCAAGAGTGAGTAACAGAGGCAGTAAAACGAACCTCAACATATTGTTTATCAAACACTCTTTTGGCTCTTACATCATTCTACGTACCTCTTTATCTACACTCTGGGGGGGAAACATCAAACATTCAATTTATACATGATATTTACTAGGAGTGTACAAAACTGTATAGCTTTGAAATTGATTAGTCAGTCAGTGGGTTGGCTAAATTATGAGTCGACTAAATGGTCTTAAAGGGGTCATGAAATGCTCTTTTATTAATAATAATTGTATTATTTTCCCTGAATTATAATTTTTTTTTTTGTTGCCAAAACAGTCATTATTTATTAATATATGATAATTTTTCACCCTGTCTCTGGCCCTCTGACTGAAATGCTTGGTTTTGACCTAAACATTTACATTTACATTTATGCATTTGGCAGACGCTTTTATCCAAAGCGACTTACAGTGCACTTATTACAGGGACAATCCCCCCGGAGCAACCTGGGGTTAAGTGCCTTGCTCAAGGATAAAATGGTGGTGGCTGTGGGGATCGAACCAGCAACCTTCTGATTAACAGTTATGTGCTTTAGCCCACTACACCACCACCACTTACGCCCACTACGCCACCACATCTCCTTAAAGGGTAACTAAACCCTAAACCAACTTTTTTTAGTTAATGATCTGTAAGCATGGGGCTTTATTAGTACTGGTCATTGATTCAAGTAATTTTTTTGACATTTGTGTATAAAGTGTTTTAATTCTACAATATATGGTGTAAAAACGTCTGAGTGCTGCCCTCTTCAGGTTGAACGGTGGCTACTGCAGTTGAATTTTCGTATTGGCTGTTGCGGTACTTCGTGACGTAAGCGGTGACAGCTGACGTAAGCAGGTTCCAGCTCACAACGGTAGATTCATGTACATGTCGTCTTGCGACCGTGTGAGGAATAATAATAACATAGAGTCTGACAGCAGCTGTCAATTAATCCGTCACTACGAGTCTCAGGTGCCCCCCCCCCGTTCAGCCCCGCACTCGGTTCGTTCCCTCTATCCCCGCCGGGGTCTGCCCACTTTTCCTGCATTTTCAAATATTTCTAGTGGATGGAGTCAGACTCTGAGCAGGTGTTTAATTACCCTTTAATGCAGCCCCTCAAATACAGGTATATTTTAAACTCAATAGGAAGAGAATGTACAAGCTCCACAATATTATAAAACAAACTTTCAGGGTTTACACATGATGCACATCTAACACATTGCATCCACACTGTTCAACTCAAGCACAACCATAAACACAGCACTATAAACTATCAGACATGACATTTTAAATATTCATGAATAGAAACAGTTCACTTACAAACATCAAGTTCCTTTGCAAAGCTTGAATCATATTATGACTGGGGCTTAAATGTTAGATTCTTCTCTTTAACATGGGCCAATAAACACTCAACAGCATAAAATACTTGAGAAACACATTCATCAGTCCAAACGCAACAGCCAACTTTATCTTAAGTTGTTATGCGCATCTTACTTTTTTCAGGTGTTTTCAAGCATCCACTTCAGACAGTTAGAGATCCCACAGAAAATAGTAATATTTAAAGGGATTACGAGCTGGAAAGTGCAGAAGTAAGTAAATTTGCACAGGATTAATATTTCCTGGAGTTATTTTTCTAATCCTGTCTGAATAGGGCTAGTCTAAAGCACCGTGAATAGATGTATACACACAAATGCATCAAAACGGTCAAACACATCCATCTAGCGTACGTTTACAGTGGAAGAACTGGGCATCGGAAGCACCGGGCATTTTCCCGTGGGCCTCTGGGTAATTTGGGCCTGCCCGGTGCTGCGCAATTACCGGCATGTCTTATAGGTGATGTAGTTGGCCACTCTGGGCTCCAACATGTGGACACAGACCCCATTAAAGAGTGAATATTCAATAAACTCAGTAAGCTGAAGCCAATACAATGGCTTTTATTATGAAATAATGTAATGTCTTTTCTTTTTAAATTACTTGCACACAAGAGCGTATTTCCGCATGAGCACATTATCTGGACCTAATTATTTGACATGCAAATCACAATAATGATGACAACCATAAACAACATACTAAGTATAGGATGAGCTCTGAATAATCACAAAATGACAGATAACTGCAAGTTACAACAAATACATTAGCAGCAGTGTAAATAAAATTGGCAAACAGTAAAGCTATGAGCAGTACAAAGAAATCTGCATAATCTATGAATCCCACAAAGCATTATTGGGATCTGAAGTGAGGCTTGCTGAGTAATGCTCACGCTGGATAAAAATGCAGAAGTAATATATTATTTAATGGCTATTTGAGTCTTTGAGGCTTACATTGTTTAAAGGATAGCAGAAACAGTGCTTGTCAAAGCACAGGACATTTCACTTTTTCTCAAGAATAATCTGGGGAAGGAATTATAAAATTGCAGCTATAAAATGAAAATATGTGCAATAAATCTGCAAAATATCTGCAAAGATCTACACTGTAAAAGGTATGTTTATATACATATATGTATACATATTTATATATGTACATATTCTTGCTAACTTTGTTTTCATTTATTTTTTCTTACATAAACATTTCACATGAAGCTTTAAGCATTGTCATTAGTGTCCTGATGTGTGACACTTTCTTCATCTAACTATTTTAAACAACATTTTATGATGACATTATATATATATATATATATATATATATATATTATTACTATACTTGTTTCCACAACCTCATATTAACTATAAGTGTATTAAAACAGTAGTTTATTTGCACTCCTAGAAAAAAGTTGAAAGGTGATAGTGTATACTGGGCCGCTCTTGGCAAGAAAGTCCAGGGCCATTTTTTAGTCCCAGTCCACCCCTGCATGTTTACATACACCAACAATTAAAACTATCGTAGATGAGCGAAATAACACATCCATGACAAGTATGTGCTCAAAACAGTAAGTCCCAGAGCAGCTGATAAAACCGAATGGGCTCTCCTTTTCAGAGTTGTAACTTGACACAGCGTCTTTTAAAAGCAGCCAGAGATACATGACAACTGTCAAAGATGTCTGCCTAGTGAATGTTTACAAAAATAATTCAAAATAGTCCAGACGGGTCCCCTTTGGTATTCAGGAATTGTTAGGGCTTACTAGACCTGTCTATTTTATTCTCTCTCTGAGAAAGCACCAATGGGCGGGACCAAGGATGCAATAACGTAAAGTAGGCATTGATTTTTGTATTCATTTTTTGCTGTAGATGTGGTAATTAATTAATGAACCCCCAAATGATGTAGAGTTGTGAAATTTACTATATGTTGTTTTTAGTAGAATGGCCTCTTATATGTAAAAATATCAAGGAAAATTTGACTTCCCCTTTAAGGAAGCCCTGTGTAATTAGACTGGTTTTGGGTGTACCTGACTCGTTCAGGGGCGTTTCTTGGGGGGTGTTCACAAAGCAAGGGTAGTGTTAAGAAACAGATAAGTGCGTTCACATAGGACATGTTCTTGCATTCAAAAACTATATGTCTTTTGGGGCATTACATAGGACGGGTAATTGCACAATGTTTCCTGGGGGCTTTCACATAGGATGCATTTTTGCTTTCAAATACAGGGCAGTTTACATAGAACATGTAATATTCATAAACAGCTAGGGGTTTCACATTGGACACCTTCTTGCATTTTAAAAAGCTTTTCTTAGAGGGCTTACAAACAGGACAATTCTTGAATTCTGAAGAAATTTTTTAGGGGACGTCCACATAGGACACGACACATTCATGCGTTCAAAAACAGCATTTCTTAGGGGACGTTCACTTAGCATGCTTAAGAGTTCAGAAACAGCTATGGTCATTCACATAGGGTATGTTGTTGCATTCATAAACTGTAGGGCAACAAAATGAATCGTATTTTAACTGTGATCATAGTTTCTGTCTCTCACTGTTAATTAAGCATGACCTTCTGTGATATTAATGAGTTGGTACGCAGCATTATCAGCCAGGTAAAGTTGCAAATGGTTGTTCATTTTCTTTATTAGCTGTGCCTATGGATGACAGACCAAATCATAATCTGACTACATTATATCTAAAGCGCTACAGATTTACCTCAGTTTCACATTTGTGTAATTACAAATATGTTTGGAAATTACACGTTTCTAAACAAATCTAAAGTAACCCCATGGCACTGTGATTTTATGGGTCATGGAGGAGATGACCATGTACTGTATAGAATGAGGAGCTTTTGTCAACAGAAAGCTTTTGTCAAAAAAACAATAACACACGTCTTCTTTCAGTTTTTTGCCAAAAGTAAAGGCTTGAGACTGTGTTAATGCCACATGCTATATTATTACAGAAAAATATTACTTTATTAAGTGCAAACATCCTACACCGTAACACTTTCTATTGGCAGTAAAGCATGGGCAAAACTTGACTTATTTTTGGTCAAAAGTATAATTATCTGGTATAAGTACAACTAGTATAATTTACTAGTTTGTAGTTTTAACACCTTGTTTAACATAAGAGTTGCTGTTTAATTTATTAATGTTTTTATTTATTAGAATTTATATCCAAGCAGTGGCAACAAGAATTTTTTTGTATATATTTTGCATCCTTGAATTGACAGTATGATCATGATTATTTGTATGCTATTGAAGTGTTCTTGGATTAAAAAAAAAGCGCTTCTTAGCTGTTCTTTACATGGAATGCATTGGGGTGTCCCATTTTCTCCCCAATTTGGAATGCCCAAGACAGTCAATGTGTGCATTTTATCACGTGGCTTGTTGAGCACGTTACCACGGAGACGTAGTGCGCATGAAGGCTTCACGCATTCTCTGCAGCATCAAAGCACAACTCACCCCGTGCCCCATCGAGAGCGAGAACCACATTATAACGACCACGAGGAGGTTATCCCAATGTCACTCTACCCACCCTTGCAGATTGGTTGATTATGAAGCCTGAATTGAGTCACTCAGCACGCCCTGGATTCGAAGACTCCAGGTGTGGTAGTCAGCACCCTTCACCCCCCCCACCACCCCCCAGTTGTGTTTTTGCATTAACAAAACAGTGATTATTTTGGGGCATCCACATAGGACGCATTCTTGCATTCAAAAACAGCGTTACTTATGGGCTTTTTACATGGGGCACATTGCTGCATTCAAAACGGCAATTCTTAGGACGCATGGTTTACAGAAACAGCTAGGCGTGATACATAGGATGAACATCTAACTTGACATGCTCTTGGCAGGATGCTCAAAAAAAGACATAATAGCAAAGATGCACGTGTACTGCTGTAAAAGAGGGGATGAATATTGTTCATTGTAAGATTTAATTTCAAGTAAGCCTGCATTTTAGATCAACAGTGTGCCAACTTTTCTGTGCTTCATCAACATGTTAACACACTGATGTAGCTAGTGACACAAGCAGTCATGAAATCAGAGACCCTCCCATCTGTGAAATCCAATCACATATGGTCATTGGATGCATTAAATGCATGTTACTACTAGATTGTGATGGGGGGCAGGCCGTGACTATGCACGCCCGGCCCCCAATCAGGCTAATCAGCCGAGGAGAGGGATAAGTGCAGGGGAATTTGGCAGTTCGGGAGAGAGAGAGATAGCCACACGCAGCTGCAGTGTGTGCATTTGTGTTCTGTGTCTTTTTGTTTAAGTTTTCATTCATCTATTATTTTGATGGTTCAGCCTGTTCCCGCCACCTCCTTTCCCATTTGGAAACTTGTTACATAGGTTTAAACAGTAACATGTCAAACAGCTTGAGAGTGGTGATGTGAATGATGGAGAAGGGGAGCATATGAGTGGAGGTTAAGACACAGAAAGCAGAGAGAGGAGCCTCACTCTTTGATGTGTTTGCGGCAGGGGACAGAGTTTCTCATGCAGGTGCCCGTGAGACGCTCCACGTTCTCCACGATGACAAAAGGCTTCTCTTCCAATGTTACAATGTTCAGGTGGTTGTCATCCGTCTCAGCGTCGCCGTAAGAGTTGAAGCGTGGCCACACCGGAAATTTCAAAGTCAAACTCTGGTTCTCCCATTTGCCCATCTGAAAAATGAATCAGAAAAGTAGTGTTACATATCAGAGCACACAAACACTGTCACTCGCTTACTAATTTTCACGTTTAAAGTATTTAGTTGGCCCTGTTTGTTTTCATACAATATTGGAAAAACATCAATACACAAGTTCCAGTAATGGTAAAAACAATAAGAGATATAAAACATTAATACAATAAAATGTTATGACTAGACTTTGATAACTGAGCCTGCATTTGGTTAGGATACTTCTCTGCTCCTCTCTCTCTCTCTCTCTCTCTCTCTCTCTCTCTCTCTCTCTCTCTCTCTCTCTCTCTCTCTCTCTGTCCCATAGGGAAATGTGTGGTTATGAAGCTATGTTTGAAACAAAGCATATGAGATCCACACCATATCACTTATACATCAGAGTCAAGGACAAGATATTCATCACCTTCTGCCATTTAACACAGTGTGACCCAATAACAGAGAACACTACAGGGAGTTCTGGTATTCCTTTCGACGGAAATGGACATATGCAGCACGCCACACTCTGAGAAACATGAAAAAGACTATAAATATACAGGAAGACTGATGTTTAGCCACAATGAAAGAATAGAACATTAATGGACTGTGATGCTCCTCATTCCCAGCATGTCTGCCGTCAAAAACTCAGGACTCACACAAACCAGACTTTTAGAAGTGTGCTAGGTCAGTGCACTAGAGAGAGATAAGCAGTGATTGATGTGACTGGAGTATCTCTGTGGTAACCACCATCGTGGGAAATTTGGGTTAATGCTGTTAATCCTATCAGCATGTTTAGGAGGTGGCAGTAATCCTGTTTCTTCTACCCTTGCTGAACTTGAGACTGAAGACTTATCCAACACTGCCAGAGTTTCCTTTATCAGCAGTCCTGTAACCAATTCAACCGCAACCTTATTTGAGTTCAAACGCTTTTCTTTTGCCTCCCCTTCCTTCAACCCTCCTACGCTTCTTTATTTTCTAGTGTGTGAAAAATTTATTTAATTAATCTGACTCATTTGGGTTGATGGCACATTTCTTTTGTCAAATACTGTGGGTAAAAATGGCACACACAGCTTATCTGTCTCAGCTGAAGACAAAAGTAACTACTTTGAATTACTGTAGACTTTAGGCCTAAAGGAAAATTCACACGAAAATGTTAATTCTGTCATTATTTACTCACCCTTGTGTTGTGAATCACTCACTTTCTTTTGTAGAGCAAAAAAAACGTTTTGCAGAATGTTCACACTGCTCTCTTCCATTTGATGAAAGTGGATGGTGACCAGGGACCAGAATAAAAAGCTCCATAAAAGCATAATTAAAGTAGTCCATCTGACTTGTACACTATATTCCAAGTCTTTCAAAGCCTTAATGAAAGCTTTGTGCTTCTTGACAGACATGGTGTTCAACATTAATTTTCTTTGTATGGAAAAGTGCAGCTAGGACATTCTGCTATAAATATCTCCTTTTATGTTACAAGGAAATATGTATCAAAGACAGGTTGAGGGTGAGTAAATGATGACAGTTTTCATTTTTGGTTAAACTATTCCTTTTAAGAATTATATATGAATATAACAGATGATTAAATGTTTTCAGGGTTTTCTGTAACCTATTTAATTTATTTCCTAAAGTAAAAGGATGTGACTACCCTAAATTACTGTCAGAGTAGAATGCAAACCTTTTAGTGATGCCAGAATAAAGTTACATTTAGCCATAATTCCCACTTTGCTTGTCAACTGTTATGCTGATGCATGTCTAGCAGGACACATATGTTGCTACATGCTGATGATAGGGCATTAGGCCACAAGCAACTGAATAATTCAGTGTGTTTTGGAACGAGAGTGCTGACGTCAGCACAAGCCCCCCCTCCCCAGATGAAGACAGTGCACAAACATGATTAAAAACAGAACAGAGCCATGAGTTGAAACTTCACCGGGCCATCAATTCTTAATGTAACAGCATTCAAAAATTGCTAAACCTAGCTTTGCTCTCTCTCTCTCTCTTTCTTATCTAACTTTTTTCTTCACCGTCTCTTGTGTAGCGCAAAAATCTCTCTCTCACTTTCATTAATTCTGCTCACTTCTTGGCCTCTGGCTAAGCTCTATTTAATTCTCCTCTCTCCATTATATGGGAACATTTGAGCATTTGTTTTGAAGCTTTGTTGCCCAGTATAGTATACGTGCATATAAATGCACACCTATACCAGCATTGTTAACATTTGTAAACTGTGAAGAGGAGGAGGGTGGGGCCGGGCCGTGAGTGCGGTAATCAGCTGAGGAGAGGGACAAAGATGAGCCGGATGCTGCAGATCAGCAGAGAGACAGCTACACGTAGCTGCCGTGTGTGTGTTTGTGTTTGTGTCTTTTTGTTTAAATTAAATATTACTTTGATGGTTCGTCCGGTTCCCACCTCCTCCTTTCCCATTTTAACCCCCCTGTCACATAGACATTGCACGTCTGATGTCTTAAGTCTAAAGGAGTGCACACTCACAGACTGGTTTTATGTTTGTTTCCCCCAGTTTACAGCTCATTTCAAATATAACCATTATAAAGCCTGAGCTTTAGTGCTGTATTTCTTTAAAGCATTAAAACACACTAGATTAATCACAATCTCCTTGAAGCAGACTTCTAATAAAAGCTTTTGAAATTCTTTACTGATCAAAAAGTCCAGTGAGGTGAATTATACATAGTTGATTAGCATACTTTGTACAAACATTTAAGAATGTCCTTGCTATTGAGAAATATTCAATATTAAGAGGTTAAAAATCAAAATATAAATAATATATTTATGAGGCATTAAGACAGGCTGTGAAAATGTGTGAAATATTTTTTCTTTTATGTGAAAGTCCTTGCCTTTCATGAGAAGATAAGAGACAAGCAGCGGAAATTCTAAAAAGCAAAAACCAAGAAGACACTTAAACAGAATGAGACTTGTAAAAAGGAAAGCACATGAGAGAAAGACAAAGAAATTGGATAAGCCAAATTGATGAAGAAAAGCACTTGTGTTCAGGCAGCCCAAAACACTAAGTAATGACAATGTTTGAGTCACTCAAAATCTAATCAAACAATGTAGGCAATGTAGTGCCCATGATGAAAACAGCCCCATTCCACCACTATAACAAACAAGTGGGCTGTGGCTATGCATTTCAATGTCCTCATTACATAAATTCTGTATAATTAAAAGGGAGATTTGTGAAGCAAAGGAGTAGAAAATCCAAATTAAGATGCTTACTCCTTTAACATACTTATTGCATTACTGCTCTTAATAAAGAAGAAGATTTGACTCAAGTTGTTTTTACTGTGTTTAGTTGTGTTACTAAAGCTAGGTGCAAGCACAAATTAAGCATCAGGGATCTCTGACCACTTCAGGGGGGCTGTAGCAGGTATAACGCACATTTTAAGTTTAAAATGACAAACACTTCATTGTCTTTATTTATTTGTTATCATTAGTTAACACAATAGTTAAAATTAACAAACAATTAACAATCGTTATATACTGTAGCCATTATTAATCTTGGTTAATGTAAATTTCTACATACACTAACAAAAGTTTTTACATTAAAAGTTGTATCTGTTAACATTAGTTAATACTAATATGAACTAACATAAACAACGAACAGAAGTATTCTGATAAACATTAAATAATATTAATAAATTCTGTAAAAAAATAAATGTTCATTGTTAGTTCATGATTCTTAATGCATTAACTAAATTAATTTAGTTAAATTATTTACAGATCAACTGTTAAAGAAAATAGCATAAAATCACTATGCTCAACAAAAACATACAAATTATGAAAAAGACACAAGAAGACTGAACAATTATTAAGGAGATTGGTCAGACTAACAGTACTTCATGTACAGACAGTAAACCCACAACTGTTCACAGATAATCTAGATAAAATTATAGGAAGTTATAAATCAGTGATATAGGGGATCTCAATTTTGACGCAGACATTTAGTGGTGTATGCCTAGAATTTCATTGGCCCTTACTGTTGGGGAAAAATTAGAAGTAATGCAGGGGAAGATTCTAAGGTGAATCTCTGCACTGTATCAAGTAAGAATGCAAGGCAGTTCTATCAGGAAAGAAGGATGATTAGAATTAATACGAATGTTGAGATATTTAGATAATTTTGCGTAAGCCCCTTCCTATGGTTCAGAGCTCAGATACTTGCTCTAACCATCAGATCCTGCCAGAATATGAAGATGACAGGGGAGAGGAGCTTACACCTACGGCAGGACAGGACCTAAACTGGTGGTGATGGGGTGGTGGGGGGTGAAAACAACGAGGCATTAAGAGCGATAGATTAAAAAGCAGAGACTGGATTGTGATTATATGAGATACCTGATTGAATGAAAGCATAAAGATCACCAGTCTTCCTGCTATAACTATCGTTTACACTTCCATTGCTTTTGCCAAGCAGCAGTATGACATATAGAGCTTGTCAGACTGGGTGTGGTACACTGTTCCTAGATCTTCCTGCTGTGAAATATTAAAGGATCTGATGGCTAAATCTGACATATTCTCCAAATGTTTGAAGAAAAAAACTATGTGATCTAATATTTTCTTTTCACTAAAACAGTCATGATTATTTGTGATGATATATGCCTGTCTTGCCAATAAGACTGTCACTGACAGTGTTTATATTTCCACCCACAATGAGCATCTGAGATGTACTAACTCACAAGAAACACATGCGCACACAAAGGAAATATGCAGTTTTGTGTAAATGGAGATGCATAAATTTCCCTATTTATTTAGTTATTTGCTTGTTTTTTTTTTTTATATCTATTTATTCTTGTTTGTTTGGTCAATTTATTTATTCAAATTGTTGCTGTTGTTGTTGTTTTATTATTCATTTGCCTATGTATGCCACTATTTATGTGTTTGATTTAGCTTGTTTTGTTGTTTTTGCTTGTTTTGTAGTTATTGTTTATTTATTTATTTGATCATTTGTGGTTCCTGGTTTCCTTGGTTGGTTATCAATTATTTTAAATTATTTGTTTGAGGTTGCTTATTTGTTAGGTTATTTATTTTTGCTTTTTTGGTGGGCTATTTGTATATTTATTTATTTATGCCACTATTTTTCTTTATTTTTGTTTTGCGTATTTATTAATTTTTTCTTGTTTGTTTGATTATTTATTTATTTCCGCCACTGTTTGATTGTTCGTTTGGTTAATTTATTTATGCCACAGGCTGATGCTAATGCATTCACACATTATTTTCAGCATATGTATTGGCCTGCACCACTGTCATCAGGCATGCAGCATCCAGTGTATGGAATTATCTAAAAGTGGGAAAAGAGGTTAGTCCTCAAATGGTTTCAACACTGCATCAAATAACCTTCACCATGAAGTATTTATTAGGTGCTGGATGACTAGCAAAGTCATTTGCACTTTACTACAGGGATGGGAATTAGCATATTAATTGTTTGCTCGCTGCACATTTCCATAGCCACAGTGCAAATAGATTTTGCATGGCGTAACCACAATATACTTTGAAGGGGACAAGTACCCCCAAATAAATAGATATGGCCAGATTGTCCCAAATAATAATTGATATCCTTGTTGCTGTTCTGCTGTATCGCTCGTCAATTTAATTTGATAAAGCCAATAAAATCGATCAAGGCAGGACTTAAATTTAAGAAGCTAAGCAGGAACCTCATGGAGCGTCACACATCAGCAAACAGTTCAGGTTAAGAGTGTTTGTGTCATATAAGGTGTAAATATCTAACAAAACATTCAATATTTGACCACTGTTTTACGACTGAAATGCTGTACCAACAACATCAATTTCCAAGGGTGCAAATTATTCACCATTTGGCAAAATTTGACATTTTGAATTGAAAACAACACATGTACGGATGTCATTAATAACTGTGAATGTGGAAATATTAACGGAATGTGTGTATATTGTGAAGGAATTTAATAAATGTGGTAATCTGGCAGGCTTTTGAAGTAGCTTTTTATAAAATTCTCTTGACATTGTCTAAGAAATGTATCTTTAAAAAAAACACAAAGTAGAGCGTATTCTGATTAGAACTAGAACATGGTAAGACCTCTGACTTGTGACTTCTACTGTACTTTTAGGTTTTGGCAAGGACAGTGTCATATATTCTTAATGCAAATATTATTAGGTAATAATTTAAAATCAATTTAAGATTTTCTAAGTGATTTATGTATTTAATTAATTCAGAATTTTGTACAGCATCTCCTAAGAGTCTACTTTTAAAAGAGAAAATGTTATTTTGAGTATGCCTTGATAGGATTGTGCTAAAAAAACTTCCCACCAGTTAATGGAAAATGTACTTATACTCACTCATTTACTCACCCTTGTGTTGTTCAAAACCCATTTGCTGGGTTTATTCTTGGAACAAAAAAATGTATTTTAAGCAGCTCTGTTCCATAGAATAGAACAGTTCAAAGTGAGCAGCAGCGGTCAAGCTTCATAAAGGGCAAATACTAAGAATTGTTATTAAAGGTTCAGTATAAACATATCATAACAGTAGTCCATATGACAAGAGCAATATATTCCAAGCTTTCTGGGGCCACACAACAGCTTTGTGTTGTATGGACTAAGTTTATGGTATTTTATTAATAACTTGACAGCAGTGGTCAATATGAAATGTATTTGTATGGAAAAGAGCAGTGTTAGGATTCTTGAAGAAAAGATTGTTTTAAGATTCTACTAGGAGGAAAAAACAATGAAGGACAACTTTAGGGCAGTAAATAATTTGATGTCATTTTATTTATTTTTTTGCTAGCCAGATGTCATATCAATTTACAGAAATTCAAATTATATGAATCTTTACTTTGAATCAGCACAAAAAAGAAAGAAAAGATGACTGAAACAGGCAAATTGCTAGCAATGCAGACACAGTGTTTGTCTTGTACTTTGTGAACTTAAAAAATACATGTATCTTTTAAAACCAAAAATTATAAAACTTTATCGCATGTGGAGATGAGGGCGTGGTCGATCGCCCGTCAGGGGAGATAAAAATATGTCCAGTTCACAGAGAGAGGAGAGAGACAGACAGACCAGACCCCTGAGAGAGAGTCTTGTGTTGAGTGATGCTGAAAAGCCGTCTTCTGTTTTGAGTGAGCTGTACAGCAATTGATGGTTATTTGTGAATACATCAGACTCACGTGAACTGTTGAAAACGGTTCCCGCTTCCTTCTTTATCTGCCCAACCTGAACCTTTGTTACATCGCATTTCAAGCCTTTATTCAGAACATTATTGCATTCAGCGCCTTTACTATATTAAAGGACCAAATAGGATCATTATATTTGTGACATCAACACCCGTGACCCCCCCCCACCACCAAAATGGTTTGGTTTGCCCCAATGTTCAAGACATGGATATGGCCTTGGATTTTGTGCATGCAGATATCAACCTGGTTCTTTACCAATCAACGTCCCCCTTTCCAGGAGTTATTACATGAGTATTTCACAAAATCGAGGGCTCTGGCTTCACCTTCGGGTGTTTTGAGGTTGGGAAAGGCTTATGTCAAGCATTCAAAGATGCTCTACTCTCAGAAATGACAGAGAAGCATTGAACTGAATTAGAACGCCTTTGCAAGATGAAAACAGTATAATGTCCATCCTGGAGGCATGCTTGCAGAGCACTATTAAGATAAAAACGCTCCATGTCTAATTTGGTTGAGGAGGTACAATTAATGACTCCTGCGCAGAGGGGAAGAGATGTGTGTGCACTAAGAGCTAACCAAATATCTAACGTGAAAGCGGCTGACACTCGGCAACACGTCTGCTGCTGCCCACTCAAAATTCCACACTGGTAGAGCTGCGGCTTGCTGCAGAGTATTGACCTTGGACAGAAGACTTCACTCTATATGTTTCTAGAAGAGCAATTTATTATCAGGGCCACAAAATAAGTTACAGCTTATGTGAACAGTTATGTGAACTCTCTACACTGGAGACTAAGTACTAGAGTGGATTTCATTCAATGAGGCTTGTTTAATTGTTGATAATTGATAATTGTTCTCCAGGGACCCCGCAAAAAGTTTTTGGATCTTTTAAAAAAAAAATTTATTGTATCATTATATTATTTATAGCATAATTTATGTTTGACACAAGTATTTCTCAGCAATTTGCCATAGAAATATGAACTTCCAGTAAACATCCATTAAACAAACTGCGACGAAGAGGAGGGAGTGGCTGGGCCGTGAGGACACATGCTGGTGCTTAATTGTCCTAATCAGCTGAGAGGGGGATAAAGATGAGCCGGAGGCCCCAGTTTGAGAGAGAGAGAGACACATGTGGCTGCTGTGTGTGTGTGTGTGTGTGTGTGTGTGTGTGTGTGTGTGTGTGTGTGTGTGTGTGTGTGTGTGTGTGTGTGTGTGTCTGTGTGGTATTTTTGCATAAGTTGATCTATCTCCAACTCCTTATCCTTGAGTAATCAGAATAAGTTGCTAATTTGGTACTAGAAAATCACTTGCCATTATATCAAACACAGTTGAAAGCTATTTGGTTTGTTAAATTAATCTTAACATTATCTTTGTGTTTGTTTTTGAGTTGCAACAGTATGCAACAGACTGGCATGTCTTAAGGTCAATATTAGGTCAAAAATGGAAAAAAGAAACAGCTTTCTCTAGAAACTCGTCGGTCAATCATTGTTTTGAGGAATGAAGGCTATACAATGCTTGACGTTGCCAAATAAAATGAAGATTTCATACAAAAGTGTACACTACAGTCTTCAAAGACAAAGGACAACTTGCTCTAAACAGGACAGAAAGAGATAAGAGGATACATTGTACAAGAGGATTGTACAAGAGGATAAGTACATCAGAGTCACTAGTTTGAGAAACAGACGTCTCACATGTCCTCAGCTGACAGCTTCATTGAATTCTACCCGCTCAACACCAGTTTCATGTACAACAGTAAATAGAAGACTCAGGGGTACAGGCCTTATTGGAAGAATTGCAAAGAAAAAGATACTTTTGAAACAGAAAAACAAAAAGAAAATGATAGAGTTGGCAAAGAAACAGACATTGGAAAACAGATAATTGGAAAAGAGTGTTGTGGATCTTAACCCCATTGAGCTTTTGTGGGAGTCAGATAACCAATTCAACGTGAGTCTTATACCTTGTAAATTTCAGTATACACACACTAATGCTTTTCAGCACAGCTGATCCCACAAACAGCCAGGTTCATGTGTCGCTCTCTCTCTCTCTCTCTCTTCCGGTGGTCTGGACTGCTCTTTTATCCCTCTCAGCTCTCTCTGCAAACACAAACAGTTGCTATAGATAATTACCCACAGGTGTCTATCCTTACCGTTCTGTCTCTCCTGGCCTTGCTCTCCACAGACATGTGTGTAAACATGGGAAGCATTGGAATGTCTGATTCATTTAGTAAATCAGTTCTAAAAGGATTCACAGATTTAAGTCGATGCAGAACTCTCTGGAATTTTGCATCTTTTTTAGAGTGAAATATTAATTAATCATTGCTGTTCATCACTATGCGTTTCTAGGTTTATAATGTATTTATTTGTCTACATTTTTCAGTCTAATCAAGTGTAATGCTGCCACACAAATTCATTCATTCAAAACCTTAATGATTTTTGAGCCAGATTTGTACTGCTCTTAATAAATATATTATAGAATCAAGCTACATGTTTTAAAAGATACTGGCATCTAAAATAGCTTTAATGTTACTTCTTTTTCTTAGTAGCTTGTATCGTGGAAAGCTTCAGTATTCAAACTGATACCCCAACAAAAAACACACATTGTTCTGCCCATTAGAACGTAATTATATTCTCTTTTGTTTGTAAAATTGGGACCAAGTCTGGGTGTTCTGTGTGGGCTGCAGTTGTTTCAGTACTGAAGTACCATTAGAATACAAGACAACATAAGACAATGACTACAAAAGATTCCCTGGCTGCCAATCAAAAATGAGGCTGAGTTTAATCACTGAGGCCAGTGCTGTAATTAGCTCTGCAGAAAGTCCAACTCCTCCGCAACTTCTGCAGATAGATTTGCTTTAAGCATGAGGTTTGGATTATTTATAGTTCAGTGTTGGTAGAGCAGAACTGGACTAAGCAGCATGGGAATTCTGCATGACTGAGACATGGAGATGGAAGAGATAGAGGGAAAGCAAGATAAACACCAGATAAAAGGACAACAGGGCTCTAATGTGCGTCATAAGTTGTTACTGCGCAGTCATTTTCATCACAGCCTCTGGTCCTGATTTACAGCAGGTCACTCTTTAATTTCAACACTGCATCAAAAGCAGCGACAAACTGATGAACAGACTTAGTGTTGCTACAGCACGACCCATCCAGTCTGCACTATGACCTGCTTAGTTTTAAAAGTCATTTGATTCTATTTACTGACAGTTGACCCTGGGGAATCCATTCTGGTTATGCTTCATCTCATATAAGTGTGCTTGCTGTCTGAAAAGTTGCTGGCTTTTGCACTATACACCGTGGTGAGATTGCATTACAGCAGAGATTACAAAATCACACGTGGACGTGAAACAGTGTGTGTTAATGTTTTGTGTATTGGACCCGTTTACTTTAATTATGTACCTTATTGAACACAATTTTTTTCTTTAGAAAAAGAGGGACGAGTCTAAATTATTTTCTGTGGTAATCAACATTATACCTCAAACACTGTAAATAGAGTTTAACTTGTACTAAACCCGAAACATTCCTTGTAAGTATAAAATATCTAAGAATTTACATAAGGTCACTTAGCAGTCCTGGTTTTGGTGACAAAGGCCCCATTTACACCTGGTATTAAGATGCATTTCAGGTGAACCAATCACATGTGGTCAGCCCTAAATACAAGTCACAAAAACCACATAAGAATTGGATCACAAAAACCACATAAGAATATGGTCAAAAACACATGTGACCGCATCACATTTGAGGTTATCAATACTGTACTGTATGTGTCCTAGCAGCAGTGAAGTGCCACCCCTCACCTGTCAATCAACCACTGCGCTAAAACAAGAGTTTAAACTTTGCCATTTACGAGGAGCTATAAAGGAAAATAACCCATCTGATCAGAAAGTTTAAAAAGCAGATACATACAAAATCACAAGAACTTCTCGAATCTTCTTTAGTGTGTCTGATATCAAACAACATGATCACACGGGAAGTCGGCATGCTGTTTCTGAAAGTTCCGGTACCCTAGGATTGGCAACATCTCCCATCTGAAAAATTTGGAACGGCTCAACAACAATTACTTTCCCTCTTGGCACAACTGGTAGCGTGTTGTGTCAGTTGCATGGGAATCCACAGTTCAGTCCCCATTCAAATGAGGAAGTAATCAAGATAGTATAAACAATCACAAGTATGAAAAGGAGGTTAAATCCGAACTCAAGTGTTCACAGGAGGCACATTTAGGTGACAAGGTGTAAACAGCCATGTGTCTAACCTGACCACATGTGATTGGATCACCAGAAATGCACTGTAATACCAGGTGTAAAAGCGGCCAAAAAAACAGCATACTTTCACTTCATACTCAAAAGTTTGAAAGAAAAAATCTGAATCTTTAATTTGCAAACTGTTCTATCATATTCACTCTTTGCATGTTCATACCTGTGTCCCATGATTAATATACAGCAAAGTGCCCCAAAAACTCTTTTTTTTCTCTCACACATTTTGATGTTCAGCCATCTCTATCATGAGTGAGAGTGAGTTGTAGTTCTTGAGCCCTTCCGTCCTCCCCCTTCCCACCAAATACCCACATTTTTACATCTTTTCAAGCCCATTTCATGAGCTTTTTTTAAGTCAGATGTGTGAACGACTGATGCTTAACTTGGGGGGTTCCACGACACTTTAATGAGTCATGACTGAACAATATGAAATGCACATTGGGGGAACGTCTTGGGGAAAGTGTGTGTTTTTGGCTTTCTAAATTGAAGAGAAATACATGTGTGAAATAATAGGGCTCTTTTTCAAGGTGACAACGGTACAGTTTAAATGCCCTAGTACAGTGACTCTTCCGCTCTCTCTTCACTCAAGATAGGAAGAAAATAATGGAAGCAGGGCAGCAGCTTATTTGTTGCTACCACAGTCCATGGCTTACTGGCCTGGCCAATTCACTGCAGGTCTCTGGAAGGTCAGAGAGATAGCAGGATTACTTGGAGAGGGCTGACATTCCATTACTCTCTATTGATACTATTGTCTGTTGGACAATACTATCAAAGCCATCAGCGATTCACAGATTTATGGGGAATATCAAGGGCAGCCCTAAGCATAGATGATTAGGACAAAGTTGACCCCCAGAAGGGATTCCTGAGGAGAAGCTTTGGCCCCAGAGTAAATGACACAACACAAGCAATTTTCCACACAGCCATTGAGGCCGAGTGCAAAGGGAGAGAAAGGGAGAGTGAAAGTGACAGACAGAGATAGAACGGAAAGCTTTCTGCATAATTTTAAAGAAGTTGGATTGCACTTTTGCATTATTTCATCTCATCACTGGTCAAAAACACAGGCGTAGCCCTCCCCTAACGCCCTGCACATTCTTAAAATTGAATGCCTCCACTCTAAAATAAAAACCATTTGTGAAAACAATTATTCACAAGAAGAATGCTCTAGTCTTGAGACAGCCGCCTTCTCATCCATCTCAGGTGCAGACAACTTGTTAAAGGGAAAATTCCTTCTCAAGGGACTCATGCATGCAGCGAATTCTGATGGCTTTATTTTGAATACGAGCTCTCCCCGAAGGCACATGCAGCTGTGTTGGTGACTGCATGAGGAGCCGCTGGTCACACCTGCATAACGCTGCCAAAATGTTTGGCTTCTTTCTTCAATGCTTGTTTGCTGAGGCTGAGAGCTTATGCTGACACCAGAAATTACACAGTATGAAAAGCCATCCAAAGGCCCACATTTCAGCCTCTCCAGAAAATCAGTCACATGTTTGACTTTGTGCAATGGCAGCTTTATGTTATAACTGTGGGTAAAAAAACAGCAGTAAATGTTCCATTATATCTTCATTAATCTAAGAGTTTCTGGGTTTAGATTACACTACATGAGAGGAGAATTGAATGTCTGGGTAGGTCTTTTTTTATTTTACTCAAATATCCAACATGCACAATGGGCCCAAAAAGTATTTGGACACATTCAAAAAATGCTTGTCTTAGTATTATATAACAAAATATCAACTCAAGTGGTATTCATTATAAATAATGATAGCAACTTGCAACAAGCAACTTTTCATGCAAAACATTTTACAAAAAGCTAAGAATAGTTAGATACATTGATACTGAGTATACATAAGGAATTATTGATGACTGTTACATCATCTTCAACGGCGTAGAACTTGGTAATAGAAAGGTGTTATAGTTGCTGATGTGGAAAAACGAATTAATGTATTCATGACCTCAAGACTAGATTACTGTAATGCATTACTGGGAGGATGTCCAGCAAGATCAATAAATAAACTTCAATTGGTTCAAAATGCAGCAGCCAGAGTGATAACGAGAACCAAGAAATATGATCATATTAGCCCCATTTTATCATCGTTACATTGGCTACCTGTTAAATTCCGTATTAATTTTAAAATTCTGTTAACTACATACAAAGCTTTGAATGGTCTATCTTAAGTGACCTTCTACCACACTATATTCATTCACGTTCATTACGATCGCAAAATTCTGGCCTGTTAATAGTTCCTAGAATATCAAAATCCACAAAAGGTGGTAGATCCTTTTCATATTTGGCTGCTAAACTATGGAATAGTCTCCCTAACATTGTTCGAGATGCAGACACACTCCCTCAGTTTAAGTCTAGACTAAAGACTCATCTATTTATGTAACATTCACCTTGTCCCGTTTTGCCCTTACCTCTTCTTTGCCCATTTCGTCCCGTATTTAACTCCACAGTCCCCTTGTTAGCGTGCATGTTCTCTGTTATTAGTTTCATCTGCACCCGCCCCTTCTGGCTCTCGCGCTCGCTCACAATCATCAGAGTATTAGTTTCACCTGCACTCGTCCCAATCACTCGATTATTAGTTTCACCTGCACTGTCCGTTTTCCCCTATTTATACGCTGCCCTTTCGCTTCACTATTGTTGGTTATTGTTTAGTTTACCCCTTCACTTTGCCAGCTCTAGTGTTCCCCTAGTATCCCCTGTCTTTTCCTCTCGCTTGTCTCGCCCCTTTGATATACTCTGATTCCCCGGCTTCGACCTAACGCTCCCCTGGACTACTCTTCTGTGGATTTGCCCCATTTGATATTTACTGATTTCCCGGCTTCGACCTTACGCTCCGCTTGACTACGCTTCTCTGGATTTGCCCTTTGTACTGTTGCCTGCTTTGATTAATAAAGCAGTTTTACCCCGACATTGTGACTGTCTCAACTTGTGTTCGTTACAATTTAGCCAGGCATACACCTAATTTATCCTCAAACCCACAATTAGGCTGCTTTAGTTGGGTCTGCCGGAACCAGAAACCAGAAATATTTATCATGATTTATAACTCTGCAATAAATTGAATGGCATCTATGCTTATATTATTTTATTTGTTTCCCTGTCTCTACCTCAGGACTCCTATCCTGAGGTCACCAGAACCGGCTGGATCCAGCACCATTCCTGCTTCGTGTTGGACTCCACTGCTACGTGTCGCTGAATGATGATGACTAAATGCAGCCGGTGCCAGCCAAACATCACTTCAGTCTATTATGATGGACTTCAGAGGATGAACTGATGCCAACTCCAACCATAAGACATGGGATACTTCATATGCCATTATCTGAACCTTGGATTTAGGATGGACCACACCGAACCTCACCGAAATTACCGGCCATGTTAGCCAGAGGGGAACTGGCCCCCACAGTGAGTCTGGTTTCTCCCAAGGTTATCTTTCTCCCTTAATCAACATCTTATGGAGTTTTGTGTTCCTTGCCACAGTCGGTTTCAGCTTGCTCACTGGGGTTTTTAATGCAATTATTATTTAATTAATTATTTTTAAACATGATTAACAATCGAATTTTATATAATTACACAATGATGATTCATCGACATTATAGATATTACAGTTGTATCGTCTTAATGCCTGATCTTCTGTAAAGCTGCTTTGAAACGATGTGTGTTGTGAAAGGCGCTATACAAATAAAATTGACTTGACTTGACTTGAAATGACAGACCATAGATTTATTGAGAAATAATTCACACCCAAGGCGGTAATGCGGTTAAGACGTGAAGTAAATATTTTTACAATAGGTTATTTATATTTTTCAGTAATTCAATGCCAATTATTCCACTTATACCATGGTTACCACACCTTAAGACATCATTCAGGGTTTTATATCAAGACGTTTTCCTGTTTTCATCTGTAAAACAGTTTTTTGTAGAAAAAAGAAAGAAAGAAAAAGCAAGATAATATCAAAATATTTAGGGCAAAGTATTTTTACTAGCCATAATTTTTTTTATTTACGCAAAATGTGTGAGAATATTATTTAATTGTGTGCATTTAGGATACATGTTAGCTATGAAAAAGCAAGACAAAGGAATCTACCATTTTAATTTAAATAATATTATAAATTTAATTTCCATTTCAGAATTCTTTTAAAAAATGACAAAATGACATACATCTCGTGTGTTGCATGTATATTCACAGTTGGACTGTCACGATTCCCCGTTGTCCTCACTGTGTTCTCTGTTTCTCTTGTCACGTCTCCATGTGGTCCGTCCCGTGTTTTCTGTTTCACCCTCGCCAGTCACGTTCCATGTCGCTCATCCTTGTTATCTGTCCCGTGTTTTCTGTTTCACCTAACACGCTCCCTGTCATTTCTTCCTTGTTGTCCGCCTGTGTTTCACTGTCTCTGTTAAAACTACACTTCCCTTCTTCCTCACTCCTCATCACCACTGTCACAGCGTTATTGTCCGCACCTGTCGCTTGTTTTGTTATCACTGTGTCTGTCTACTTAACCCCGTCGTTTCCTCTCTCCGTTGTCGATCGTTACCGTTTCATGTTTGTATCCTGTATGTTGTCCAGCCTGCTCTCCATACTCATCACCCGAGTTCCTGGTTTGGTTTCGTGTTTGTTCCCTCGTGTTATATCAGTTTCCAGTTTTTCGTGTTTTGTTTTCATTTTGCCCATCGTGGTGGTTTTGTTTGTTCTTACCTGTTCGTTTCAGTTTATGTCAAATAAACCCCGCGTTTGGATCCTCACCCCTCGTCTGACTCCGTCCTCATTCGTTACAGAACGATCGACCAAAATATGGATCCAGCGGTTATCCGGGCATGCTGCCGCCTCCTGGACCTGAAGCAAGGAAGCCGCCCGGTGGAGGAACACATTAGGGACTTCCTGTTCCTAGCGAGCGCCATCGACTATCCTGACTCCTCCCTGGTGGTGTTCTTCCAGGCTAGCCTGACCGGTTCGCTCCAGGAGCGGTTGCCGCCGGCGACGCGTGGCTGGACGCTCTGTGACACTTCTGGCATGCGGCTCACTGCTTACTGTGGAGGTGGTTGAGGATCCTGCCTCTCCTCCCACGGCGGTGGCCCTCCAGTCGTCCTTGGCTCGTCCTCTTCCACCTGCCCCACCGGTCAGCGAGCTCGCCCCCACGCCTGTCACGGTGAGCGAATCTGTGCCCACGTCAGCCACGATCTGCGAGCCAGAGCCCACACCTGCCTTGGTCAGTGAGCCTGCACGGCCCACTTCATCTGCCCGGAGGAGGAACAGAAGACGGGCTTCCGCCTTCCGGCCAACGTCAGCCACGGTCAGCGAGCCTGTGCCCACGTCAGCCACGGTCAGCGAGCCGGCACCTACGCATATCACGGTGAGCGAGCCAACGCCTACGCACGTCACTGTGAGCGAGCCTGTCGCCACTGAAGTCAGTGAGCCAGCGCCTGTAGCCTCGACCGTCCCTGAGCCAGCGCCTGTAGCCTCGACCGTCCCTGAGCCAGCGCCTGTAGCCTCGACCGTCCCTGAGCCAGCGCCAGCAGCCATGACCGTCCAAGAGCCAGCACCAGCGGCCATGACCGTCCAACAGCCAGCGGCCCTCGAACCTTCTAGGGCTCTGCTTCCCGAGCCTTCCAGGGCTCCGCCTCTTGAGCTTTCCAGAGCTCCGCCTCTCGAGCTTTCCAGGGCTCCGCCTCTCGAGCTTTCCAGGGCTCCGCCTCTCGAGCTTTCCAGAACTCCGCCTCTCGAGCTTTCCAGAGCTCCGCCTCTTGAGATTCCCGAGCCTTCCAGGGCTCCGCCCCTCAAGTCACTCGGGCCATCCAGGGCTCCGCCCCTCAAGTCACTCGGGCCTTCCAGAGCTCCGCCCCTCAAGTCACTCGAGCCTTCCAGGGCTCCACCTCTCGAGTCTCTCGAGCTTTCTAGAGCTCCGCCCCTCGAGCCTTCTAGAGCTCCGCCCCTCGAGCCCTCTAGAGCTCGCCCCTCGAGCCTTCTAGAGCTCCGGCCCTCGAGCCTTCTAGAGCTCCGCCCCCTGAGCCTCCTACGGCTCCGCCTCTCGAGCCTCCTTCGGCTCCGCCCCCAGAGCCTCCTACGGCTCTGTAACCAGAGACTCCAGAGCCTTCTAAAGCTCCGCCTCCCGAGCCTCCTACGGCTCTACTCCCAGAGCCTTCTGAGCCCCCTACGGCTCCGCCTCCCGAGCCTCCTACGGCTCCGCCCCTAAAGGCCCCTACGGCGCCAGCTTCCTCGGCTCCGCCTCCAGGGCCTCCTACGGCTCGCCCCTAAAGGCCCCTAAAGGCTTCAGTTTATGTCAAATAAACCCCGCGTTTGGATCATCACCCCTTGTCTGACTCCGTCCTCATTCGTTACATGGACATTGTTATTTGACTTTATTTTATGTTGTAACGAAACTTTAGACAGATGAATGGATGGACGGACAGACGGATGGACGGATGCCAAAATTATTGAAATTGTTTGAAATCTGGACTGGTAACCAAAAAGTTCTTGTTCAAAACCTGCCAGGAGAGATCTATGAACTATCACCACTGCACATATACAGTATGTTCAAATAGGTATGTCAGACATCCATCTTTGGTTGCAGTGTTGCATCTTGTTATTCCTGTGTCTTGTCTGTTCATTATTATAGGCTGTTATAACATAATCTATTAAAATACATATAAAATATGGCATAATTAAAATATAATACACCATATATTGTCATTATGTGAAGACTCGCTGGCCAACTGAATAGCTGGATTTCCATCCACTAATTTTTATGCGCATTTTGGGATATCACATAAAAACGTCTTGTTACTGTTGTAATATCAGTTTCTTGATGGAGGGAACAAGATGTTGTGTCAATGTAGTGACACTAAGGGTAGCTCTTGGGAGCCCCAAACACCTCTGATATTTCAGAAAAGGCCAATGGGAAGTGGCGAGTGGAATTTGCATGCTACACCCCCAGACATAAGGGTATAAAAGGAGCTGGCTCGCAACCACTCATTCGGGTTTTGCGCAGAGGATCCGAAACAGGGTCTCGGCCATTTCAGCGGGTAATACAGCATTGTGGCAAGAGCGACACAACGTCTCGTTCGCTCCATCAAGGAATGAAGGTTACAACAGTAACCAAGATGTTCCCTATCTGTCACTCACTTGATGTTGTGTCGATGTAGTGACACGAAATGCCACAACCAGCTGAACTGTGTTACGTGGACTGACGGTGCAGGTGCAGGCAAGCCGCTGCGTGCCTAATAGCAGGTGCATCTGGTCTGCAACACCCCAAGAATGCGTATCTACAATGGGAGTGAAAATTTGTAGAAATTATTCACCTTGGGCCATATGTATTCGCATCGGGGAAGGTGTTCTTTCCCCAGGAGGAAAAGACACTGCGGAGACCACATCCTGCCTGAAGGGTAGGTTAACATGTGGTGAATACGTCACATGGGCTTACCAGCCGCATGTGGAAGAAGCCCCATGGTAGGTCCTACCCGGAGGGAAGGAACTCTACGGCCAGGGACAGGGGAGAACCCTGCCGAAGGGAGACATGGATTTGCCCTCAGGGAAACCGCACAGTGGAAAATACATCACAAGTGGTTACCACAGGTAACCAGCACATTTGGAGCACCTACCCCTGTACAGGGCATACTAGCACATGTACTAGGCCCGGCTACGAATTCCTCTACCAAATTCGCTAGCCGTAAGGGCTAAGGAGGAAGAACATCCAGGTTTCACCATCTCGTGAACTTGCATGGGGGGAAAAAGCACACGTCTTCCCCTCAGGGAGGGAAAAGTTGCTATGTGCAAAAGGTACACCCAGCCATCTACCCACACACTTACCTGCTTGTACCTGTCAACACACGGGACGAAACTGGGTCAACCTGGAGATTATAAAATCTAGCAAATGTATTGGGTGTTGCCCAGCCCACTGCTCTAGAGCAGTGGTTTTCAAACTTTTTTAAGAGTGACCCTTTTTTAATTTTTTTATTGACGCAACCATATACACAAATACTATTTAAAATGTTGCATGCAATCAAATCAAGTAATAAGAATACTAATATATATATACATAGATATGACAAGGCTGGGTCTGCCTCCTCCTGGAGCAGTGCTTGCAGGCTCACCACCTGATCCCTAAAAGGGCAGCCGTGAGCAGCGCTCTGAACCCAGGAACATCAAGTCGCAAGGCCTCAGGGCCAGGGGCGCCCCCAAGGAGTGGCCACGGCCACCACTGTATAAACTCTGGCCACCCTGTGGCCACCCCTAGTATGATTTTTGCAGTGGGTACTATTAATTTGAATACTTAATGTAAATTCACAATAGTTCGTGAAGTGAAATAAAATAAAACACCCGCTGCAGTTACAAAAAAGATTGTAGATTGATTGGCACCCGCGCCACCACCAGAGTTTCACTGCCCCTCCCCCTCTCCAATCCCGTCGTTGACTGCTCAGCCAGTGCAAGAAGCAGGACTGACTGACTGATTCCACCACAGGAGAGCATCTACACTTTTAGGAGAGACGGCAATGGGTATGTATGCCATAATGTATGCCATAATGAATGCCGTGGCTTATAGTGAAGACATGAATGTATGTTCTAAGTTAACTTTTCCTCTGTAAAGTTTTTACAGTGTTGAATTAACATTAGCTGAAATTAACGCTAGCGCTGATAAGCTGCAAAGTTAGTTTACTAGCTATGAATAGTCACACTGTGCTATATCAATTTGCAGAGGATGAAGAGAAAATCGACAAGCATCTAAAAAAATTTTAAGAAGAAATGTAGCACAGGGGAGTGTAGGTCTGAGGAAGAAGGAAGGTGTGAGAACACACTTGAAGATAATGTCCAAAGTGAGGCAGAGCAGCAAGCCAGTGAGCAGGCAGAGGCTGCTACAGGGCATCTTGCAGAGCACAGCAAGGAACAGGCAGAATCAGAGATGGGTCCTGGGCCAGCAGGTGAAGTTAAATAGGCAAGACTGTTTAGGTTACCCTTGTTAATGAAATGGATGCTATGTCCTGATGTGACACACACACACACACATGACACACACACACACAACACCAGAATCGAGTTCTCTTTTGCACTTGAACGAACAATAACACACATAATTATGTCAAAATGTCGGTTTTGTTGAGTATTCTCATAAAAGCGGTCTTAAACTAGTTAAATAACGTCTTAAATGAAAGTAAAGAGTTGTGAGAAAATGAGATGCCATGTTAGGCAGCGGCAGATCTTAAAGTCACAGTAGCCTAATAAACCAGTTGATGTGATGTCTGTTATTAATGTTAATAAAAGAACAAAGGTATCAGTAAATTGTAGCTTTAATAAGAATTAATCTATATATAATTTATTTATATAGATTATGCAGAATGTTTGATAACTTTATTCAATTTCTATATATTTCCTATCTGTTAGACAGGTAGGAAGGCCACAGGTAAATACAACATTTATTCTAATGGCTTATGTGAAGATTGTTTTTAGTTCACTTAAATTAAAAGTTGTTATTTTCCATAGCCTAATAAACGTTGAAATTAAGCTTTTCAATTATACTGCAATGTTGAATGTCTATCATTAGTTGGTTTTAAAAAATCAATTTCATAGACATCAGTATCTGTATTAATATCGTTCATTCATAAAAAATGGCATTTCAACAAATATATAAAAATATACTGTCTTTAAGTTGTTAAAGTTGTATTATTTACATTGAATTATGAGTCATGATATTCATATTCTGATGTTATTTAGGCTAGTAGTAGAGTTGGAAGAGTCTAAATAGAAATGTCTATAGACCTAAATTTCAAATGCTATGAATAATTACTGTGGAGAGGGGCTATTATTATATTATTGTTGTTATTAATAGTAGTTGTTGTAGTGTTTTAATGTAGGGTCTAATTGTTAGCAGTTTTTTATGTTTGATTTCCCCATTGTGGGTTGTTCCTTTGTGTTTACCTGTTTTGTTAATTAAATAAAGTTTAAACTGCGTTTGGATCCGCATCTCCTCGTCTGCCTCGTTGCTCAAGCGTTACAGAACGATAGACCACACATGGATCCAGCAGCTATACGGGCCAAATGCCGGCTGCTCAACTTGCGGCAAGAAGACCAGCCTTTGGTAGACCACGCTCTCTACTTTCTCCTCCTGGCGACCTTTACGGACTTCCCGGACTCCGCATTGGTGTTTTTTTTTAAGGACAGCTTAAATCTCTCGCTGAGGGAGCGGGTGCCACAGGCAACACCCGGCTGCACTCTCCGCGACTACCTGGAGACGACCCTACTAGCGTGCAGCTCACCGCTCCCTGTCACACCAGCCTCACCTGTCAGCGAGCAACCCCCCACGCCAGTGGCTTCTCTTGAACCTGCACAGTCCACTTCGTCCGCCCGGAGGAGGAGGAAAAGACAGGCTTCCGCCTCCCGGCCCACGCCTGCCCCGGTCTGCGAGCCAGCGGCCACGCCTGCCCCGGTCTGCGAGCCAGCGGCCACGCCTGCCCCGGTCTGCGAGCCAGCGGTCACGCCTGCCCCGGTCTGCGAGCCAGCGGTCATGCCTGTCACAGTGAGCGAGCCAGCGGCCACGCCTGTCACAGTGAGCGAGTCAGCGGCCACGCATGTCACAGTGAGTGAACCAGCGCCTACGGCCTCTACCGTCAGCGAGCCTGAGCCCTCGTCAACCACGGCCAGCGAGCCTGAAGCCACGCTGACCAGGAACAGCATCCCAGCTTCGCCAGTCGCATCAGCCCGGAGAAAGAGGAGAAAGGGAGTGGTCTCTGCACTCCAGCCTCCGCCTGCCGCAGCCCCATGCCCTAAACCCCCCTTGGCTCTGCCCTCAGCGACCGGCGAACCCAAGCCGGCACATACCACGGTAACCCAGCCAGAGCCTGTAGCCTCAGACGTCAGTGAGCCAGTGCCGATAGCCTCAAACGTCAGTGTGCCAGTGCCTGTAGCCTCAGATGTCCCTGAGCCAGCGCCTGTAGCCTCGACCGTCCCTGAGCCAGCGCCTGTAGCCTCGACCGTCCCTGAGCCAGCGCCTGTAGCCTCGACCGTCCCTGAGCCAGCGCCTGTAGCCTCGACCGTCCCTGAGCCAGTGCCTGTAGCCTCGACCGTCCCTGAGCCAGCGCCTGTAGCCTCGACCGTCCCTGAGCCAGCGCCTGTAGCCAGGACCGTCCAAGAGCCAGCGCCAGTGGTCATGCCCGTCCTAGAGCCAGCGCCTCCCGAGCCTTCCAGGGCTCCGCCTCCCGAGCCTTCCAGGGCTCCGCCTCCCGAGCCTTCCAGGGCTCCGCCTCCCGAGCCTTCCAGGGCTCCACCTCCCGAGCCTACCAGGGCTCCGCCTCCCAAGTCTCTCAAGTCTCTCGAGTCTTCCAGGGCTCCTCCTCCCGAGCTTTCCAGAGCTCCGCCTTCCGAGTTTCCCGAGCTTTCCAGAGCTCCGCCTTCCGAGTTTCCCGAGCTTTCCAGAGCTCCGCCTTCCGAGCTTTACAGAGCTCCGCCTTCCGAGTTTCCCGAGCTTTCCAGAGCTCCGCCTTCCGAGTTTCCCGAGCTTTCCAGAGCTCTGCCTTCCGAGTTTCCCGAGCTTTCCAGAGCTCTGCCTTCTGAGCTTTCCAGAGCTCCGCCTCCTGGGCTTTCCAGAGCCCCGCCTTCCGAGCTTCCTGAGCTTTCCAGAGCTCCGCCCCCCGAGCTTCCCAGGGCTCCACCTCTCAAGCCTCTCGAGCCTTCCAGGGCTCCACCTCTCAAGTCTCTCGAGCCTTCCAGGGCTCCGCCCCCAAGCCTCCTATGGCTCCACCCCCAGAGCCTCTTGAGCCTCCTACGGCTCCGCCCCCAGAGCCTCTCGAGCCCCCTGACCCAGTCCCTGTCCTGTGGCCTCCACCCAGGCCTCCTGACCCAGTTCCCGTCCTGAGGCCTCCCCCCAGGCCTCCTGACCCAGTCCCTGTCCAGTGGCCTCCTCCCAGGTCCCCCAAACCTGTCCTTGCCCTGTGGCCAGCTCCCAGGCCTCCTGCACCTACCCTTGCCCGTTGGCCAGCTCCCAGACCATCGAAACCTGTCCCTGCCCGGTCGATACCACCCCGGCCTCCTAAACCTGTCCCTTTGTGCCCCCATGGACTGCCTAATTGTCCCTTGTGCCCCCGTGGACTGTCTCATCTCCTTTTGTGCCCCCGTGGACTGTCTCATTTCCCCTCGTGTCCCCCCTTGGACTTCATGCCTGCCCTCTGTGCCCCTTGGACTGCCTCTTTGTTCTTGTGCCCCCCCCGGTCTGCCTGTCTGCCCTCGGTGCCATCATTTGTTCTCTGTGGGTTTTTAGTCTTTTGTCTTTGTCTTCTAGGATCGTCTGGAAGCCGATCCTTTGAGGGGGGGCTCTGTTATGTATACCCTGTCTTGTTTCACTGTTGCCCTTTTGTTTACCATTTTTGTCACTTTTGCATTTCTTAGTTTTCACTTTAGTCCCTTATGTAACTCCATAGTCTCTTTGTTAGCGTTCGTGTTTTCTGTCATTGTTTTCACCTGTCCTCATTAGTTTGCCTTTTTGCTTCTGTTAATCACCTTGTTATCTTGTTTGAGTTCTGTTCGTTCATTGGCCCTTTTTCCCATGTTTATGTATTTATACCCTGTTTCTTTGTTCAGTCCTTGTCTATCATTGTTTGATGTCAGCCTGGTGTGTGTTTCCTTCCCGAGTCCTCTGTTTGTTTACATCGTGTTTAGTTAGCAGTTTTTTATGTTTGATTTCCCCATTGTGGGTTGTTCCTTTGTGTTTACCTGTTTTGTTAATTAAATAAAGTTTAAACTGCGTTTGGATCCGCATATCCTCGTCTGCCTCGTTGCTCAAGCGTTACACTAATGTTTTGAGGTGTATCAATCAACACACCAGTTGTTTTGAACTTGCTGGATTACAAACCGCCATCAAAATGCTAAGTTTAATTACATTCCAGCTGCTGTAAGAAGAGGCTACAAACGATTCGACACGGCTGCTTTTTCACACGCGACAAATTGATTTTGGAAAATTTGTAACCAAAAAAAAGTTACTGACTGCGGCTTTAAAGTCATATTGTTACATTAACCAGAAACAAATGTAAACAATTATAACACACATTACACTGAATTTTTTGTTTGTTTTTGGTGCCACCCCAAGATTTTCCTGTGGCCTCCACTGGCCTCCCCTATTAAAATTTTCTGGTGGCGCCACTGCTCAGGGCAGGGTGGAGGGTTCCACTCCAGCCCGACACTCGTGGCAGCCAGGGCAAGCATGGCGGTCAGCTCCATGTCAGCCTCAGACTGGGCAACCACACCCAAAGGTGGGAACCCAACCGAGTCCTCAGCATCCGACAGCACCAACTCGTTCTTCGATGCTGCAATCGAGAGCTCATCCTGCTCTCAAGCCCAAAACAAGACATTAAACTCACCCTGAGGCAAGTTTGTCTCATCCCAGAACTCGTCCAGGGCAAACAATCGTACTGTGGAATGGGAGATTCTTGGGGGATTACCCGGCAGAACCACTCCCATTGGGGTCCCCAAATCACCCCCAGTGCTAACTGTCCTGGCCTCATACCCGTAGGTAGAAGCACCGGGGCGGGGAACGGCTGGAGGGGCTTTCCACGGGAAGGAAAGCCGCGAGCGCAACGTTGCTATGGTCATGTTCTCGCAGTGAGAACATGAACCATCCACAAACACTACCTTAACGTGACTACATCCCAGACACATGAGACAGCGATCGTGGCCGTCAGAGACGGAGAGATAGCAACCGCATCCAGAAACTACACACAGACGGAAATGCATCTTTAAAAAGATGCTCTCCGTCAGTGAAAACTCTTTTAGAGGTAAATATACTCTTTTTTGCAAGAATATACACTCTCTTACCTGTTGATGCGTGCAGATGCATACTCTGCACTAGTCATACATGGGCTGAGAAAGCAGCTGCAATGCACTGTATATCCAACAGCATACACTTCTCGTTGTGAGGTGAATGGAATGGCAGTGGAACTCGCTGCTCAACACCGCTTGGCTCCGAAGAAAAAAATCTGAATGAGTGGTTGCAAGCCAGCTCCTTTTATAACCGTATGTCTGGGGGAGTGGCATGCAAATTCCACCAATTCCCATTGGCCTTTTCTCAAAGATCAGAGGTGTTTGGGGCTCCCAAGAGCGACCCCTAGTTTCACCACATTGACAAAATGTCAAGTTAATGAGAGATAGGGAACTACAGGATGGAAACACCAAGATGCGAATAAAGTCTCAAAAATGTGCTAAATAAACGTATATACACTCGCTTGAGGTGGATAAATGTTTTTTATTCGATAAGATATGCATAAACTTTGATGAAAACACCTTTACTGAATAAATGTTGAAATATTTCTCTGGTCATCCTGAAATAAATGTGCATGTTTATTGACACTTTTGAAAAATATTTTATAGATCTACACGACAAAGACATAAGGAAGGAAGAACGCACACACATAGTGCTCCTAGAAATATATAACATGCTGTCACTCCCAGACATGAGAAGAAGTTCTTTACATTGTTTTGTCTGTGTGCTCTAAATCACAACTTTTTTATTAACAAAAGCATCGCAGTGGCTACAATTTCTCCAGGAGTGATAATTTTGTTCTTTTGGACAGACTGAATGGAAACGCTGCTTTAGTCGCACAATGTATTTGTGATATTATGGTTTGTCAAATAAATTACATTTGCAACGGAAAAATTACTAATAAAAGAATGCTCAGAAAGTACACACATCTGCTATATTGTCAGGTTATCATAATTATCTTAATAAGCGAGGACCTCTGTTTTTTTTACGGTTGTCTGACCTGTGTATTTTCAAACTGCAGTTGCCCTGACTGGAGTCGCCATAACAATCGCATTTTCCAAATGCTATGTTTATGTGAAAATAATTTTAAAGACCCAGAAAGCATGTTCATGTAAAAATAGTTTTAAAGACCCTGCATTCTGTTCTATTCAGCTGCACTCAGACTCTCTGTTTGAAAGGAAGAACTCGCCTGAATTGTGTGCACATCCCCAGAGTGTTGAGCTGAGCGCTGTCTCTGCCCCCGATAGAATGTTATGCTGCACTGTGTTGGACTTTTTTGCTGTGATCATTTTCTTTTTTCTTTTCTTTTTTCTTGTTTGCTGCTTTCTAATCAACTCCACCTTCCTACAGGGAAAAGAGCAATGGTTTGCCACTTTACATCGAACTTCTAACTTGGAAACTATACATAATATACTTTGATTTCGCCGAGATGCAGTTGTGTGATGTCACACAAACATGACTGCACCCAGGGAGATTTATATATATATGATAAACAGTTACTTCTATAAACAAAATATACATTAATGAATCTACAATATATTACATGATAATAAAATTGTTTAGAAAACATTTGCAGAGGCAAGTATTAAAAAATGGTGAATTATATTCTCTTTTGTTTATTGTTAACCTGCAGAACTATTAGCTGCTGCAGCTAATATTGCAGCATCGTTTATCAGTTTGGTTGCTATGAGACATTTCTGTTGACAATAAAGGTACAGCTGAAAATCACAATGTAATCAATCTAAAAATAAAATGTAAGGCCCCTCTTTGGCACACATGTATATAGTGGACACTTAATTTCAAATTCTACTCGAGTGCTTGTGTCCATCCCTAACCTGGTTGCATTTTCATCCTCCTCAATCTGGCAGTTATCTTTCCTGTGTCCAGATGGTGTGGTAAGCACTGATTGCATATCTGAAGGAAAGGCAGTTTGCACTGCTAACATGACAACATGAACATCCCATCAGTCAAACTGTGTTGATTTGATAGTGCGTTAAATTAGGCAGCAGACAAGCACATCATCAACTGTATCTCCACGGGAAAATGCATTGGGTATGAAGCGCAGAGTTGTGATTGGCAGTGTAGTGAGAGGTGGAGATGGATAAGGGCATGGCTATAAGTATGACAGACAGCGGAGGTGAAGAGAAGCACACTAGGCTTACTAAAGAGAATTACACCTTATCTCTGGTGGAAAGTCAAAGCCAGTGCAGACAGCAGTCCTGCCTCTGGCTCATTCTCTAAATCTCCAATCCTTCCTCTTACTCTACCACTTTTCTCATTTTTTCTTTAACTCATTGCTTGTTTTTCTGTCTTTCCATCTTTTCTTTCTTTCTTTCTTTCTTTTTTATACTGTATGTATTGTATTATATTCATTAATTTACATACTTTGTCATGATGCTTACATTGCAAAGCCATTAAAATAGTTGTTGATGTATGTTTACTTCCAACTAACTTAACACATTTTAATATTAATACATTTTAATGCATTTTTAACTTTAGGCGGCATGGTGGCTCAGTGGTTAGCACTGTCCCCTAACAGCAAAAAGGTTTCGGGTGTGAGTAATGGCTAAACTGGGTCATTCTGTGTGGAGTTTGCATGTTCTCCCTGTGTTTGCGTGGGTGTCCTCCAGGTGCTCCGGTTTTCCCCACAAGTCCAAAAAAAACATGCAGGTTAAGTGATTTGGAGACTCTAAAATTGCCCTATAGGTGTGAGTGAGAGTTCCCCAGCCACTGGGGGTTGTGTCTGGAAGGGCATATGGACATATTCACATATGGTGAATAAACATAACAAACTTAGATTAAAATTAATCAAAAGAGTTATGTCCTTCTGTAATTTGCCTTTGGGAGAAGGCTGTTTGTTGTGACACAATAACAGGGTTTTGTTGCTTTCCCACTGTGAGATGGCACAAATGGCAGAGAGATCCATTTCACACCAGCATATAGTTTACAACAACTGCCTTCCACAGACTGCCAATTCCAAGAAATTCCATCAGGTATCCCACCATCTCTACTATAGTGAGCCATAAACTCAGTGGGGTGGTAAGACAGAGAGAGAGAGACAACAAGATATGTTGTCAGTTTACTGTTATGTGACCAGCAATTACACCCCTCAAGTTCTCAAATCTTTCCCCCATCTAGCAGTCGTGGAGAGATCACTCAGATAAATATAGCTCTCCACAAAGGTGCTCACAGGTTGAGCTCGATGGCCTCACACAGCAGCTCTGTCAATAATGAAATTCTGAGGGCAAAGTAAAGCCACAGTGCTGCAGATTTCGGGGATCAGATTTTGATTAACTCAAGGTTCAGATGATTTCAAAGTTCACTGGCTGCAATAATATCTGTGGTTAGAGCCGCAGGTATGAGCTGGTCTTAGCTGACGGGTGTTTGCTTCAGGTGCAGTAACAAATACAGTATACATTTCAAGCCGTTGACATGGGTGGTAGCAAAGTAAAGCAAACAACTAGATATTACATGTCTGAGCACTGCACTGCCAAGTCTGCATGGAGGAGTGTCATTCATGAATATGTAGGTACAAGTATACATATGATGAAGTACCACATAATAAATCACTAACTGTATACACAAACTGCATGTTTCATAATACATCCACCTGGTGTGAGCGAACTTCCAACACTCCCTTTTCGTATATTACGCAGTCTCCTAAGGCAGGAACCATCTTACCCTAGGGGGCACCAGAAACTTCACCGGCTGCCACAATTGGCTTGCGATTGCACCATGCCCCCCCACCCCCTGCCCCCCCATCCAATGATCAGAGAGTTTTTCCCCACTTCCTTTTGCTGAAATTGACATAGATACATTTCCAGTAGGTACACACCCAACTGGACTGCACATCCTAGCTCAATAACTGATTGTGTGGATGTCACGAACCCCGCTCCCTCGCTCCGCCCCCTTGAGCTCGTACGCTCTTTTTCCTCCCTCGGGCTTCCACGCCCGTTTTGCTCGTTCGAGATTGCACACTCGTTTTGCTATTACGAGCTCCCATGCTCATTAGCAGGTCTCCCTCCTCGCTCGCTTCCCGCTCCCAATCCCCAGAACATTATGACCACCTGCACTCGCGTCATCTGCACTCCTGCACATTAGTTTCACCTGCACTCGTCTCATCACCTTTCATTGTTTACACCTGCACCTTCCCCTATAAATACCACAGCACATCCGTTTCACGGGTGTTGGTTATTGTATTTAGATTCCGTGTCTTTGCCCCCGCTAGTCTCGTCTAGTTTTGACCCCCTGTGATTCGTTACCCCTTAGCTTGCCAGCTCTCTTGTTCCCCTAGCTCCCCTGTTTAGTCCTTCCCGCTACTCATTCTGATTACCCCGGCTTTGACCCTACGCTTTCCTCGACCTCTCTCTTTGGATTTGCCCCTTGTTTATACTTTGATTCCCCGGCTTTTGACCCTACGCTTCCCTCGACAACTCTTCACTGGATTTGCCCTTTTTTTGTACTGTTGCATGCTTTGTAATTAATAAAGCTGTTTGTATTCGACATTGTGACTGTCTCTTCTTGTGCGGGTTACAGTGGAGCAGTGCACGCTTATTCATGATGCGCAACGCATGTCCTATGCAGGCATAATAAACAAGGGAACAGCAGCCAGAGAAAACAATAGTTTTGAGACTTTAAACTTTAGCAAATGAAACTTCAGCACACCATTTGTATTATATCTGTATGTATCGTGTCTAATAATGCACTGGAATTTACACGAAAGTTTATCATGCTAATAAAGCTTGAAATTAATTTAATCTGCCCATTTTATCAAATTATTTAACAGAGATTTTGCCCACAAAGGTTTTGCCCAACTTTTGCTGCATGCCCACTGATTTTATGGCATGTACACATATGTACTTGTACAAAAGATTTATGCCTGTAAAAATGTGTCTAATTAACTAAAAAACATACATGTTCATAATAAAATAATTCAAATAAATGTTGACTAACCAACTGTTGCAAGTTTTTTGATAAGTAGTAAATAAATAGTAAATCAAAGAAAAAAGAAAATATATTTATGATTATATCTTTTATGTTTGTTGTAATGTATAATGCACTGTACTATGATTAATCACGATTAATTGCAAAACAATTGTGATTACTTAGTTCAAAACAGATAAGTGACAGTTTCACAACCGGCCTGAAACTCTCTTACACTGGCCCCATGTTAGTCTCTCACACTGGCCCCGTGTTAGCATGCCATCCTTATTATTGAGCCCTGGTTTGTCAATGTAGATATGTAGATGGACGTTGTTGACAATTGCGCTGCATCTTGCTGTTTGTTTTCACCAAAAATGCTTTATTTATGTGTTTATATATGTGACAAGTAAAAAAAAGTAAAAAAAAGGAAAATTGGCTCGAGATCCCTGTGTTGTGTTCCATTCTGTATCGCTTAGTCTGAAGTAGCTGTTTTAGAACACAAGAATATGTAAACGCCTCCTTATAAATGCATCTAAAAATGAACCCTAAATCAGCCTTATTATACAGGGCTTCCATAAGACTGAATTAGGGTTGCAATGGTATGAGATTACAACGACCATCTCAGAAAATACAAAGACCCTTAAAAGTATGAAAAAATATATATATATTTTTTGTAATTTTTGGGGGGGTTGAACAAACACTGAAACATGTAACTGAAACATGAAGTATGTGTAAAAAAAAAATCTCCCTTTTGAAAATAAAAATAATAAATAAGAAAGCTAACAGAATTATAATAATAAACTGAATTATAAACATGATCAAAATTACTATGTAACTATAACTTGTTATATAACTATAGCATGTTAGTTTAAATGTTAGCATAGCATGTTAAATTAACTACTAAATGAAAATTAACATCAGCTGGGTGAGCTTTTAAAATATTGTCTTATGATTATTAACAATTAACACATACTGTAGGTGCACAACAGTGGAAAAAGACTGCTCCTGTCTGTATCTTTAACTCTCTCTCTCTCTCTCTCTCACACACACACACACACACACACACACACACACACACACACACACACACACACACACACACACACACACGTTGTGTTTACATGTTTTATGGTTTACATGTCTTTCCATAGACATAATGGTTTTTATACTGTACAAACTATCTCCTAGCCCTCACAGAAAACTTTTTTTTTGCATTTTTACATTTTCAAACAACACAATTTAATATGATTTATAATTTGTTTTCCTCATGGGGACTGCCAAAATGTCCCCACAAGGTCAAAAATTTCGGGTTTTACTATCCTCATGGGGACAACATACCCCACAAAGTGATAAATATACGCTCACACACACACACACACACACACGCTTGTGTTTCCATGTTTTATGGGGACTTTCCATAGACATAATGGTTTTTATACTGTACAAACTTTATATTCTATCCCCTAAACCTAACCCTACCCCTAAACCTAACCCTCACAGAAAACTTTCTGCATTTTTACATTTTCAAAAAACATAATTTAGTATGATTTATAAGCTGTTTTCCTCATGGGGACGGACAAAATGTCCCCACAAGGTCAAAAATTTCGGGTTTTACTATCCTTATGGGGACATTTGGTCCCCACGAAGTGATAAATACACGCTCACACACACACACACACACACACACACACACACACACACACACACACACACACACACACACACACACACACACACACACACACACTTAAGGACTCAAGATTGGACTCAAGATGCCACCGAATATGGCTGCTGTGTTGCAAGCTCCGACACAACACTGCAGTTTATTGTTTGTTTTGTTTACAGTTTTTTGTTTTTTTTGTCTTGGATGTTGTTATGCTTGTGTGGAATGCAGGAGAAGGCAGACGGGAGGTTGGGATCTAGATGCGGCTTTATTGCAACAACAAACAAATAAACTCAGGAACAAATGAAAAAGTCCACGATGGGAAAAACTGAACTCAAACACAAAGGAACATCCAAAGGGTAAACAGATTGAGAACACATTCACGGAAGGCAATGTAATCCTCGAACGAACATAGAACATAAGCAGCGAACAGGAAATGTCAACGATAGGACACGATGATGACAAAATAACAATCAAGTGTGGACAATAACGCAGTGCTGGCAGTGAGGGCCGGGAATGATGGGAGATATAGTTTTTACAAAGACAGTGAAACACGGGGCGGACAACAAGGAAAACGTGACATGAAACGTGATCAGTGACGAGTGAAACAGAAAACACGGGGCAGAAAACAAGGGATCATAACAGATGTTGTCTGCCTTATTGTATATTGACAGACAAATGCTTTTGAACATTGGTTCGGCAATTACACACCAAAAACCGGACTTCAAATTCCTCAATGCCGACCCGCTGTTTACAAACACGCCAGTGGAGCCCTTTGTCTGGGCTGCCCGGCTGCGGAAACGCAGAAGGAAAAGGGGAAAAAGAGCCGGCGTTCTCATCAGAGTAAGACGTCGTGCAAATCGACCCCCGCTACCCAGTAAACTACTGGCAAATGTTTAGTCTCTGGACAACAAGCGCTGAGAGCGTGGATCTCTTTTCAACGAGAGATGAGGTATTGCTGCGTTATCTGCCTTACAGAAACCTGGCTGGCTGCGGAGATTCCAGACTCGGCCATTGTACCCGCGGGTTTCTCCGTGCACCGAGCGGACAGAGTGAAAGACCTCTCAGGTAAAAGCAGAGGTGATGGTGTGTGTTTTATGATCAACAAATCATGGTGTGATCAGAGGAACGTGCACTTTATCAAGTCTTTCTGCTCTCCTGATCTGGAATATCTCATGCTTCTGTGTCGACAATTCTGGCTACCGAGGGGATTCACAGTGGTAATTATCACAGCTGTGTACATCCCCCCACAAGCCGACACAGACTGGCACTCAAGGAACTGTATGGGAGTATAAGTGAGCAGGAAACCGCGCACCCTGAGGCCGCGTTCATTGTTACCAGGGACTTAAACAAAGCCAATTTTAAAACAATAGCACCAAAATACCACCAACACATCAGCTTCAACACACGAGGGGACCGGGTTTTGGACCATTGCTATTCTCCTTTCCGGGATGGCTAAAAATCCCTCCCCCGCCCACCATTTGGCAAATCAGACCACTCTTCACTTCTGCTTCTGCCTGCTTACAGGCAGAAACTGAAACGGGAAGCACCCACCCTCAGAACGATCCAGAACTGGTCGGACCAATCAGACTCTGCGCTACAAGACTGTTTTGATCACACGGACTGGGAGATGTTCCGGTCCACCTCTGATGACGACATAGAGGTTTACGCTGATAGTGTAACATGTTTCATCAGGAAATGTGTAGAGGACGTTGTGCCAACAAAAACAATACGGATCTACCCCGACCAGAAACCATGGGTTAACGGTGAACCTCCGCTTTTAATTCCGGGAACGTGGAGGAGCGTAAACAAACCAGTTATGCCCTCCGTAACTCTATCAGTGCAGCCAAATGCCAGTATAGGCACAAGGACAGTTCAAAGGGAATAAAAACTCCACCTTGAACACCGCTGCCTCTCTCCCGGATGAGCTTAACACATTTCATGCTCGTTTTGAGGACAACCACACAGCCCTCGTGGAGAGAGCACTCGCGGCCAACGCTACAGAGGTTGGTTCACCTTCCGTCTCTGTTGTGGATGTAACACGATCCTTCTGACGGGTGAACATCCGTAAAGCCACGGGTCCAGACGGCATTCCGGGCCGCGTCATCAGAGCATGCGCAAACCAACTGGCTGCTGTTTTTATGGACATTTTCAACCTGTCCCTCTCCCTGTCTGTAGTCCCCACATGCTTCAAAGCGTCAACCATTGTGCCTGCACCGAAGCAAGCCAAAAACACTTGCTTAAATGACTGGCATCCTGTTGCTCTGACCCCCCATCATTAGCAAATGCTTTAAGAGGTTAATCAGAGATTACATCTGCTCTGTGCTGCCCACCTCTTTGGACCCATTGCAGTTTGCCTACCGCAACAACTGCTTCACCAATGATGCCATTGCATCTACAATACACACTGCTCTCTCCCCCCTGGAAAAAAGGAACACATATGTGAGAATGCTGTTTGTAGACTAAAGCTCAGCATTCAACACCATAGTGCCATCCAAGCGTGATGAGAAACTCGCTGTGCAGCTGGATCCTGGACTTCCTGTCAGGCAGATGTCAGGTGGTTAGAATGGGCAGCAACAGCTCATCACTGGAGCCCCGCATGGCTGTGTTCTCAGCCCACTTCTGTATTCCCTGTACACACATGACTGTGTGGCAACACATAGCTCCAATGCCATCATTAAGTTTGCTGATGATACGACAGTGGTAGGTCTGATCACTGACAATGATGAAACTGGTGGTGTCAGGAGCACAACCTCTCCATCAACATCAGTAAAACCAAGGAGCTTGTAGTGGACTTCAGGAAAAAAGACAGAGAACACAGCCCCATCACCATTAATGGAGCACAGATGGAGAGAGTCAGCAGTTTCAAGTTCCTCTGTGTCCACATTACTGAGGAACTCATTGGTCTGTCCACACTGAGGCCGTTGTGAAAAAGGCTCACCAGAGCCTCTTCTTCCTGAGACGGCTGAGGAAGTTTGAAATGAACCACCCCATCTTCACACTGGCTACACCAGTACTGTAGAGAGCAACCTGACTGGCTGCATTACCACCTGGTACGGCAATAGCACCGCCCACAACCGCAAAGGGTGGTGCGAACTGCCAGAAACATCATTGGAGGTGAGCTTCCCTCCCTCCAGGACATCTATAACAGGCAGTGTGTGTGAAAAAAGCTTGGAGAATCATCAGAGACTCCAGCCACCCGAGTCATGGGCTGCTCTCACTGATACCATCAGGCAGGTGGTATCGCAGTATCAGGACCCGTACCAGCCAACTTCATGACAGCTTCTTCCCCCAAGCAATCAGATTTTGAACACTTGATCTCTCACGATCAACAGTCAGCACTGCACTTTATTAATCTTCATTTTATAATCTCACACTGGACTGTCAAATATATTCTCCTACTCTATATATATATTTTTATATACTCTTAAAAATAAAGAGTATATAAAAAATATATATATTTTTATATACTCTTATTTCTTTTTTTGTATGTGTATTCTATATTGTGTGTATTGTTTACAGTACATTGTATATTAGTATTGTGTTGTGTACGTATACGTACTGTAGATAAGCAAATGTACATTGCATGATCACCGTTAATCTTCATACCATGGTATACCGTGAAACCGTTATACCGCTGCAACCCGAGACTGAATACTCAATCAGTCATTCAGAGAACCCACTGACTAGTCAATTATTAAAATATGTAGTTTTGCATATCCCTAGTTAATACATGCCATTTTGAAACAGAACCTAACCTTCATTCACACATACACACTGCTGCCCCTATAAGAGAGCAGACCCTGAATCTACCAGTCACTTCCAGGCATTGAAGAAGCCCATCATCTGTTTTAATTAGCCAATCATGTTCTCCTCCTGGCTCTCCAAGAGAGCACTTCTCTCCCACTTGGCATCAAAACAGAAACACAGTGTAGCTCAGCCATCCCCCGAATAATTGCCGGGGTTCAAGCCTTGGGTTCTGGAGCCTTCTTCATCACTCCTTCATCTCTAATTGGCATTCAGACAAGCCCTCTACACAGCAGCTGGAGCTGGGCCTTGCCAGCACTGTTTGTTTGGCTTGAATACTGAATGATTTGTGATTTAGTGAGGTCGAGCCTTTGAGGCCATTTTCACCCATTCCATGTCACACTGCTTCTTGTAATCCAGCGATTTGAAAAATGTATAGATTTGCAGGGATTTCAAATGATGTTGTGTCTTGAGTAAGGAATATTTCAGATTTCAGAAGAATTGAAACGACATGATTTGAATCTAGGATTTACCCTTTTAATCCTGGAATTCCTCAGCATCAGAAAGTAACGGATCAAGCAGGGATTGTAAGCAGGGATTTACAAATATTAATGAAAGAATGTCAAATTAGGTATGCAAAGCTCGCTTAGTTACCTGGAGGAAGCTGATGACAATGAATATCATGCCTCTTGTACCATTCTCAATATATAAAAGTTCATGTTTAAATATGCCCTATTTTTGAGCGAGAGATTTGTAAGAATCTGAAACAAAGGACCATAAAACTGTTGGAAAAGACCACCCAGTTGACCATGTGACTCTGAAAAATCACTTCTGATTGGTGCAGGACACCTTAGGGGATGCGGCCAATTTCAGTTCAAATGTTTCCAAACAGAAAGAACATGTGCTCTTTCTCTCTTCTCTTCTATCGTCTCTCGTCGTATCTCCTGCTCCGTGGACTGCTCAGACTTCGCTCAGACTCTTCCCTCGTGGTCTTCTCAGGATCTTGTCGGAACCAGGTCCATGCCATGTGAGGTCCAAGGAAGCTCAGGACACGACGTCCCGAGAAAGCTCGTCACTTTTTATGTTCACACACCCATGAGAAGGCCTCGCTTCAAAGCCAACCTCATCATTCATACAAACAATAACTCCAATCTTACAGAGGTCCAAAACATCGACAGGACGGACTTTCGACCAAGAACCAAGCAACACAATGAACGCAAGGAAACACAACTACATGCAAGTACATCTCCAATATTGTGCTCAAAGTGCTGGTATATTAGTTAAATACTTTGGGTAATCCGATAGCAAATCGATGTAGACTCAAAGAAGAGTAAATGGTTCTTCAGGTATTGTTAACAGACTCCATAAAGTTCATTTTCCCTGTATTGATCATTTATCTCACATTCTGTCACTCTTTTCACAAACCTGTCTCATGTATATATGTGTTAGATTAGATTTATGTAATAAAGTTTCTATGTATTCAAAGACAACTTGACTGTGGTATATTTTGATAAATAATCTCAGCCCAGTTTCTAAAAGATTTTGCTTCAAAGCTGTACCTAAATACGTGTGATATTATTTTCAATAAGCCATGAGAATAATATCACTCCAATAATTGAATTAATTATAATTCACTTATTAAAGCTAATTCCTTACAGTGGAAATTGTGAGCGGATATAACATAAAATGGTGTGAGAATGAGGGCACTTTAAAGTTCCCTTCTAAATGTTGCATACCAAATATCCTACAGTGATATCGGAGGCATTCTTTTGCATGTCTGAATTAGCAGTTGCAGGAAAAATATCTAACCCTTAATTTATTGTCAAGCACAATCTTTTGCCCAGGGCAGTAAAATTATTATAATAACACCCTAATGTCCAAATAACTCAAAAACACAGTGTATTGCATGCTGACTGTAAACTTGTCTGGGCAGTGCTTTTCATCTAAAACTGTGGATGAATAATGAAGCAATTACTGTAGCAATCAACTCCAGCAAAACATAGAATTGTCAAAATAGTGTTAGCCCCCACAAACTAATAGTGAGCAAAGCAGTTAATCATGACTCTGTGCAGTTTTCGTTTGTGAATCCATTTTGTTGTTTAAATGAATGCACATTTAAAAAGAAAAAAGACTTGAAGCTCAGGCACAACAGACATTCCCAACTGTGCAATAATAACAACAAAAATGTGCCAGACACAATAAGATCAACTGAAACAAAGAGAACACGCATGTTTGTGTTTGGTGGAGCTGCCCAGACATGAATTCTTGCAGACGAAATTAAATCAGATACTTTGTAAATGTAAACAACCACAAAAATTGTGTAAACTGCTTTCATGGCAGCCTGCAATGTTGTGGTATCATTAATCAACATTGTTTCACACATAGAATGTGGAATTTCCAGCCAAACACCCAGCACTGTATTACATAATTTATACCAACATATTTTAACCTTTTTTTTTTTTTTTTTTTTTTGTGCTCAAATGTTCTACTTTAACAAAATGTCAGACTTTGCAAGCTTACATTTCTACTGATTCTGCACTTGACTCTACTCTACATTTTATTTTCCTTTAGCGGCTGTAGCTTCTCTAGGTCCTGAAGCTGAATTGGTAGAGCATTGCGCCATAAACGCCAAGGGAATTGATCACATTTATATATTGATTACATTGTAAAGTCAAGTGCACACTACAAGACTGAAGTTCGTAAACCTTTTCATGTTTTAAATAATTTGCGAAGTGTCTCGTCAAACACTATATATTTTGGTTCTTTTTCACACTCAATTTGGTGACAATTTGACTGCAGGCCCTTTCTCCATGTTGTGTAGTTGTTGTCAAGAATCATTGCTCTATTTCAGGATACTATGTTCGCAAATTTGGTAGAGAACAAATTTTGGGATTGTGAATACAGTTGAGGAGGAGAACGATCTTGTAATTGATGCACCTATTCTGTCATTAGCTGTGTAAAGTGCACACCAACACGGCAGAAGACAAGAAACTGTGTGTCTTTAAATGTGTTCAGGGTGATGAGCATCAGTGCATTTGGCTAAAGTCGCTTTGGATAAAAGTGTCTGACAAATGCTTAAATAAACTAAATGCAAAGTAAATCATCAGTGTGAGTCTGCTTAGTATTTGATGCCATAGTATTTGACATGGGCCTTTCGTCAGGTGTGAGATATTGCTTTTGTGCAACAGGGCTGTAAGTCTGTCCCATGCTTTTGTCTTTGCTAGGCCAGAAGTTCACGCTGATGAATACGCTTTGTCAGATTAATATTAACATAGTGTGGCGTCAAACTACATTACACTCTAGTTTTGTTCTTTAGAGAAACACATTTCACATGTAACTCTGCCTCTGTGCGTCCACCTAAAGGCTTCAAAGAGCTCCTTATGGTTCTGTGCCCAGGCAGAACTGTTGTATTAGGGCTACCAATAGGAATCACAAATGATATCTCTTTTTTAATATCTAAATTCTTTCTCCTAGACAACAATTATATTACATGGAAAGCAAAAGGAAACTTTTGCTTGAGTCTCCTGCTTCTCAGATTTTTTCCCAAAGTGTAATCTCATGTTTTAAAAGTAATTCATGCATTTCTCATCAAATTCTTCCAAGACTAAATTATCTGAGCTATCCTACCTACATTCATTCTATAGCTCTACTATTACTGTAATGCACATCAGAAATGTCTCGAGTGTTTCTATTTCTATTTCTTTGAGACAGTAGAATTTGTAATTAATTGGTACTTAATTTAAATAACAACATTAAACATTCTAAGCTGTAAAAGAGCAACCTCTGAGAAATAAAAATTCATCAGGGTATGTCTATTCCAAATTTAAATGTTCTTTTTTCTGCTCAACTGTGGAGCTGCTATATTATGTTGGTATCTTTTTAATCTATTGAGATGAAACCCAACTGATGGTTCCCTGATGAGTCAGTGATCAGTCTGTTAGCAGTCTGCCATGAGGTCATAACATTTGTGTGGGTATTTCCATAGAAGCTGTTATTCTTTTCCTGACACTTGTAGTTCAGTGTTTTCTGTCACCATTTTCCAAAACTGTGTCCAACAGGGAAAATAATATGTGACAGCACACAGCCAGAGTGACACTCGGTTCAACATTTGATCTGCTTTAATCAACATCAACAAGAGGCAACTTGACATGGAATTAATTAATGTAATTACTTTCATGTGGATTTAATTTGGCACCATAGAAGTTTGATCTTTGCAGCTGTCAGCTCACTGATAAAAGAAAGGAGCGCGTAGGATTTTTACATTGCCACTAGCAAACACAGAGTGCAAGGAGTCAAAGGCTATTTTTAGAGTAATTCGGCCCAACAACTGAGCCATCTGACATTAGCTGTCCTGTAAAGAGACTCCAAGCATGGAGAAATCTGGAGGGGCAAAGCGAGATAAAAAACAAAAACCAATCACAAACAATTTATCATAAAGGTACCAGCAATATTAGTAGTGGCAAAAATACTGAATTCCAGATGGTAATATCATGATACTTTGATATATCCATATATAAGGGCTGGGAAATGTAATTTCTTCAATTAATTGTTGACTGGTTAACGCATAAAATTTTTTAAGTGCAGTATCCTTTTTTTCTACTTCCTGAAACTTCACTAATGTTTTTCCCCACTTCTTCTAGCTAAAATTGGCATATATACATTTCCAGGAGCTACACGTTTGACTTGACTGCACATACTAGCACAGAAACTGATTGTATGGAGCAGTGCACACTTATTCACAATGCATGTCCATGGCATAATAAACAATGGAGCAGATTTACTATAAGGAGAATGGAGACTTCACCCACAAGCGGTGAGCCAGGTGTGGGAGTGACTTGGGCAAGCTGTCATATCTCTTCGCATCATCTGAACCAGTGTCAAAAATAAAACCATGCGAGAGAGACCCAGCATGTGCCAGAAAAAAATAATAGTTTGGAGATTTTAAACATTATTAAGGGTGTTTTATATCTGTTTGTATAGTGTCTGGCCAATGCATTGGCAATGTACACTTAAGTTTATCTTGCCAGTAAAGTTTGATATGAATTGAATCAGCCCATTTGATCTAATTATTAAAAAGTAAATATATTTATGTTATTTATTTACTATATTTTAATATTTGTTTTAATGTACCATGATTTCCTCGCGATTAATCACAAAAACAGTTCGAAACAATTTCATCGATTGACACCCCAAATATATAGATATATACAGGGCTCGGGGGTTCAAGGGATGCTATCCCCCTTGTTGCAAGAAATACCAAAAAGCATCCCCCTTATAAAGCCACCATCCCCTTTAGATCAATTGTGTCATGTATTACTTAATACTAATCATGCAGGTAAAATATTTTTATTTTAATACGTTTGATAAATAACAGACTTTAAATAAGAGTGATTAGCCAGTCAGAATTAGATTTTGACATGTGTGAGGTTGCCAGATTTCTAAATTTTCTACAGTTTGGATATTTGCTGCGATTTGGACACGATCTGGCAACCTTGAACGTGTGAGCTCTATCACCAATATATATATATTTTTTAAATAACACTGTAAAACAGATATGCTGGAGTTTGTGATGGGTTGACTTGTCCTTTCTACAGTTCACATTAAATTTACGCCACAAGTTTTCAAATGATTCACACTCTTTCAAACATGGTCAAGTAGTAGATAGGAGTAGAAGAAATGTGTGTCTGCAGAGGGTGAGCAATCTAGAAAAAAAAACTTTTTCATGATCATAACTTGTATTTTTTTTTTTCACAAAATGAATCAGAAAATACAATTACAGAGGTTAACAGGTGCATATTATGGCCATGAATGAAAGATTGTGCTAGAAGTGACACTCATTTCTTTCCTGATCTGTTAAATTAAAAATACATATAAAATACAATTCACACAAACCCTTTACTTGAATACACTCTTCTATGATGAACATTTTTCAATTGCTGAATTTAAAGTCATATTGATATTTTTCTGGGGCTTAAAATAAAATATGATGTGGTGTCCAGAGACAGTAAAACAAAATCTCAATAAAATCTCAATAAAATCTGAAATTCCTGAAAAAAATAAATGCTGGCATGACTAGTGCAGAAAAATATTTTATTGTTATTTCTTAAAAAATAAACAGTGAAACAATTGTTTTAAAATATAATTCATATTTTTAAATGCTTTTGTCCACCAAATCAAAATCTTTGGGTGTAACCAACATGCAGGTAGCCATTTTGTTGTTTATACTAACCATAAAATCTATAAAACACAGTAAAATTGTGTTTTATCAGTAATTAGTTTGCTGAGATAAACATTGGTACTGAGACTATTTAGTATAGACGGGCCACTTCTATTAAAATGAATGGGAGAATTTGGAAGGCCCAGCAGAAAACAGATGTAGAGGAAGATGTTTAAAAAACATCTGATATTTATTTTGACATGTTTATGAAAAGAAACACATTTTGTTCATGTGGTGTAACCCTGGAAAAATTATTGATATTTGACTAAAAAAATCATAATATTTTTTAAAAACAAATTCCTTTAAAATTTTGTTTGAAAACTTTTTGTAAATTAATGAATAAGTTGTTTATACTCACGTGATTTCAAGGTGCAAAGAAAGTATTATAATACTTTTTACTTAATGGCTACACCACATGACAATTTGAAAGATATAAGTTTTATTTATTTCTTTTTAGAAAATTCTGTAAATGTCTCATTTAAATTTTGGGTGTAATTTGTCAATGACCCAAAAGTAATAGTGCCGCTAAAATAACTTTGACTACACCATATATACATACCTACAACAGTTAGTCCAGTTCCTCGAATTTGAATGGATGAAAGGTCTTCCAAATTTGCTGATAGCTCACACCCTCAGCACAGGGGCGCTTCACTGTTTGTATTAGTGTTGTCACGGTACCAAAATTTCGGTAGTCAGTACCAATACCAGTGAAATTTCACAGTACTCGATACCATTTTCAGTACCAAAGCAAAACACAAAAACAGGTTACTAAACAACACTCTTTTATTAACAAAGTTAACAAAACATTAGCAGCAGAACTAAGAACAGAAATATGCCATTGAGCAACACTTTAATTTAAATATATAATTTTTTTATTATAACAAAACTGAACAATGTATGCTTAAAGTATTTTTGAACATTATATAAGATTTACTTCAACTTTTGCAACTTTTAATTTACGTTTTTACCAAGTACTAAAAAAAAGCCTAAATAAACAAGCATACAATAGAATGAATAAAAAAACATTTCCAAACTAATGTGCAAAGTGCGCTCTTATTAATAAAGCTGCATATTGCCAATTTTCTTCATGGTAAGAAATGCATAGTGACATATATATATAGATATTATGATTAAATAAGTCGCGAGCAGTCGTGTTCTAATCTAGCTGCATTAAGCGTCCGCGCTCGAGGGATGAGTTCCCAGAGGCAGAGTCTCTCTCAGCCGGGTGCAGTTTCAATCTCTCCCCCTTAGATCGGAACATTCGCGCAACTCATAGAAGAGGCACCGACCAAACAGAGAAATGCCAGTTTCTGAGTTTATAATTATTAACATGATCTGCTAATTTAGGGATTAGGGATTTTTTTAATCATTCCCTAATACTTTGGGATCTACATAATATAAATTGTGAAAGTTTAAACTCACCTGCTTTATTTGCTTGAATAAATCTGGGTGTCTGTCTTTCATGTGCTTTATTAAGTTTGATGTGTTTCCTCCTTTCATCAGAAAATTGCGAAAGCAGCGTTTACAAATAGGTTTTTGCTGATCCCTTTTCATCAGCCTCAAATTACCTGGCTAATAATATTTTGTTGGAGTACCGACTTGGTACCGGTATTTTTGACAACACTAGTTTGTATTACTCCGCTTGTGTTAGTGGTGTTTCAAAACAAACGTGTAATAGCAGTACAGATTTGTAAGAGCTGCTATAGTAGATATGTGAATTTTCATTCATTCCTATGACATAAAAAATTTGAGTCAGCTGGTTTCAACAAAAGACCGTCTAGTGTGTGCTATGAGCGAGTTGAGCTGATATTGACAAACTGTGTTGTCATGCAGAGTGCAAATTGTTTCTCACTCAATGATCGCTCGTTTTAGTACTACACTATAGCTGAGAAATAAAGTTAAACTAACAGCTTGAGCATTACTGCTGATAACAGTTGAGTGTTACGACCGACAGAGTAATCAAACAGGCTCAGTGCACCTACCTGATACAGAGTGCTTTCTGTGTCGGTGTCAAAAGTTCCTCAAGAAATATACAAGAATGAAACTGGCATCCTCCATGTTTTTTCTTCGACATCAAAACACTTGAACATGAGTAAAATACACCCTTATTATAATTCTGATAGCAAGTATGGCAACATCACTCCATGATCGGAGTGGATTTCTATCACACTACACCTGAGGAATAGCTAACACACGCAAATATTTGTCTAAGTGTCAAAGTATGTTTAACTTGACACAGCACCCTAAAACACTGTTTCAGTCATTTGCAAGTTAATGTAATCCTGAAGTGAGGTAACATGTTTGGCTCAAATGCCCCCCAAACTTTATTTAATTTATTAATGAATAGACAGAAGTAGGAGTTGAGTGGAGTGGTGGAGGGATGCTGGTCGAATTGTCACAGCATGGAGGTAAGCAGCTGTTTATATACGCTTACTCTAGCAATGTGATTGGTTGGACTAAATGAACATGCTCCTCCCGAACTTTGTTTATGAATCTCCATTTATAATGTGACGCATCCGAAGTGAGATGCTATTAAAGCATCTTTTTGACGCATGCACATAGACGCGTCCTTAGAGAAGCCCAGATAATACAGTAAGTCTATCTCGGAAAGACTGACAAATTCAGTTGCAAATTGAATTGCTGTGGACAGTCTATCAATGATATGATATCAGTGATATGGAAATAAACAATATATTGCCTTCTAAAGCAACTTTTGTATAACCTAACAAATGATTTACTTGTCTGCCCTTTATTTGATCTTTATATATGGTGTTATGTGATTCATTTGATGAATTATTTTGCATATGATGAAACAATTTAAGGATGCTCAGGTATAAACGATGAAGAAATGTTCCGTAACTTGCCAGTAGAAGAATGTGCTTTCGTGATGGCGCTTCAAGTGTGTTGTTAAATTAGTAGTACTGCCTGTATATTTTATAGCGGCATGACATATTTTACAAACTACATGGTTTTGTAAAAATCTCCACCTCTCTTCTAAAACTTGTAATTATTTGGTGGAAGATGCAGCTCTGCCTCTGCCATGTTAATCTATATTCTATGTCAGGGGTGCCCACAATGTTTTTGCGTGATTACCTACTTTTAAATTATCAACTCAATAAGACCTACCAACTAAAAACACAGATTAATAATAAAAAAAAATTTTTTTGTCAATGTTGCCCAATAGATTACAATAGCCAGGTCATTTACCTTATTCTGATGACTTGCACTGAATGGAATCAGACAGTTTTGCATAATCCGGGCAGTAGCTGCTGGTTGCTAGTCTCAAACACTGCTAGCTTTGCAATTTCGCTCACTGTTCTCAGAAGCCCTTGGGAGGTGCGAACCTAGTTGTCATGGCAACTGAATAAACAAAAATCTTGTTTGGTCAAAATGTACTCGTCAAGTGCAAATCAGACAGAAACTAAAAGAAGAAAAGACATTCTATTTATTTGTATAAACGTTTTACGTAAGCACATTTAAATTTTGTGCGATCTACCAGCATTGCCTTTGTGAATAGACTGGTAGATCGCGATCGATATTTTGGGCACCCCTGTTCTATGTGACTCTCAGGACATGCCTCGATCTCCGTAGTGTTGTGATACATCATGTTCACGTAGCAGCAGTGGTGATGAGAGAATGCGCTGGAGAAACAGTTTAGAGAGTAGAAATCAATCTACATATAAAATATTGGTCACAAATTATTGGTCACTTTACAAATAATAAAAGTATAGCGCATCTACTAATAATAATATATAAATAATACCAATGCAAATATGTTAGAAAAGATGCATTGCGATACATAAGTGTGCATCGGATACAAAAGTGTGCAAATTGTATCCGATGCACACTTTTTTAAAAAGATGCATCGCATCGTTAACTTTTATGCCGATGCACCGATGTGAATCGGTGAATCTTACCATTCCTACTATGTATAGAATAAATCTCCAAAAGCCCAGAGAATAGTCAAAACAGGTTGAAAAGCAATACAGATTCTCTGTAGGAGAGCCCATACTGATACTTTAACGATCAGACGTATAACGAGGCCCTAAAACCTTTGGGAGCTAATTTAGTGTGTTCTTTTCTACTGTAATACAAACCCAATATCATATCTGCAAAACAGGGGCAGTGTAATGAGCCATAAGATGATACATCAACACATATTGCCAGTATATGAGATCTCATGCAAATAAAGCAATTTATTTGGGATGTTTTAATATCATTGATGACTTGCAATCTTTGTAATCCTCAAGCGGTCTGATCAGAGCTAATCGGCCTTTTGCCACATGGATGTGAACTGTATTCATAACCGAGTTTTCTCTCAGTGCGAGCCTTATTCTGTCAATTAGACTCCCACTGATATTGATTGATTTGCAGAGCAAACTCCACAAATCAATTTTTCCCATTGTTTTGTTGTTCCAATTATTCCTTTGCTCTGCTTGTATTGAACCTCTTAGAAAATAAAAAAGAGGGCCGCACCTATCCAAGATACCTTTGTGATGCACACACGTGTGTGTGTGTTTGGATTTGAGTGTGACTTGGGGTGAATTGTGGTCTTAGATGGAAAAAGAAATGGGCCTCAATTGCAACTTTAAATTAGCAGACTCAAGCAATGTGTGGCTGAGGTAATTACCGCACTGACACACTTTTACATTGTTGCAGGGTCTTATTAAGATGGCAGATTCATGGTTACTAATATTGTGTGAACAGTTGTTAATGACATTTTGCTTGGAGTAGTTTTAATGAAATTATAATGACACAGTTATGAGGGTCAGTAGTTTTCTACAGCGGAATAGAGCTCACTTACCTTTTCCCACTCTCTGTCTTTGTTCAAAACAATCACCACCAGTTTGGGATGCACTTGGTAACCGTTCTCAGTGAAGGACAAATCTCTGCTCTCCCAAGTCACGTTCATCATGTACCTACAGGAAACAGAAATAGGCCCAGAAATAGAGCAGTTAGGTGGTACAAATCTTATCTGCTGCAGTAGGCACAAAAATAACTTTTTATGTTAATGATATTCATTCTGTCCGTAAAACGATCAAAATAACATATGAAGGTCGTTTTCAACATGCACAGAGACAAAAGGAGGAATTAATGAGCCATCTGAAGACTAATGAATGACCTAAATCAGATATCACATGAACTGAAGATGAAAAGTCTGTGTGAGTTATTATTAGCATCACTATCTTTTGTCTTCATCTTTTAAGAAATAGAAATTACTCTAGATGTTTAACAAAAGAGCCCAGTTTAAAGGAATATTGTGAAATCAATACAAGTTAAGCTGTATTGACAGCGTCTGTGGTGTTTTGCTATAATTATATAAAAGTATTTAAAAATAATAAAAACAGAAATTAAAAAAAGGGGGGAAAAAATCATGGTTACAGTAAGACACATCCAATACAAAAATCAAGGCAAGCATTCCAGGGGGTTAAAAGCAGAAATGTGAAGTTTTAACTTACATTAATTAATCAGAAAAAAGCTATTTATTTTTTTTGCTGTAAAGTTGTCAAAATCCCTTTTGAGGTGGGAATACGTTTATAGGCGGATAAGCTTCTGTTTATGCATTACTGAACTGAACACAGAACATTCCTTTAACTTCGTTCAAAAGATCACACAGTAAAATAATAATATAAAAAAATCAGACAGTGTGGAAATAGTGCTGTTAAAACCAGTTGGTGGGGAAAAAAAAGAAAATGAATAAAGTAAAACCCTTGTGAATGGAGACTGTGATAAATCCATTGTGTCACTTTCCACACCAGGATGTTTTCAGGCATCCGTCAGTGACCAGACTGGCAAAATGCTGACTGACACAAACACCAGTGTTATAGTCAAGACCACCTAAACCGAGATCAAGTCGAAACAAAGACCAGAGTGTATCTAGACTAAGACAAGACCAAGACTTTGAGGGGTTGAGACCAAGTCAAGACCAAGACCAAGGCAGGACGAAACCGAGTCAAGACCAAGACCAAGGCAGGGCTAGACCGAGTCAAGACCAAGACCAGACCAGTATGAGTCCCACACTGCATGACACGCTTGCGCTAAAATGTGGAACATGCAAACCACTCTAATTGATCTGAAAGAGCCACATTACCTTAAAAACATCCACAGAAAACAAATGAAGATTCCTCTTCATTCACCTCTTTTATTGCATTAAGTAAATTTGTAGCATGGGGGGGGGTTGGTGACGTCATCGCCTTTTAAAAACCGAAGCAGCACGAATGACATTTTTAGCGTCACAAACCAGCACAAACAAAGCACAAACAAACGAGACTATTTGGGGTTAATTTAGAGCATGTGGGGGGCTGAGTGACCTTTTTAATATAAAAAAACAAAGCAGCACAAACGAAAATGTTTACAGCACAAACGAAGCACAAACGATTGAGACTATTTTGCCGACGTTTTGCGTTGGGTGGGGGGGCCAACTTCACGCAGGTCACTTTTCCCTGTCATTGGAAATTCTGACTCTCCAAGTTGAATGGAATGCAGCATGATGCAGACTGGTAACCTTGGCTATCTAGCTTTGCTAGCATCACTTACACTTAGCTTACCTTTCTTTATGCTTCCTTTCTAAGTGCCGACATAGTCCCAGCGATCTCGGTAAGCATTGCAGAACTTACATACTGCTGTGCGATTTCATTTGCAGATTAACTATTTGTGGTTTAGGTCAGTGTTTAAAAAAGCAAGTAACATAGGTGCACTGTATAATGAGGTCACAGATGCCAAGAGAAAACAATTGGATAAACCAACATATGTGTCTTTTCCAATTTGTAGATTTGTTCTTGCAAATTAATTCTTGCAACGGCACAGCAAATCCATTTTTTATTATTTATTAATGTATTTATTTCCTGTATTTTCTGGTCATAATGTCGCAACAGACTACAAGTCGCACCAGGGTCAAAATTGCGTTGATGATAGAGAGAAAAAAACACATAAGTCACACGGAGAGGTTGGATCCGGCAAGCACTAGGACCCGGGAGCAGCTGTCTGGCTTCTATTCACCGGTTCAGCTGTCAAACGCTCTCCGTGAAGATTACAGTACGTCAGAATCTTCACATTGTATCATGGTGTATTTGGAATTGTTTAAAATAGGACAATTTGCTTTTAGTAATCGTACATAACAGTCTCTCATATTCTTTTTATGTTTCATGAGAGAAACGCGACAAGTAAGCCACATCTGTTCATAACATTTGTGCTGTGCACAAACAAACAGCTTTTAGTCTTTGAGTAAAACAATATACACATGTTGTATTCTATTCTTTCATTCGGTTCACTGACGGACTGTTTTTACTACAAGTATGATGATGAAGCAGTTGCGTTTGACAGGAGACTAGTGTTTGTTAGAACAATAATGTTAATAAAGTTGCATGAAACTGGTTGCATAAAATACTTTGTAATTGGAAAATATACTGAATTGGCAACTTTAAAACTCTTCTTCCATCTCTATGCCTTAACTATAATACTGGGGGGAAAAACTATTTATTTATTTTGAGGAATTTGATAATTTTCCATGGTACAACTGAACTATTTCATGGCACACTAGTGGGTACAGTGGTTGGAAAACACTGGTTTAGGTAGCCAATTTGTATTACAGAAGATTTGGTTGACTTCTCAGAAAGCCACAGTTTTTTCTCCTGTCTCCCTCATTCACTTTCTTGGAGTGCGTGTGAAGGGGGGCGGTAACAGCCATTAACAGTAACAAAAATTTCAAATTAGACTCAAGCTATTGCTTGTATTTGAAGCAGGAAGTTTTACATCCAATCAAAGTAAAGATGTTAAAAAATAAATCAGACAATACACAGGCAATTTAGTGATATCCCCACTGTTGTGGTCTTGGCTGGTCTTGAAATAAAATACTGAGTCCTCTTTGTCCAAGACAAGACCGAGTAAATGAGGTCTTGGCCTTGAGTACTACAACACTGACAAACTGCCCCTCCTCTCAGTAATTGCAACCTAGCAATTTTAATGAGGACTCTGCCATGGGTGTGTCTCCACCAGTCTCCCAGGTGAGAGGGATTAGACGTCAAAGTTCCTTTAAGGCAAGTCAGGGCACTTGTCTGCCATGTTCTTAATGTTATTTCTACTTGACTAGGGAAAGGCAGAAATCTCCAAAACACTTTGTCAAAATCACAAACAAATACAATTTCAATACTTGAACATATGACAACAATGGTACCATAAAATGTGCTTCCTTAGATTGTTCAGCTAATGCAGCTAATGCAGCTAATGAATATGTGCGTCCTCGAGTAATACCTCTATCAAAAAGGTGACTGGCTCTTTAAACTGTAAAGCGGGACTTCCATTGTTTCAGCCGTCATATTGAGTCTTACGATGAATGGGATAAACTGTAATGCAATTGCATTATTGCCAAATTTAGCATTACATATATAAATGGGCAATTATGCAAAAATAAGTAAATACAATAAATATATATATTATTATTAAATTGGTCCAGCTAATGACTCCATCAAAAAGACAATTGGATTTTTTTTTTCTGTAATGTAAGACTACAGCCGTTACAATTTCAATACAATTTATATATATCCAATCATGCCGTCTCATCCCCTTACATTGTCCCTGTCCATTGTCTCTCAATTTATGAAATGGGTCTTAGTGGGTGTATAGTGACTGAATGGATAGAGCAGCTTGTTGATTGGGGTCTCATTTATGGGGGTGAAGCGAAGGCCCACTCACCCTACATATATCGTTGAATGCAATTACGTCAGACTGCAGGAGAGGAACAGAATCAATAAGCTCCACTCTCCTCCACTACAAGACATGTTTCCACTCACGGGCTCCCTTCTCTATTGAAAATGCTCTTTTTACATTTCAAATTAACGTGGTTCAAGGATGGGAAAGGATGAGGCAGGAACAAGTGGAGCACTCAACGTAAACTTTAATGATACAAAGGAATTTAAACATATCATAAAACACACAGACACGCACACACACACACACAGTGGCCGCATACGTCTCTCTCGCTCTCTCTTTCTGGCGTCCCCGGCTCCTCCCTTATCTCTTTCCCACTGATTTGACAACTCAGCACCGGGTGTGCATCATTACTACCCGGCCACGTCCTCCACCTCGTCACACAAAACTCTCCCAGTTCCTTTTGCTGCAGCTAAGATTACGAGCCCTGGATCACCACACTGGTCACACCTGCAGAGGCCCTTCCACCAATTACTCAGGAAACCAGATACTGGACACAGTGTGTGTCAATGGAGCTTTAGGTTCTCTGCACGACCGCAGAAGTGTGAGAGTTGTGCTCATTAGCTTAGTATGTTCTGTCACTGCAAGATCTTTGTCATATGGACTAGAAAGACCATAGCTACAAATAGAACAAAACTATGGGGTGGGCAGGGGGAAGGATTTGTGTAATGATGGTTTTATGGTCTATGGATGCAACAAAATCAACGATGATATAAAAGATGATACTGTTTAAAAGGTTTTGTCTTTTGACAAATTAAAATCATTTTTTACCACTTGTAGATTGGATTTTGAAGTACATATTTTATGTAAGCCACTGCAAATAACCTCCCCTAAAGCGTACATGAACACACAAAGGACGTCAAGATTTTAATTGAAAAATTACTGTTAAATTACATTTCTGATGGTTCTGACTGAAATTTTTAGAAGAATATTTCAGCTCCGTAGGTCCATACAATGCAAGTGAATGGTGGCCAGATCTTTGATGGTCCAAAAGCATATAAAAGCAGCATAAAAGGTTAAATCCATTTCTTTAAAAGTTATTTGAGAGGTGTGGCTGAGAAACAGATCAACACTGAACTCCTTTTGTATTATAAATCTTTCTCTTCACTTTCACTTCACTTTTAGATTTTAGTTTTTTTGTTTTTGATGATTCACATTCTTTGTGCATACTGCCACCCACTAGGCAGGGAGGAGAATTTATAGTAAAAAAGGACTAAATCTCGACCTGAAGATATGGATTTAACCACTGGAGTTTTAAGGATTCATTTTATGCTGTCTTTATGTGATTTTTGAACCTTCAAATTTTTGGCTGCCCTTCACTTGGATTGTATGGACCTATAGAACTGAAATATTCTTCTAAAAATCTTTGAGTTCAGTAGAAGAAAGAAAGTCTGGGATGGCATGAGGGTGTGTAAATAATTAGAGAATCTTCATCTTGTGTGAACTATCCCTTTAAAATATGGACCAGGATATTAATTTAAACATCTCTTTTTGTGGTTTAGCATAAGAAACTAAGTCTTATGGGTTTTAAATGAAATAATGTTTATTTTTGGGTGAATTATTATTTTAACCGTGAATAATAAATAATACATTAATGTGAACTACTGCATTAACAATTGGTAAAGTATACAACTTTAGTTATTGTAAAGTGTTTCTTTCATGTAAAATTTCTATATGTTTTATATATCGGTATACAGGGTAACTTCATGGACCCTCAGGGTACCGCAGATCCACAGCTGAAAACCCTGGAATGAAGAATGTAAGAGACAGGGTTTGCATGTGGAAATTGGGGAAAATCTGAACAGCCCTGGAAATCTGCAGACCAAGTGGCCAGCAAAGTTTCTCTGCAATCAGATAGATTAAAACGTGGTCTGTGCGACCACCCTTTCACAGTTTTTATATGTGGTCAAATTGAAGCTGCATCCTGACAGGTCGCGTGTGGGTGAATAAGACACTTCCTCGTTAGCCATTTATAGCAACAGGTTTGACACTAATGAGAGCAGACAAGATTTTCCGTATGTGATATATATAATTTTTAGTTATTGGGGAAGCACGAAATTGTTCCTACATGAAGTTAAATTTACAGAGAGTCTGCATATCTTCAGCAAAATTCACTGGCATAACAGAATGCATAACTGAAAACAAAGCAGCACAGCAAACTCTCCCTTGAGCAATCACACACGACGTGATTTACAAACAAATCCAATAATCTTTCTGACACTGTATTTTACAAAACTCAATCGCTGGGTCTCATTTACTTGACTGGTGCACTTCACAAAACATGTCATCATGAGAAATTATGTGTATATTAAAGCATGAACCCATAAAGCAATGATGTTAAAGATTAGTCACAAATGGATCTTCCAAATGGACAATGAAGATTAATCCAAGATGGCAGCGCAGTAGCACGCAGCGGCCACTCAGGATCAAAAATGGTGCTATTTTTGTCCCTTAGCCCTACTTTTATGGCACATGGACATTGGAGCAACTCGTGTTCATGTCTACCATCGCCAGACACTGTTAAAATATAAGATTCATGCAACAACCAAGCTGCATGACGATCTGCAGGAGTTGCTACGTGTACTTGGCTTGCTGCGGAGACCAGGCCTCCAGTCCTCGGCGTCGTCTGATGCCGGTGCACAGGGGAGGGGGCGTCGTAAGCGGTGTGCGAGGAGGCGAAAGCATGGCAAGAGGGCGGGGGTCCATGCTAGGCTAAAAACAAACCCTAGCTGGCCAGCTCTGCCATCTATCCTGCTCTCAAATATTTGCTCCCTGGACAATAAACTGGACTACATCCGACACCAGCAGACCACGACGCAACGTGAGCTTAGAAACTGCTGCATCTTTGTTTTCACGGAGACGTGGCTCAGCGACAGAGTTCCGGATGGCCCATTCAGCTAGACGGGCTCGCCTCGTCTGTGCGGTAAGACTTCGCGGTGGTGGCTTGTGTGTTAACATCAACACAGAATCATGCAATAACTCTATGCTAGTCTCTAGTTACTCTTCATCGCTGGTGGAGCTTGTGACTGTTAGATGCAAACCTTTTTACTAACTGTTATTATAACCAGAGTTTACATCCCCCCCTAGCGCTAATGCTAAGGAAGCGCTCTGTGAACTGTATGGGTCTATGAGCGAACTGCAAAATGCTTACCCTGTCAGACTGTTTATTGTCGCCGGAGATTTAAATCATGCAACTCTCAAGACAGTGCTCCATAAATTCCATCAGTATGTGGACTTTGCAATGAGTGGGGCGAACACAAACATCCCAGGCACGTACCGGGCGGACTCCACCCCCACCTCGGCTACTCAGACCACATCTCTGTTATGCTAATTCCAGCATACAGATTGCTCGTCAGATGCACAAAACCGCTCCAGAAGCAGGTGAAAACCTGGCCAGCAGGAGTCATCTCTGCTCTTCAGGACTGTTTTGAGTGTACTGACTGGCACATGTTCAGGGAGGCTGCAACATATGGTGACTCTACCAACTTGGAGGAATACACAGCATCAGTGATCAGCTACATCAGCAAGTGAATTGATGGATGTCACCTTCTCCAAGACCATCACCACACGCTTCAACCAGAAGCCGTGGATGACTGCGGAGGTGCGTGCGCTGCTGAGGACCCGAGAAGCACGCACACAGAAAGTACAGAAAGACGTGGTGGCGAGGAAGACCACCCCTCCTCCCAACGACCAGGTGCTCTGTCTTACCACGGCTGATGTGAGGAAAACTCTACGTAGAGTCAACCCACGGAAGGCTGCTGGACCAGACAACATTCCTGGCAGAGTGCTCAGAGGATGTGCAGACCAACTGGCAGATCTTTAACATCTCTCTGAGCAGCGCCGTCGTTCCAACGTGCTTCAAGGCCACCACCATCGTCCCCATGCCAAAGAAGTCTTCAGTGTCCAGCCTCAACAACTACCGTCACATCGCACTCACACCCATCATCATGAAGTGCTTCGAGAGGCTCGTCATGAGGCACATTAAGACCCAGCTGCCCCCTCACTAGACCCAGTGCAGTTCGCATATCATCCAAACCGTTCAACAGACAAGGCCATCACCACAACCCTCCGTCTGGCCCTCACCCACCTAGATAAAAAGGACTCATACATTCAAATGCTGTTCATAGACTTCGCCTCAGCATTCAACACAATAATTCCGCAGCAACTGATTGGAAAGCTGAACCTGCTGGGCCTGGACACCTCCCTCTGCAACTGGATCCTGGACTTCCTGACAGGGAGACCTCAGTCTGTCCAGATCGGTATCAGCATCTCCACCATTCTGTCCAGATCGGTATCAGCATCTCCACCATCACCACACTGAGCACTGGGGCCCCCCAGGGCTGTGTACTCAGTCCACTGCTGTTCACTCTGCTGACTCATGACTGTGCAGCAATGCAGAGCTCGAACAACATCATTAAGTTCGCCGATGACACGACAGTGGTGGGTCTCATCAGCAAGAACGACGAGTCAGCATACAGAGAGGAGGTGCAGCGGCTAACGGACTGGTGTAGAGCCAACAACCTGTCTCTGAATGTGGACAAGACAAAAGAGATGGTTGTTGACTTTAGGAGTGCACAGAGTGACCGATCTCTGCTGAACATCGACTGCTCCACTGTGGAGGTCGTCAAATGCACCAAATTCCTTGGTGTTCACCTGGTGGAGAACCTCAACTGGTCCCTCAACACCAGCTCTATTACCAAGAAAGCCCAGCTGTGTCTCTACTTTCTTTGAAGGCTGAGGAAAGCACATCTCTCACCCCCCATCCTCACTACATTCTATAGAGGGACTATTGAGAGCATCCTGAGCAGCTGCATCACTGCCTGTTTGGGACTTGCACCGTTTCGTATCGCAAAGCCACAGCAGAGTACACAGCAGAGGATAGTGAGGACAGCTGAGAAGATCATCGGGGTCTCTCTTCACTCCATCAAAGACATTTACAAAAAACACTGCAAACTCTTCACCCTCCTGCCGTATGGCAAGAGGTTCCGAAGCATTCGGGCCCTCATGGCCAGACTGTGTAACAGCTTCTTCCCCCAAGCCATCAGACTCCTCAATACTCAGAGACTGGACTGACACACACACACACACACACACACACACACACGCGTGTCCTGAGTTGTACTTTAATTATTGTCACTTTATACCTGGCTGCTACCTCAATAACTGCTATGTGCATAGAACAATCTCATAGTATGCTATGTTTACATTTGGCATTTTTAGAAACTGTCATCTTTTTGCACTACTGTGTACTGGTCTCTCACTGTGCCTATTGTCGTGTTAATTTATTGTACTGTCCTATACTTTTTGCACACGTTTGCAAGTGCACTTTATATAGGTATGTTATTTAGTCTGTGTTGTCTCATGTGGTTCTGTGTTTTTCCTATGTTGTTTTATGTAGCACCATGGTCCTGGAGGAACGTTGTCTCATTTCACTGTGTACTGTACTAACTGTATATGGTTGAATGACAATAAAAACCACTTGACTTGACTTGACTTGACCCCAAGCATACCTCAAAAGTTGTGGCAAAATGGCTTAAGGACAACAAAGTCAAGGTATTGCAGTTGCCATCACAAAGCCCTGACCTCAATCTGAAAATTTGTGGGCAGAACAGAAAAAGTATGTGTGAGCAAGGAGGTCTACAAACCTGACTCCACCAGTTATATCAGGAAGACTCACAGATTTTAGTACATTTTTAGATTACATTTATTTGATGAATATAAAACAGGAATGTAATGTCACTCTTTGGCGTAAGTCCCATCTGGCGGTCCAAAGTTGTTGTACTTGGAACCATCAGATCCTGCCGGAGATAGGAGGCAGGGGCGAGGAGCCTACCTCCGTGCAGGATGGGTCTTAAATGGTGGTGGTGGGGTGGTGGAGGTTGCCGTGTTAGCACACTGAAACAGCAATGTGATAGATTGTGAGCAGACATATAAAGCAATGGCTTACATGTGATTGGTTAGGAGTTACCTAGCTAATGGTGCGATTCTGTGCAGCTACTAGTCTTCCCGCTAGAACTACGCTACGCTTACATTTCTGCCTAGAGGAATGGACCAAAATTCCAGAAACTTATTGTGAGAAGCTTGTAGCAGGCTACCCAAAACATTTGACCTAATTTAAATAATGTAAAGGCAATGCTAAATAATAATAACAAAGTGTATGTAAACTTCTGACCAACTGGGAATGTGATGAAATAAATATAAGCTGAAATAATTCATTCTCTCTACTATTATTCTGACATTTCACATACTTAATATAAAGTTGTGATCCTATCTGACCTAAGACAGGGATATTTTTTCTATAATTCAATGTCAAGAATTGTGAAAAACTGAGTTTAAATGTATTTAGCAAAGGTGTTTTTTTTTGTTGTTGTTGTTTTTTCCAGTGTAAACATGCACTAGACAGACGTCTTTGAACTTTGTGCCACGTACCGCAGTTTTTCCCCCAGCATTTAATGCATGAGCACCAAATTTTTTGACTCAAGAAAGTTTTTCGGTCTGAACTGTAATTTTTACAACTTACAACGGTATACAACAAGTCCCTCGTATAGCACAGACCCAAGGCTGGCAAAATGTTTTTTTCTATTTTACTGTATACTTTCTTGTACTTCTCTCACTGTACATATATATATTTATATATATCTGGTATGCTGACCCCCACTGGAATTGTGATTTAGTCAATCAAAAGTGAAACAATCTGTCTGTAAACAACTGTTGGAAAAACGATGTGTGTCATGCACAAAGATGATGTCCTAAACTACTTGCCAAAACTATAGTTTGCTAATATTAAATCTGTGGAGTGGTTAAAAAATTAGTTTTAATGACTTCATACTAAGTGTATGTAAACTTCTGACTTCAACTATACATATAAACTACACAATGTGTTCATGTGAGGGCACACAGATATATAATCCTGTATATACAATGCTATTCTAAAATAACATTAAAAAAATATTGCTCTTGGACCCTTTCCTATTAGAACACACTGGACCTGTGGGCCCTGAAAATTATTAATTCTTTTCACCCCACTAGCTTCGGCCATGTCTACCAGCTTGGGCAAACTGGTCAATGTTTACCAGCCTGACCCTGATCTCATTGAAAGGTAGTGTCAATAACACCACAACTATGCCTCCCCACAGCAGAATGACCTGCAGGCAATGGTTGGAGAAGTTCGACCTATTTCTGCCCAAATTCCAACATTATAACAGCCATAATTCTTATTTATTTTTGCCTGTGGAAGTTTCAAAGTAATAGCAGTGACTCTTGTGGACTTCCCTTATGACACTGCCCTCTCTGAAATGGTGTTTGCTAAGGGTGCTAAGATTGGCTCGTCTCTCAATAGGAGTGTTTAAAGTGCCTTATATTTCAGAAATCTATGGTTCCAGAGAGTAAAGCTGACAGCTACCCTTGGTGCCGAACAGGGGGATGAGGCAAAGTGGACTCACTGTGCCTCTCCCTTGTTGACAGGTAATTTCAGTATTCGTCACTCTGATAATATGAAGTCAAAATTTAGCTAAGGTCTGCTTTTCACAGCACTCCATATGACAGTCTTAAATCTGTCATGAAGGAAATTTTTGCTTGGGGACCACATATTTCACCCTGTCTTCTTACACTCCATTATAACAAGAACATGAAATGCACAGAGGGGTGCACTTGCCAGTTTATTTGTTTGTTTGTTTGTTTATCTCCAAGAAATCACAACTTAAGTATACCAGCATTTTCTGCAATAACATGTTAAGGCAATGCAAATATACTTAGTTTTCCAAAACATTATTATGGCATAATTGTGGTCAAACAAAAGAGCTTGTCAAAGATACAAATATAATCTGACGTAGGACAACAAAAATGAAAATTCTGTCATAATTTACTCATCCTCAGGTCATTCCGAATATTATGAGTTCCATCTATACAAGTTGTATCGGAGAGAGAGAAACACACGTAGCCACGTTGCATGTTTATCTGTGTTTGTTTATGTTTGTTTTAAGTTAATTTATAACATTAAAATTTCTGTTGACCATTCAGCCGGTCCCCACCTCCTCCTTGCCTGTACTTGAACTGTTACAGTGGTGCCAAAACCCTGGAGTGAGGAGAGCTGCGCTGTCACAGAGTCCTCACCGCTGCCATCTGCCAGAGGAGCAGCCGCAGCCATCTGCCTGGGGACGGAGGAGTCACTGCCAGCCGCAGAGAGCCGGAGGAACCTCAGCCATCTTCTGTGAAGGGCAGGAGTGGTTCTGTCCACCAGGGGCCAGAGGACTCGCTGCAGTCTGCCGGGGGAAAAGAGAGCTGGCGTCCACCAGAGGGTGGAGGAGCGATTGAGGACCGGGTGACAGCGCGTCTGAGAGCCGGCGAGCAAGTTCTTACCTCCTCATTGCCTGTACTTCAACTGTTACAGTGGTGCCAAAACCCTGGAGTGAGGAGGGATGCGCTGTCACAGAGAACTCACCACTGCCATCTGCCAGCGGAGCAGCCGTATGCCTGTGAACGGAGGGGTCACTGCGTCCGGGAGCTGGCGATTAAGTTCTTCTCTCTCTCCTCTCTCTCTCTGTGTGTGTCTCCGCTCGCCCTCTCCCCACGCTTACCCTCGTCTCGCCCCCGGGTTCGCAAGAGGCGGGGTGGACCACAGGCTGACAGAAAGGCTGGAAGGGTAGCATCCCCCGAGAGATGGGGGCACCGGTGTTTATGTTTGTTTTAAGTTCCTTTATATCATTAAAATTTTTGTTGACTGTTCAGTCGTTCCCACCTCCTCCTTGCCATCCTTGAACTGTTACAGTGGAGATTTATAGTAAATAAGGACTTAAATATGTTACTTGAGTCGTACGGATTACTTTTATGTGGCCTTTATGTAATTTTTGGTGCTTCAAAGGTCTGGTCACCATTCACTTGCATTGTATGGATCAACAGAGCTGAGATATTCTTCCAAAAATCTTTGTTCGTGTTTTGCAGAAGAAAGAAAGTCATACACATCTGGGATATCATAAGGGTGAGTAAATGATGAGATCATTTTCATTTTTGGGTAAACTATCCATTTAAATCATTGAATCACTGATCATCTTCCCCTCCAGTGAGCTGTTTACCGCTGTGACTGGAACATTTAGTCAGTGAGTTTCTATCAACTTGAGAACCGTAGCAATTTGTGAATTAGTAATTCTGATCAGTTTTGTAAAGCAAATTAAACGATTTGTTAAAAAGATCCCCTTTTAAAAGGAACAATAAATGTATGTATCGGACAGCGCTACTTATTTCATGAACTTGCATGAACATGCCAAAATTCTGTCTCAAACAAAGTCATCAAATGGCTTCAGAAGACTTGGAATATAATGAGTTTTATGGACCATTTGGACAGCCAAAAGACCTGTCGGCACTGGTTGCATCCTTGAATGCTTCATTCCTTACTCAATAAAATTTCATGGACAAGAGCATTCAGCACAATTTTATTTCTCAGTGAACTTAAAATTTCACTTGCAGGTAATAAAATATGTTAATGCAAATAATTTTGGGGATTTATTCAAAACACATAGTAAATGCTCTGCATCCTCTGATACCTTACTTTGATGATTTACATGCCTGAAAAATCTATATTACAAAAGAGACCCCAGTCAGTGCACAAGTTCTCTTCTTTGCTGGCTTTAGTGGAGTCAATCTCCAGCCAGGCCTTTGACAATTTGTGCTGAGCCTATCAGGATTAATGTACTCTAGACATCAGGGTGGATGTGTATCTCAAACAACAGTGCTGCACTGCAAAGGAGGCAATTTAATGTGTCCACCTCCTTCTCCGCTCAGCACTGGCAGGTACTATGGAGCAATATGGATGAGACAGACTCATGACTGGTAACGTGCAAGAGGGGTGCTGCAGCAGGATGCACTGGCCCCACCCAAGAGTGAAAGGAGCAAAGCATCTGGCCCATCAAGAGCACTTTACATATGGAGAGCTCTCCGAGCACATTAGCAAAGTCTATGTGTTGTTCTCCCAGTCATTGTCTCATTGGGTTTAATTTATTAACTGTGTGCCTATGGAATGTATTAAGCATATACTGTATACTGTGTACAGGCGGAAATGTTTGCAAGAGAATCTTCCCTTTGCACATAAGTAAGAACACTTGTATGCTATTATTAGTGAACAAGGCCCATTCTCTTTGTCTCTCGATCTGGCTCTCTCACAGGATGCATTGTAAAAAATTATTCATAAAAAGTACTGGTGCTCTGCACTGTTCTTGGAGAGGTGAAGAAGTGCACGAGTACCCACCTCTGGGCGTTAAAGCAACACTATGACCAACTTCCCATAATGCCTCCAGGTCCCCTGCTGCTCTACCATATTCTACCATCAACTTACTGTAGAGTGCTGCTCATGCTGAGAAATATATTAGAGGAATGTAACAATGAGTTTAGCATACATCCGATCAGGCCAGCTGACAGTCTTGCCTGGGCCCGGGACAAGATAATCTTAGATGGGCCCCCCCATGCCCAGATCTCTCCTTTTCCCTTGCTCTTCCTCTCCTGTTCCCCTCCTCCGCTCTTCCTCTCCTGTTCCTCTTCTCTGCTCTTCCTTTCCTGTTCCCCTCCTCTGCTCTTCCTCTCCTGTTCCCCTCCTCTGCTCTTCCTCTCCTGTTCCCCTCCTCTGCTCTTCCCCTCCTCTGCTCTTCCTCTCCTGTTCCCCTCCTCTGCTCTTCCTCTCCTGTTCCTCTCCTCTGCTCTTCCTCTCCTGTTCCCCTCCTCTGCTCTTCCTCTCCTGTTCCTCTCCTCTTCCTCTCCTGTTCCCCTCCTCTGCTCTTCCTCTCCTGTTCCCTTCCTCTCCTCTTCCTCTCTTGTTCTTCTCCCCTCCTCTGCTCTTCCTCTCCTGTTCCCCTCCTCTGCTCTTCCTCTCCTGTTCCCCTCCTCTGCTCTTCCTCTCTTGTTCTTCTCCCCTCCTCTGCTCTTCCTCTCCTGTTCTCCTCCTCTGCTCTTCCTCTCCTGTTCCCCTCCTCTGCTCTTCCTCTCTTGTTCTTCTCCCCTCTTCTGCTCTTCCTCTCCTGTTCCCCTCCTCTGCTCTTCCTCTCCTGTTCCCCTCCTCTGCTCTTCCTCTCCTGTTCCCCTCCTCTGCTCTTCCCCTCCTCTGCTCTTCCTCTCCTGTTCCCCTCCTCTGCTCTTCCTCTCCTGTTCCTCTCCTCTGCTCTTCCTCTCCTGTTCCCCTCCTCTGCTCTTCCTCTCCTGTTCCTCTCCTCTTCCTCTCCTGTTCCCCTCCTCTGCTCTTCCTCTCCTGTTCCCTTCCTCTCCTCTTCCTCTCTTGTTCTTCTCCCCTCCTCTGCTCTTCCTCTCCTGTTCCCCTCCTCTGCTCTTCCTCTCCTGTTCCCCTCCTCTGCTCTTCCTCTCTTGTTCTTCTCCCCTCCTCTGCTCTTCCTCTCCTGTTCTCCTCCTCTGCTCTTCCTCTCCTGTTCCCCTCCTCTGCTCTTCCTCTCTTGTTCTTCTCCCTCTTCTGCTCTTCCTCTCCTGTTCCCTCCTCTGCTCTTCCTCTCCTGTTCCCCTCCTCTGCTCTTCCTCTCTTGTGCTTTCACTTTTAATTAAGCATGAGCAGCGCAGCAAAAATAGACTCGGATCTGGCCCATTATCTGTTCACCGATGCCAACAGTGACGCATTTCAGCCGGCTTTTTATTTCTCATCTCCATAAATATATCTAGCAGTAAAGCTAATGCAAGGGCTAGAAATCAATGAATTCTTTGCTAATACTTCCTCGTCATCATGGAGAGCGCAGTTCGCACCGCTTTCTCCTTTCCACATGCGCGTGCTCTCCGTGGCGTCTGTCGTTGCTATGCAACAATGAACTTGCGCGCCTGTAAAACGACGGCCGCCGCTATTATGAGCTAATATCCAAAATATTTCCATATGTGTCTCTTTCCTCCTTTCTTATCAACAAGTGGATTTACAGCCACCACATCAGCAGCACCGCCGGTCGCAATGTCTCAGCACTTTTATGAAGAGGACGCAACTGCACGCGCTCGGGCATGCACGCTCGGGCATGCACGCAGATCAAGTTCCAGGTTTGAGAAAACCTGGTACCGTGGCGTGACGCTTAAAACAAAATTAGTACCGACTTGGTACCGAGTACCGGGTCTTTGACAACACTCATAAACGTTGGCTGCGCTGTTTCTTACCTCGCTCTACGTTGACTTTACTAACGTTAGTTCCAGCTTCTCCGTCACCACCTTTTTTAAAATATTTGTTTAGGACATCTCGAAGGCCTCTATTTTCTTCTTCCCTTCTTCTCTTTTCTTTTCTTTTCTGAGCACCAGACTTGTGCTGACCGGACATTTTGATCGTAACGTTAGCCTACTGAACTTCAAATCAAATGACAACATCAAATTTTGATCAGTGGCCAAACCATTTTTGTTTTGGGGGTGGGCGGGGGTTCTTGACCAATATTTCAAGGACAATTAAGAAGAAAACAAATAAAAAACTTTTATGTAACTCAAATATTAGATATTTTTTCCACAAATATGCCTATTTTATTTATTTTTTAACAATTATTCCATAATTTAATGAGGGCCCAGTTCTGGGCCTGGAAAAGTCAAGGAAGTTGTGTATCCGGTCATCATTTACACTCTTTCTTGTTGTTTTAAACCTGTATGACTTTCTTACTACCATGGAGAGCAATGAGATTTTAGAGAGAATGTTCAATCTCAGTCACCATCACGTTCATTATATGGATCCAATGAAACTGAAGACCTAAATGAAGAAAAATCAATGCATTTTCAATGCATTTATTGGTGTGAACGTTGCCTATAGCTACTGTAACATTTTGGATCATTATGTGGACAAAAATGATAAAAATCATCTTTCCAACTAAAATAAAAAAATATAACTGCAAGCAGCAATTAAAGGGGTTCAAGCCTTTAAGGTCCTTTATGTACATATTTAACAGATATAAAGTATTAATTGGACAGTCTTTTTCAACAAAAACAATGATTAAGAGCCTTAATTTTCAGAAAAATGAGGTTAGGTAGCACAGAGACATGGTCTGACTTTTATAGCACCACCAAGAGGCAGAGGTACCCAATTTTTTTCATGTGCCTTCAGACTGACCTCCTACATTTTTGTTTTAAATTTGGTGATATCTCATTCCATTCAAGAGCTTTAACCATTTAAGAAAAAGTGGCCACCCCCTCTTTGTACGTTTTGGCATACTTTTTAATAATTATTGAGATTGGGACTCCAGAGAACCTTTCTGCACTGATTTGGCTCCAATCGGGTGAACGTTTTAGGACTAGTTAAAATAGCTGATTAAAGTCGATTGGTAGATGGAGGCGATGTTTTTCAAGATATGCAACTGTTCTCATAGAACCTGATGTCACCTCATGCAAAATTTCAAGTCCATTCGTGGTCCTATATTTAGAGCCATATTTCAATTTTTTATTATTCTAGCGCCACCAAGAAAATATCATTCCGTTCAAGAGTTATAACTGTTTTAGTAAAAGTGGTCATGTACATTTTGGCGTTCATTTTTGCGATAATGAAACGAAAGTTAAAAGCGAAGTTTTTTTATAATTATTAATATTGGGAATCGAGGGGGCTGGGTAACTCAGTGTGTATTGATGCTGACTACCACCCCTGGAGTCACAAATTCGAATCCTGGGTGTGCTGAGTGACTCCAGCCAGGTCTCCTAAGCAAGCAATTGGCCTGGTTGCTAGGGAGGGTAGAGTCACATGGGGTGACCTCCTCGTGGTCGGGATTAGTGGTTCTCGCTCTCAATGGGGTGCGCGGTAAATTGTGCATGGACCACGGAGAGTAACGTGAGCCTCCACATGCGGAGTCTCCACGGTGTCGTGAACGGTCTCAGAAGCGGAGGCAACAGAGATTTTGCATTCGCCACCCGGGATCGTCCGGTACTCCCCTCCAGAGCCTGTAGGATGATGTCATCACTGACCTCGATGCCCTCGATCGCCTCCGCCCTTCATGCCATGGCTCTCCTGCAGGTCCACCAAACCGAGGCACTCAAAGATCTGCACCTGTGTAGTCCCGACCCCAACATGCTGCAGGCACTCGAACGGGCGATGGCCACCCTCGTGGTCCAGGAGCGTCACCTCTGGCTGAACATGGTGGAGATGCGCGATGTTAACAAGGCTAGCTTTCTCAACTACCCTGTTTCTCAACAGCCCCTTCGGCAACACCGTCGACGACTTCGCCCAGCAGTTTCCAGAGGTGAAGAAGCAGATGGAGGCGTTATCTCACATCATGCCGCGGCATCGCCAAACCAGCGCGCCCCGCCTGCTCGGTGAGGGCATCCCCTGAGGCTAAACAACTGGTAGCTCTGCCTCAACCTGGGCCCAGCTCTCAGCCCCAGCGTCGAGCACGTCGCTGGTGGCATAAGGCCCCATCTCCAGGACGTTCCTGAGATTGGCAACCCAGGCAGTCAAAAGTTCACTCCGGAGCTGGTACCAAGACCACTCCATCCCCGGTCGAGGGCCTGGAGTAGAATCCTTGTTTCATTTGCTGCACCGCCTTCGGGCTGCAGTACCCACATTCTTCATTAAAGAGCGATTTCCTCACTCCCTGGGTCATCCAGCTGGTGTGCGCCATTCTCACAGCACCCTGGCCCCAAAACTCTATAGTCCCGGCTCCCCGGATGCAGATCCCCCGCCCCACTTTTCAGGACCTCTTCTTCAGTCTTTAACCTGCCCCCTGCCGGGTGCGTGGAGCAAGGTAAGTGATTTGAGTCTTTTCTCAGCACCCAAGCCTCGGGATACTCCCGATGCGCTATTACTTGCCTCCCGCCGTGAAGCCCGTTTCGGTGGTATTCGCTACATCTCCGTAAGTGGCGAAAAAGCCAGTGCTTTATGGGCAGAGATCACGACTCTGCTTCTCAAGGACGCGATAGAGCCTGTCCCTCCAGCCGAGATGAAGAAGGGTTTCTACAGCCCTTTTTTGCTGTGCTGCGCACCACTCACAACCCTGGCAACCGCAACACGACGGCGGAGCTCTGTCATGACAGTTTTCGCCCATCAGAGAGTGGAGGCTCCACCCCCAGGTGGTCCAGCTTATTTCGGACCGATTCGGCACAGCACAGATAGATCTCTTTGCCTCCCAGGACAACTCCCACTTCCCGCTCTGGAACTCCCTGACAGAAGCTCCTCTCGGGACAGACACGCTGGCACGCAACTGGCCCCGGGGGCTGCGCAAGTGGACATTTTCCCCAGTGAGCCTCCTTGCACTGGTGCTGAGCAAGATCAGAGAGGACGAGGAACAGGTCACCTTGGTGGCTCCTTACTGGCCCACCCAGACCTGGTTCTCAGATCTTACGCTCCTCGTAACAGCACCTCCCTGGCAAATTCCCCTGAGGAAGGACCTTCTTTCTCAGGGATGGGGCACCCTCTGGCACTCATGCCCGGACCACTGGAACCTCCACATTTGACCCCTGGACGGGACGTGAAAGATCTAAGTGATCTACCACCTGCAGTCATAGACATGATCAACCAAGCCAGAGCTCACTCCACGAGGTAACTTAACTTTTCCTAAAGTGGTGCTCATTCGCGAATTGGTGTTCTTCCCGAGCCGAAGACCTGCAGAGATGTGCAGTTCTGTCAGTGCTTTCATTCCTGCAGGAGAGGCTGGATGGGAGGCTGTCCCCCTCCACCTTGAATGTGTATTTAGCTGCTATCGCGGCCCACCACTACGCAGTAGATGGCAAGTACTTGGGTAAGCATGAATTGATTATCATGTTCCTTAGATGCACCCGGAGACTGAACCCTCCCCGGCCAAGCCTGTTCCCTTCCTGGGATCTCTCAGTGGTCCTCACGGGCCTTCAGAGACCCCCCCACCTTCGAGCCGCTTGATTCAGTTGAGCTCAAGGCCCTCTCCCTGAAGAAATTGACTTGACTTGACCAGGTTGTGAACCCGCAAGCAAGCTGCACCGGGAGGAGGCAGACCCAGCCTTATCGTTGCTGTGTCCGGCATGTGCTTTGCGTACCTATTTGGACAGCACGCAGAGCTCTAGATGTTCTGAGCAGCTCTTTGTCTGCTTCGGCAGATGGCGGAAAGGCTACGCCATCTCCAAACTGAGGTTGCCCACTGGGTCCTCAACGCCATTTACTTGGCCTTCCAGACTCCTTGGGGGTCCAAGCACACTCGACAAGAAGTGTGGCATCCTCGTGGGCACTGGCCAATGGCACCTCCCTAGCAGACATCTGCAGAGCAGCGGGCTGGGCAACACCCAATACCTTTGTGAGATTTTACAATCTCAGGGTTGAGTCGGTATCGTCCCGTGTTTTGTCAGGTCCGATCCGGTAGAACTCGGTAACGTGGCACAACTAACCGGGTGTTCCGCTTGCACACAGCGCCCTACACCAAGTTGATCCAATGCACCTTATCTCCCAGGTGAGCCACTAAGCATCGCTTCCTGGATGTTCTCCTCCCTAGCCTTCTGGCCTGCAAATTCAGCGGAGCAATTCACGTCCAGACCCACGATGAGCCACAGGTGCTCTGTACTGGGGTAGGGCTCCATGGGCTTAGTTCCTTCCTCAGGCAAACTGTGATACGGTCCCCCTGTCAGCGGCCTCCTGATGTGCTTGAACCTGTCTCAGTAGTTCACATAACACGGACTAGTGCGTGGCATTTTTTAATGGGACACATTGTGTCACTTCATTCAACACAACGTCAAGTGAGTGATAGAACGGGAACATCATGGTTACTGTCGTAACCTCCATTCCCTGAGGGAGGGAACGAAGCGTTGTGTCCCTCCTGCCACTGCACTAGACCTACCACTGTAATTCTCTGCTCTTCACTGCAAAAACCTGACTGACTGCACGCTTCCCTTTATACCCATATGTCCGGGGGCGGGACATGCAAATTCTGTCTGCCAATTTCACATTGGCCTTTTCTCAAGTTTAGAGGTGCGTGAGGCTCCCAAGAAAGACCCCTTGTGTCACTTAATTTGATACAACGTCTCGTTCTCTCCCTCAGGGTACGGAGGTTACGACAGTAACCATGATGTTTTAGGACCTCTCCTTATACATGCTTTCCCTGTGAGATATTAGCAGGAATCATGGAATAATTTTCCACTGTTATGCTGACGATACCGAGCATTGTATTTCTTCTAAACCCAACGAAAATTCACAATTTTCCAAATAGTTTCAATGAAATCAAAGATTTGATGGCCAGAATTTAGCTTCTACTCAATTCCGACAAAACAGAGGTACTAATGATTAGACCAAAAACCTCTAAAATTAAGCCACTAAAATATAATTTGACTCTCAATGGATATTGTGGCGGTGGTCGAGCTTTTGGCCGGAAAGAGAGCGAGAAAACATTAAGCACACACCTGAGCGCTATAATGTTTAACACCTGTTTCTGATTAGAGTAAGCACTGGGGAGAGTGATAAAAAGGGACCACGCTAGAGACGAGCGAGAGAGAGCTACCCATCTGAAAGAGACTGTGTGTGTTTAGCGAAAGAGTGTTATGCTGAAAAGCCCCTTTGTGTTTATTTATTAAAGTTATAACTTTTAGTTGAAGCCCAAGTTTCCTGTGTCCTCCTTTCTGTCCCTTCCTTGAACGTTTACAGATGTACTGTTACGTCGTCTTCTTCTGCAAATAACTTGTTATATATAACTTGCAAATAAGGTGTTATATTTTATATCAATCTGTCTTTTGAAAATCTAATTTCCTATGTTTGTAGAACAGCATTCTTCAACCTGAGAAATATTGCTAATTTACAACACATGCTCTCTTGCTGATGCCAAAAAATGTATTAATGCATTCATGACCTCAAGACTAGATTATTGTAATGCATTATTGGAAGGACGTCCAGCAAGTTCAATAAATAAACTTCAATTGGTTCAAAATGCAACTGCCAGAGTGCTGACTAGAATTTAATTTTACAATTTAATTGTCATTACATTGGCTACCTGTTAAAATTCATAATAATTTAAAAATTCTGTTAACTACATACAAAGCTTTGAGTGGTCTAGCTCCACATTATTTAAGTGACCTTCTGACATGCTATATTCTGTCATGTTCATTACGATCACAAAATTCTGGCTTGTTAATAATTCCAAGAATATAAAAATCCACAAAAGGAGGTAGATTATTTTCATATTCTCCTATACTATGGAATAGTCTCCCTAACATGGTTCATAAACACTCACTCAGTTTAAGTCTAGACTTAAGACACATCTATTTAGCCAGGCAAACACATAATGTATCCTTCAACTCACAAGGAACCAGGTCTGCCGGAACCAGAAACATCCATCATGATCTATAACTTTGCATCAAATTAAATGGTATCTATGCTAATATTATTATATTTGTTTTTATGTTACCAGAGCCAGCCAGATCCAGCTCCATTCCCGCTTGGTGTCCAACTCCAATACTACATCTCGCTGAGAGATGATGACAAACTACAGCCAGTGCTAGCCAGACATCACATCAGTTTTTTGACTTTAGAGGATGAACTGATGCCAACTCCAACTGTAAGACATTGGATACTTCATATGCCACTGCCTGAACCTTGGACTTAGGATGGACCACACCGAATCTCACCAAAATTACCTGCAGGTTGAACTGTTTGAATATTGATGGACTACACTCTTAAAATGGAATACATAGACTATAATTTAATTGCCAACTAACAAAGGACAATGCATCTATGTGAACTCATGCAGTTGATTCAGGATGGACTTCAACAACATTAGTCATTCCTCTTAAAGTTCATAAAAAAAATATATATATATATTAATTTTTAAAACACTGGACCTTAATGCTTACTTAATTTACAAATTTAAATCATGACATGCACTGCTCACAAATAACTAATATTGGCATTATATTCATGTTGTTTAGCCAGTTTAGCCACACAGTGATTCTGGTTTCTCCCAAGGTTATTTTTCTTCATTAACCAAAATTTTTTGGAGTTTTGTGTTCCTTGCCACAGTCACATTCAGGTTGCTCAGAGGGTTTCAAAATACAATTATTATTTATTTATTTAATTTCTATACACATTTTACAATCATATTTAATCAAACTACATAATTATCACTGTAAACATTATAGATAATACAGTTTAATAAAAAAAAAAAAATGTTTTTGTTAATGCATGATTTCCTGTAAAGCTGCTTTGAAACTTTGCGTGTTGTAAAAAGTGCTATACAAATAAAAAACATTGTATTTCAAAAGTATGACTTTGCATATCATAATTTTGACTTACCATAGCTAAATTTTTGTTTTATTTTTATTTATTTTTATGCGGCATATATAGGCTTCCATATTGAGTGTATGGACATTTGTCTTTTTGGGTAAACTATCCCTGGTGAATATAATTTTTTCATCTCATGTTCAGTTTTAACATATTTCATAGGCTAGACATTATTCAATGTAAGTCCAATCTACATAAAATGTTCCAAACAATCCTTAACTAATGATTAAAAAAATAATGAAAAAGTCATGGAGATTCATTGAGCAAAAAGAGTGGGAACTCTGTAACATAGACACACGGATGATAATATGCCATTTCGTCCAGCACTAGTTCCCTCTACTCACTTGTGTAATGCGCTGGGTGGCAACTTCGCTTTCTCCATTTGGCCATAGCAACTCGTTTTGGCCTCTGGAATATCCCCAAACTCTTCCAACATGGCTGCAGCAGCTGTAGTTATAATCCCAAGCCCATCTCGGACCCTCGCCTCCAGAGGATAGTCCCAGTCATCGTAGGATACAGAGATCATTCCAGAGGGAAACGAATCTGGTGTTATTTCCGGATTACCCGTGGTCAGACTAGGCACGATCCATATGTAGCCATATCCGGTAAGTCCCAGTGAACGAGCCTCCTCCAGTATATAAAATGCTTCGTCCTTGGAGCAGAACAACAGGATGACTGGAGACTGCACCTTCTTTAGCTGAATCTGGGTTCGAGAGTCCCCGTCTACTGCATCAAAAGTGATTGTGTGCTGAAGGTCCCAACCCACAAAGCTGTTGTCCACTGTGGTCTTCAGAATGGTAATGAAATCCTGGTATCCTGGGAACTTGCTGGTCACAATGGAGAAGACATGCCAGTCATACTCTTCCATGATGTTGAGCATGAGCAGTGCCTCCTGCTGGATTGAGGCCCCAAACTGGAAGAATGTTGATTTCACATCCTGTTCAACAAAAAGAGTTAAAAAAAAAAAAAAAAGAGGTGAGTCAGGACACCGGGACACAATAGATGCATATTTTGCAAATTTCAGGTCACAAAGACAAAAATAATTCCCTCAAATAGATGTAGTAGTATAACAAGAATGGAGCAATCATTCCAATTTTATTAACTCAATATATCAGACTCACAAAGTTAACTCAAGTTAATAAGGTTCTTTATTAAAATGCAACGATACAAAACTGAAAAGATAAGAACTTTTCTGGTTCTTGAAGTCCTTTGAGATCATTGTGATATGTGTCGCTCTGGCCTTGATAAACTCATTGTCTAATCATAATGATGCACTGCGCCAGTTCTTTCTGGATGAGAAGATTCAATCCCATTGTGCCGTTAGAACTATTCCCTTCAGTGTTGCACAATTCCACAGCTTTAACAGGCTAGCTGAGACACAAAGGCCACTATCATTTTAAAATTCATATCTGGGTTTCAACTTTTCAGTAATTATAATGAGTTAGAGGACTGGGGCCTTGGAGAGAATGAGTGGGAGCAGCGCTGTGCTTTCATTAACCTTCTCATTCATGAGGGTACTATTTTTCCCAGTCACTATTTCAATGTCAAACCAATTACCGTGGCCCTAGAAATGAGAAACGAAAGGCAGCACGTGACGGAATACAGATGCAAGGAGAGGTTTGTGTTTATGAAAGATGCCTGAAGGAAACGTGTTGTGTAAGTTTGTGTTTCTGCAATAGGACTGAATTGAATATTCAATAATGCCATTAATTTTTATTTGGCCATTAAGCTTTCTAAAGACCATGTCGTTAGACTAGACTTGTTTTCCTTTCTTGTCTTGCTACTCTCGATTATGGGAGCATTAAGACAGATATGTTTCAACAGTGTCTGATTTATACTTCAGTGGAAAAAAAGGCATTAAGGGGCTTCCACATGACTTGTATCAGCGTTGCCCAACACATTGAACTCTATGGAGTTACTTGTCAGCGACTCTGAGTGTTGCCCTGGCAGTGGGCCTCTGTCAAGCATTTAACAGGTAATCAAAGTAAAAAAAAAGTACTTTGATGTACATCTTGACATCCTTTGGCGATAATGATTTCAAGCTCGATTACACTTCCTATAGTGGCATCTAGCGCTCTGCGCATTCATCAAGCACTTGGAATGTGTAATCGAGCTTGAAATCATGATCATGTCTAGAGACTGCAATGAGAAGATGTACAGTAAAAAAAGAGTTACATTTGGGTCTGTTCTCTCCCAAACCAACTGGATTGCTTCAGAAGACATTGATTAAATTACTCGTATGGATTACTTTTATTTGGCCTTTATGTGCTTTTTGGAGCTTCAAAGGCCTTGTCACCATTCACTTGCATTGTATGGACATACAGAGCCTAGATATTGTTCTAAAAATCTTTGTTTGTGTTCAGCAGAAGAAAAAAAGTCATACACATCTGGGATGGCATGAGGGAAATAAATTATGAGAGAATACAATTTTTTGGCTGAACTATATATTTAACATAAATTAGTTATTTTCTTATTTTCTGCTATGAATGTATCAAAACAATGGTCAGGATATTTTTTTTTCTCTTCTCCAAATACACAATTCCAATTTTAACTGTCCACACCTCCCACTTTCTTGCCTGGCAAACATGTATAATTGCCCCTCTGTGAGGCTGTCTGTAATGCTTGTCATTGACGCTGGCATTGAATGTGAGTTCCCCGATGCGAGTCATATAAAAGCCCCATTAGAGTTAGAATGTTCAATTCATTTCTGTGAACTTTTCATTTCAGTTAATCGATTCAGCTCTGATTAGGCAAATATTGCTGTTCATAGTATTTATAGTTATATTGGTGCATAAACAAAAATGATTAAATATATTTTTTCCTTGTTTATTTAGTGAAAAACCGTGTGGAAATATGATGGACCTTGATTATATTTAACTAGATTTTTACTGTGTTTTAGTTTTACATATAACCTTTAAAATCTGCATGGTAAGAGCGGTTGTGAATTGTGGTGTCTCTGCTTAAAATATATGTCACCCTCTTAAGTCATTCCAGAGCAAACACACATGAACAATACGAACAGTAAATATGTTGGGAGAAGCGATGTGTCACTTTGTTGTTTGGCTATTTTTGGGAAGCTTGGCATTGCCAATTTCACACACACACACACACACACACACACACACACACACACACACACACACACACACACACACACACACACACACACACACACACACACGTTGGGTTTCCAAGTGTTATGGGGACTTTCCATAGACATAATTGTTTTTATTTTGTACAAACTTTATATTCTATCTCCTAACCCTACCCCTAAACCTAACCCTCACAGAAATGTTTTTGCATTTTTACATTTTCAAAAAACACAAGTATTCATTTAGTATGAATTATAAGCTGTTTTCCTCATGGGGACTGACAAATTGTCCCCACAACGTCAAAAATGTTGGGTTTTACTATCCTTATGGGGACATTTGGTCCCCACAAAGTGATATCACACACACACACACACACACACACACACACACACACACACACACACACACACACACACACACACACACCAGGGAAATTACTCTACAAATGAAACTCAGGCTAACTGAGGATAACACTTCACACACACACCCACAGCACAAATAAACACAAATTTCCTTTCACCAAAACCATCAGGCTTCTTTTCCATGACCAGCCATCTGGCCCCTTTTCAACACCTCAATCTCATCAGATGAGTTATCAGATCTTCTGCCTGCTTTTTCGATCGTTTCATTTGATGGCAGCACAATATAACACATTCATTAAAAGTTGCTTGTGATAGCTGCAGTCATTATCTTCTGTTTTGGTGAGGGATAGATAATAAAACGCGGGGTCCGCATTGGAGACACTTGATTGAGTGCTCTTTGCAATAGATGTTGATTAGGCAGCCAGTGAGCTCGTAATGAGAACTTTTTCCACACCTGAGATTGTGTCTGTTTTTTTTTTTTTGCTTGTTTAAAAAACAAAAAATCGTGAGCTAGGCTGAATCACATTCTTGAAACGTAACCTTTTTGTTTTGTTCTAAATGGCAAAAAAAATCTTTATCAGTATTTTTGCAAGTACAAGTATTTAAGTATGCTTAAAAGAAGCTTAATGTACTTGTATATGTATCGTTTTCTTCTTTTTTTTTTCTTGAAAAAAAAATGTATCTAATAAAATTTAGTGAGGTTTATGCTTAAAACAAACAAAAAAAGGATCAGTCTGGACACATTTATTTACATAGAGGGTGCACGAAAAGATGGTCCTAATTTATTTTCACTGCTTCACCTTGGAAAGAAATCAATTCCTCAAAAGTTATCATGATGTTACCTTAAAGTGCCACAGTTGTTGACATTTTTTTATTCAAATCTAAAGATGTAAATGCTTAATCTGGCCACTCACGACAGCTGTCCATCAACACTTGAAAAGCAGGGTTAAGCAAATGTGACCCATGTAATAACTGGTCTTGTGGGTGATGTGTGGAAGGTGAGCATGTAGATGTGTGGGGTGGGTGTTTATTACTATCATTTTATATTATATTATATTATATTATGTATTCATATTACAGAAGAACTCAAGACATGATGGATGATTTTGCAGTTGGTATAATTCCATGTTAACAATGTGTTCTCTCTTTACATCTAGGTTAGTGGATGAAACCAATAATTACAGAGAGACTGAGAGCAAGAAATATTAATTGAAGATGTATCTAGTGAATGAACAAAAGAAAGGGATGTGTTCACATTAGCGCAGTTTGATGTATGCATATACATTTACATGGGTGGAGTAGCTAACTAAATATCTGGACTTGTAACCAAAACGTTGTAAATTTCAGTCCTGCAAGGTGCAATCTCCATTAGTAACCTACTGTACTTCAGTGGTGATGTTGAATGTGTGTAGTGGTGTACTGTAAGCCGTGGAAACAAATTGGTCCTCATTGAGTGGCAATAAATAACTCTATTCAATTCACTCTGCCCTGTTGTCTTAGAGTAAGCTTCCAACAGACACTCACATTAAAGTATTAAAATAGGTCAACTGTACCACCACACCCACACAAAAAAGGAATGGCTGCAAAATAATATATTATAACATAGAAGTAACAATTTACATGTTAAATGAATATTCAGATTTCAATTCAAGTTAAGCTCAATCTATAGAATATGTGGCATAATATTGTAACCAAAAACATTTTAAACTGAGGTTACAGTGAGGCACTTACATTGGAAGTGAATGGGGCCAGATTTGGAGGGTTTAAAGGCAGAAATGTGACGCTCATAATTAAAAATAAAACGTCTCGGGTTATGACTATAACCCTTGTTCCCTGAGAAGGGAACGAGACACTGCGTCGTTGAAAACGACTCTTTGGGGAACGCTCCTTAGCGTGCGCCTCTGAATTATGAATGAAACTATTCCAATCTTGATTGGTGTTGCGTCACGACGTAACATGTGACGGCATAACCGGATGCATAAAAGTGACGCCGGTACACACACACATTAGCCTAGCGATGAAGCAAGCCGCTCTCAGGCATTGAGGGGCATGGCAGGACGACACAGTGTCTCGTTCCCTTCTCAGGGAACAAGGGTTATAGTCATAACCCGAGACGTTCCCTTCTGAGGGAACTCGCACTGCGTCGTTGAAAACGACTCTTTGGGGAACGAATGCCCACTAGGCCACGCACCGAAAAAAGGCCTGCCCTAGAGTGAAACTGAACTCAGGCACTCAACTAGGACGAGAGCACACATGCGCCAGGCGTACTAGGGAGGTGCAGACTATAAAACCTGATGAAAGTGTGCGGGGTAGCCCAACCAGCTGCCTCACAGATCTTCTGGTGGGGCACTCCCGATAAGAGAGCCCTAGAGGACGCCATGCCTCTAGTTGAATGAGCCCTAATGGCCAAAGGTGAAGGCAAATTGCGCACCTGTAGGCCGAGATAATAGCCTGAACAATCCAATTACTAATGGTTTGTTTCAAGGCAGGGAGCCCCTTCTTAGGTGACCCAAAACACACTAACAGTTGGTCCGACCTCCTCCAAGAAGAGGACCTCTCGAGGTAAATGCCCAAAGCTCTGACAGGGCAGAGCAAATGGAGCCTCTCTTCTTCTCCCGACACATGAGGTGGAGGATGAAAAGCCTGCAGGACCGTGAGACCGTGCCGCGTTAGAAGGCACCTTAGGCACATAGCCAGGTCTCGGGTGCAGAATGGCTTTAACTCCGCCAGGGTCAAACTCCAAGCAAGCTGGTGTTACTGCCAGGGCTTGAAGATCTCCCACCCTCTTTAGAGAGGTAATAGCTAAGAGAAAAGCCATCTTGAACGTCAGGTCCTTGGGCGAAGCCGACTGAAGGGGTCCGAAGGGGGCCAGGGATAACCCTTCGAGAACCACCGCCAGGTCCCAGGCAGGAACCCTGGACCTGGTTGTCGGTCTCATCCTCCATGTACCACAGAGAAAACGAATGACCAGCTGGTGCCTCCCCAGAGGCCCATCACTCAGTGGTGCATGGAAAGCCGAAATGGCAGCCACATACACCTTAAGTGTGGAAGGGGAGAGACCCGCAGAGAAACGATTTTGAAGAAACTCCAGAACTGAAGCCACCGGGCAGTTAACTGGATCTAATTCATGTTCTCTACACCAAGTGGAGAACACATTCCACTTGAGGCCATATAATCTCCTAGTAGACGGAGCCCTAGAGCCAAGTATGGTTTCAACCACCCCCGCTGATAGACCAGCATTTAGGTACTGAACCCCCTCAGGGGCCAGACCCACAGCTCTGGACGAGGGTGGAAAACTGTGCCCCCTGCCTGAGACAACAGATCCCTCCTCAGAGGAATCTGCCGTGGCGGAGCTATCAGGAGTGAAATTATGTCTGAGAACCATACTCGGGCCGGCCACATCGGGGCAACCAGAAATAGACTGATGCCCTCTTGGCGGACCCTTTCCAGGACTCCGGGAGCAGAGCGATCGGGGAAATGCGTGACAGGCGAGGCCTCGGCCAGGCCTGTACCATGGCATCCAACCCCAGTTGGGCTGGATGTGAGAGGAAGAACCAAAGTGGACAGTGGGACGTCCCTCGAGACGCGGATAGATCCACTTCCGATGGTCCAAATTTGTCCCCTATCGACTTCACCACCTCTGGATGAAGTCTCCATTCCCCGGGCCTCAGCCCCTGCCTCGACAGGATGTCTGCTCCCTGATTCTGAACCCCGGAACATACATTGCTCTGATAGACAGTATTTTCCCTTGGGACCAAAGAATTATCTGATGCGCCAGTCTGCACAGAGGGTGCGATCCGAGTCCCCCTTGTTGGTTCAGATAAGCTACCACTGATGTATTGTCCGAACGTACTAGGACATGGTAACCTTAGATGTCTGGAAGGAAGCTCCTCAGAGCCCTGAACACAGCCAACATCTCTAGACAGTTTATGTGCCAAGAATGATGATGGTCCTGCCACAGACCCCTGGCAAAGCGGCCGTCCATGACCGCGCCCCAGCCAGTGAGGGAGGAGTCTGTCGAAACGGTTTTCCGGCGACATGACGCTCCCAACACTGGCCCTAGGGACAGGAACCAAGGTTTCTTCCATATTAGCAGAGAACGAAGGCATCTGCGCGTTACTCTGATTATACGAAATGGATTCCCCTTGGGGGAAAATCCCTTGGCTTTCAGCCACCACTGCAGGGGCCTCATGTGTAGAAGGCCGAAAGGTATAATGTTGGATGCCGCTGCCATGAGGCCCAGCAGTCTTTGAAACTGCTTTACAGTGATGGCCTGGCCTAGTTTTAACCCGGACACCATCGCCAGAACGGACTCGATACGTGCAGGAGACATGCGTGCCTGCATCGTAACCGAGTCCCACACAACACCCAGAAACGTTGTGCACTGGGATGGTTGTAACACACTCTTTTTTGTGTTGAGTCTCAACCCCAAACTTCGAATATGGCCAAGGACGACATCTCGATGCTGAACCGCCATTTCTCGAGACTGGGCCAGAATGAGCCAGTCATCGATAAAATTCAGTATCGCGGATGCCCTGAAGTCTCAGAGGAGCAGGAGCTGCATCCATACATTTGGTGAGTGTGCGGGAGAGAGTGCTAGGCCGAACGGAAGAACCCGATATTGGTAAGCTTCGCCCCGAAGCGAACCTCAGGAACCTCCTGTGACATGGAAGGATGGGTACATGAAAATAGGCGTCTTTTAGATCTATCGTGACAAACCAGTCCTCGGATCTGATCTGACTCACGATGACAGGAATGGTAAGCATTTTGAACCTGAACCTCCTCAAAGGCCGGTTCAAAACTCTGAGATCTAAAATCGGCCTCAACCCCCATCCTTTTTGGAACTATAAAGTACCGGCTGTAAAGACCGGACTCCCTGTCTGAATGAGGAACACGTTCTATGGCCTCCTTCAGCAGCAGAGATTGCACTTCTTGTTCCATCACCTGAGCCTGCTCCGGAACCACTGTAGTCTGCACCACCCCAGAGAATTTGGGGGCGGTGCCCGAACTGCAGTCTGTACCCTGATTTTATTATATGCAGGACCCATGCAGATATGTTGGGAAGATGATTCCATGCCTCTACAAAATCTACTAAGGGAACCAGCCTCTCGAGGCTGGTCTCGGTGTTTTTCGAGCACTGTTCTCGACTTCCTGAAGCGAGATACCGGCAGGATTTAGTCGATACAGTCCTTGTGACCACAATTGATGTGTGTTTTTATTTTTTGACTCGAACGGCACGGTGTGCGTTCAGCTGGAAATTGATGTGGCCCGAAGCGTCAGAGACGGCGGGAACCGACACCGATTTCCTGAGGACTCTGCTGCGAGAGCAACCTCGGTTGCTCTGCAGCAGGGGACAGCCCTCCGAGGTTCTACCACCTCGGTAGGACCTCTTTCCGAAGCTTCTACTAAGGGAACCAGCCTCTCGAGGCTGGCCTCGGGTGTTTTTCAAGCACTGTTCTTGACTTCCTGAAGCGAAAGACCGGCAGGATTTAGTCGATCACGGTTTCTGTGACCACCACTGATGCTTGTTTTTATTTTTTGACACGAACGGCACGGTGTGCGTTCGCTGGAAATTGATGTGGCCCGAAGCGTCAGAGACGGCGGGAACCGACACCGATTTCCTGAGGACTCCGCTGCGAGAGCAACCTCGGTTGCTCTGCAGCAGGGGGGGGGGGAGACAGCCCTCCGAGGTTCTACCACCTCGGTAGGACCTCTTTCCCGAAGCTTCAACTAAGGGAACCAGCCTCTCGAGGCTGGTCTCGGGTGTTTTTCGAGCACTGTTCCCGACTTCCTGAAGCGGGAAACCGGCAGGATTTAGTCGATACGGTTCTTGTGACCACAATTGATGCTTGTTGTTTTTTTTATTATTATTATTTATTTATTTATTTTTTTGACACGAACGGCACGGTGTGCGTTCGCTGGAAATTGATGTGGCCCGAAGCGTCAGAGACGGCGGGAAACCAACACCGATTGTGTGCGGCCATGTAAGCCCTACTTATTAAAGCAGATGTATCTCTGCAGGGCTTACTAGGCAGCGCCGGGGTTTTAGCCCATATCCCGTGCCCCCAAAACATCGTCTGTAATCAAACACTGGGGCTGGAGATACGGGACGAATGCGGTTTACCCCACGATCTCGCTTTTAGATATCTTTGTGGAGATCGGGGAAAACGGCAAACCCCGGCGCTGAGGTTGTGATCTGTGCCGCAGGAAACGCACGTCTAATTTGCTTTCAACTTGCGTTCCCTGCTCATTTTGTGGCCAGCTGATATTCAGTCTGGCCACGCACGCGTCACAACCTCAATCAGCTCCTCATAAGCTTGGCCAAAAACTGGCGTGCTTGGCTCATGGTCGTCCGCATCGATGCTGAGCATATCCACTTCCTCGGAAGCAGTGAGCTCAAGCAACGGGACCTGATCATGGGCAGAAGAAGCCGCGACGCGGGCTTCTGCACCACTCACAGTAGGCTCGGGATCCTCAAATGAAGAATGAGAACGTGCCGCAGCAGTCTCATTCTCATCTGCAAAATCCGCTACGAACCCCACGATTTCAATCGCCGCGCTGCCTCAACAGACGCGGGACCAAAACCGTGGGGAACGCGAGCCTGACCGTGCTCATCAAAGCACGCCAACCGGGAGCGCAGCACTCCCATGGGTAATGCTTCACAACTTTCACAGGCAGATCCCTCGAGAGCTGCTCAGTGCAGTCTAGCGCTCCCAAACAGTTCACACATAAAGCGTGCGTGTCCCTACACGTAATGAAACGAGGGCAGGGGTGCACGCACTTCTTGAACTGTTCGGTGGCCATAATATTTTTAAATCAGACAAACAACACCAAATAAGACAAACAATTTCAACATAGAGCGCTTGCTGAAGAGCGAAAGCTAATGTGTGTGTGTACCGGCGTCACTTTTATGCATCCGGTTATGCCGTCACATGTTACGTCATGACGCAACACCAATCAAGATTGGAATAGTTTCATTCATAATTCAGAGGCGCACGCTAAGGAGCGTTCTCCAAAGTGTCGTTTTCAACGACGCAGTGCGAGTTCCCTCGGAAGGGAACCATGCATTAATTCTTATGCTAAAACTCAAGTATTATTTGAGCTGTAAAGTTGTTTAAATCATCATTTTTATAGTTGTTTTAGGGTTTTTTGACATTACATTGTCATGCAACGAAGTTGTATAATTAGCTATAGCTTTACACAGAATTTTATCACACTAAAATCATGTTAGCATGCACATTGTTTACGTTTGTGGCGATATGTTTGAAACAGTATTGTAATGTTCAAAAATGGGCCCCCATTCTCTTCCATTGTAAGTGCCACACTGTAACCTCGATTTTTGCATTTTTTAAAGAAAAGAATGGGCAAGTCAATATTAATTTTTATGGTAATCAACTTTATGCTACAAATGCTGTTGATTGAGCTTAACTTGTATTAAACCTGGAATATACTTTTAAAGGAAAATTTCAGAGTGCTCTGTGCATGCGTCGAGCTACATATCATGATCACGCCTAGATGCAGATGGCAAGATTTAATGTGAAAAAGGAGTTACATTTCTGTCTGTTCTAATGCAAACCCATTATATTGTTTCAGAAGACATGGATTAAACCATATGAGTCATATGGATAAACTTTATGTTGTCTTTATGTCCTTTTTGGAGCTTGGAAGTACACTGTATGAATTTCATATCTCCATCAAAATATATTTGTTTGTGTTCCCCAGAAGAAAGTCATACAAGTTTGAGATGGCATATGGGTGAGTAAATGATGCGATAACTATAATTTTTGGGTGAACTATTCCTTTAACGAAAACAACCTTATTGTAAAGTGTTACCAACTTAAAATTAATTATTAACAACAAACTGAAGGATTGAAATGACACCAAAAGTTATGATTCACAAAGTACGCTTAAAGATATTTGCATTGTTGCAAATGTAATTTCAAAGTGAAGCACAGAGCATGACATGAGCGGCATGTGTAATCAGCTTCAGAAGTGTGAGACGAGATTTGTGTGCATTTGACTGGAGCATGGCAATACTAGTCTCTAATTTCCCCACCCGCTTTACAGAGGATCTGCATCATCCCTGCATGCTGCTGAGCTTTCTCAAAGCCATATTCTTCAAATAACAGGATGCCATTACCAGCCAGAGGCGATAAAATACAATCAAGCAATATTGTTTGCTCGGAAATAGGAGAAATGCTGTATCATATTTCTAAACAGATCTGAAAAAAAATAAAATAAAATATGATTTGGAGTGGAAAGATTTCTCAAAAGACATCATATATGCTAGTGTACTGCTAACATTTTAGAAAAAGTATTTTAAATGTCATTTTAAATTTAAAATGTACAGTCATTCTCTTCCAGAAAAAATTGCCAAAAATATTGATGACTCATCTTGCATGCATAGGTTTAGACAATTTTCTGGCCACTAAAATGCTTTCTAGAATGAGAATGTCCCCCATGCATAAAACCAAGGGCAACTGACTAGCAATATCAAGCAACAAATTGATGTTCATGGCTGTTACGTAAACTAAAGGCTATTGGCAAATTATGATGTAAATTGGTCTTAATTGCAAGCTTCATCCTCAGTGCTAAAAGGAGAGCACCACATCAAAAACACATAATTTTCCTTATGTAGTTGCATTATTTTGAATCTAAAAGCAGTAGACAAACTTGATGAGCCAAATGTGAAATTCTGAGTCACATTAATAACCAGTAAAGAGTTACACAGTCATCTAAATTGAGCTTAAGGCATCTCAACAGCGTGAGCTCTCAGGCACATTAAAGCAGTTTATGTTGTGATCATTTCTAAATAAAGATAAGAAGATTCTTCTAGAGGCTCACAGAACAAGAGGCCACAATCTCTCTAAATCATCATTCCTGTTAGCCTGATTATATGTTCAGTACGAGGGGAAGGGATCCGCCAATGTAGGTTGCCGTTGTCAGTAGTGAGAGTGCATATATATAATTTAAAGTATGCCATTTTGTATGTGAGAGCGTGTGTGGATAATGTAAAGCGGTTCACAGGCCAGCCTCAGGGGCGGGCGGTTTTATCCCCACAGCTCATGTCATCCCCGACAGTGGTTCAAACACAGCACAGTTAGCCCGACACCACAATGCAGAAGAGTCTCACAGGGCAAACACAATCACAGCACTGAGCTCAACTCCACATCATCAAATTATGACTTTGTAAACTCTATAAATTGTCAATTCCCAGTTGATGGAGTGGTAACAACCAAGGAGCATTCTGACGTTGCCGCTAATGCCAATGTTTTTTATTGTCAATATGAAGAGCTGCTCATGAGAATAAAGACAAAGAATGAAAGAGAAAATGACTGTGGAAACAAACAAGTGTGAGAGCAAAAAGCAGAGACAGACATAGAACAATACACTTTGGGGAGTTCAAATGAATGGTTTTAAAAGTGAAAGAAGTCTTCACAGGGTATTCGGCCATCTTGAATGAGATTTGAATCATATTGAGCTTATATGTTCAGTCTGAAGGGCACTGCAAACCACATAGGGAAAAGGTGTACATTAATACAGAACTTATTACTACACAAACTCAGTTCTACACAAACTCTACCTAAAATAAACATGGTGAAAATTAAGGCTCTGAGATTTTTAATTTTTAATTTACCTCAGGTGGGGTTTCTATACAGGTATGAAGTGCACAAAATGATTGTGACCATTACAATGCTATGAACATGATCATAGGACACAAAACAGTTAAAGGGATTGTTTACCAAAAATGTATATTCTGTCATCATTTGCTCACACTCGTGTCCTTTCAAACCCATATGACTTTCTTTCTACCGTAGAACACAAAGATATTAGACTGAAGGTTAGCCTCAGTCACCACTCTTTAGTTTCATAGCATCTTTTTTCCATACAATGAAAGTAAATGGTGACTGAGGCTAACATTCTACTTAAAGGGATAGTTCACTCAAAAATGAAAATTCTCTCATCATTTACTCGCCCTCATGTCATCTTCGATGTGTATGACTTTGTTTATTCTTCTGAACACAAACAAAGATTTTTAGAAGAAAATATCAGCTCTGTAGGTCCATACAATGCAAGTGAACAGTGACCAGAAGTTTTAAGCTCCAAAAATCACATAAAGGCAGCATAAAGGTAACCCATACGACTCCAATATGGAGTCATTAAACACATGTTTTCTGAAGCGTTATGATAGGTGGGTGTGTTTGTGAAAAACAGATCAATATTAAGTCCTTTTTTTACTATAAATTCTCCTCCCTGCCCAGTAGGTGGCAATATGCATGAAGAATGTGACTTGCCAAATACAAAAGATGAATGTGGATGTGAAAGTGTAGATTTAACATCTTCTTCTGTGTTCTACACAACAAAGAAAGGATTTAGTAAAGGAGTGAGAAAATGATGAACAACATTTCATTTTTGGGTTAACTATCCCTTTAAGACAAATACACATAATAAATTAACCACACACACATTTAATTTCATATTAGACATCTTAAGTCTAAATGTAGGGGTTCTGAGAATGATGAATTCTATAAATAAAATGTATAATAAGACGAATTCTCATGGATGTTTTATTTACATTTATATATGCTTTGTAATTTATATGATATTTATTGCTATTTACACCAGTATATGATGTAAATATAATGCAAGCCCAGTAATCTGAGCGATTCAATTGTTATCTGTGCTTGATGAGATTTCAGGGCATTCCAACAAATTTTGAACAAAGTTTGTTAAGTGTAGTGAACTGCTACAGATACCCCCTGATGAGTGTGTAATAGGGAGAGTGAACACTGTATAGGGACCCTGTGATTCGGAACACAGTAAGAGCTTTTGTACTGCATCCACGTCATTAGTTACACAACTCCACAGCATCAGATTCCTGCTCAGTTTCCCATTCATTCAATGTATCTCTTTCCTTTTCTTTTCTTTTTCATTCTACCACTTTGTTTCTACCACTGTGTTTCTCTTTCTCTCTCTCTCTCTCTCTCTCTCTCTCTCTCTCTCTCTCTCTCTCTCTCTCTCTCTCTCTCTCGCTCTCTCTCTCTCTCTCTGCTGGGCTTTGCCTGAGTGTCCCCCCGAAACCCACCTTATCAGCACGTGTGATTGATGAAAAAGGGGAATGTGTGCAGAAATTCAATTACACTGACCTGCTGGTGACAGAGATAGAGAGAGGGAGAAAAAAGTGGAGACAGAGAAAAAGAAACAGAGAGAGGGAAGAAAAAACAGTGCCCACACCATACCCACCCCCACCCAGTAAAACACCACTCACCAAAGTGCAATTAGCTCTCCTGCAAACAAAATACATGATTATTCCCTTTTAGATCATGTCTGAAAAACTTGCGATAAAAAGGTTAATCACTTTGGGTCCTTTTGGCACAGATACTTTTGAATATTTTAGAGGGATAGAGTGAACGGGAGGAATGATGAAGAGATCTGTAAACCCCTGGATGCTGCGCAATGAGTTATGACTATGCCACTCCTCTCATGAAGTACTCATTATATAACTGTCAGGAGTTTCTTATCAAAAACAGATTTTGCATAATGTTCCCTCTGCATTATGGTAACGTGACTGAGAGCTGCTGTTGACAATAAGGTGTTCACCACACAGAACAAGTGAGGTACAGATTACTTACTACAATACCATAAGAACTCATTTTTGTGAAGGAGTCTGCCAAATCCTTAATAGCTTCATGTTCTGAGTGTCACCGACATGTAGTCATGTAGTCGACAATGAATTACATGCTTGAGGTGGCTTGCTGGAAAACAGGGGTGTAGAAACCATTTTAACTGGGGAGCACATGTCCCCTGTCCAACTTTCAAAAATCACAGCTGCAGTAAGGTATTTACAATGGAAGTGAATGGGGCTAATACACACTTTTTCAAAAGTATTGCCACATGACATAAACATTTTACATGTTAACATGATTTTAGTGTGACAATATCTGTTACACAATTTTAGTGTGATGATATTGCGATATTGTGATGATGTTGCAAACAAAGTTTTAAACTTGGATATACAGTATACAGTATTTACAGAGGTATGGTTAGTAAGCGATTTATCACACAAAATTCATGTTTATTGTATAATGTTTATATCTTGTGACTATATTTTTATAATTTGAATTGTATATGTTTTATTTCAATGTTTATGGACTGGCCTCATTCATTTCCATTGTAAGTGGCCATGAAATCTGTTGAAGTTTTCTTTCCTGTGTTGATTAACTTTTTTATTAAAACATGGGCTTGTCCATTACTTACCATTGCTTACCTGCATAACAGCAAATCAGTTACAAGTACTGAGCAAGTGTTAAATTGCCTAGTTAACATTCATGAGCCAATCCAATTCATATTCATGAGCCAAGCCTACCACCTCAGAGGAACCAAAGCCTGATAGGATTAATGGTAAAAGTAGTGTAGAGGAGATAGCACCCAATTTAAAGTTGCAAAGTTCTTAATACAACATCATCCATAGAGGCCTCTGAACTGTTCTAAACACACTGTAAACAGGCATGATCTAAAGAGGCTAGAAAAGAAGAACATTGGCTATATTTTTGACCCATTGTAATGAATCCTTCATGCTAAACCAGAGAGAGCCCTTCATTAGTTCCCATCATCACTTCTGAATAAGACCTGATCCTTGCTGGAAACTGTCAGGACATTAATACAAAACAGAGGTTATATTTTACCTTAAACCAGCGGTAGCAATGAATGAATGATCAGAGTGGGTTCCTCTTGCTGGGATCTCCTAAAGTACTTTCAAATAACACTGAAAGACCTTGATTGAAACTGCACTTTAAAGCACCAGATGCTTTATCATTTGTTTAAACTGGGACTATTTCAGGAGGTTGTATGATAATTAAGACAACATGGTGAGGTCAAATGAATGATAAGCTACTTTCCTGATACAGTCAGATACAGTGCCCCCAGAAAATATTTGGACATTAAAGCAACACCTGAAAATGTATGAATGCCATTAAAAGAGTTTACAAAGTATAAAACCAAGTGACATTCATGTCACAGAATAAGAAAGAGAAAGACAGCACAAGCACCCATTTAAGCAAAAAATCAACCAATCAGTGATCTGCAGGATTTTGACGTCACATTTAGAATCGGCTCGGTTCGCTTGGAACATTGACCGAGGTGGTACTACAAAAAGGATCAGGAACCAGGTACAATCCACAGTGGAAAACCCCAAAAAGAGAGCAGAGTCGACTTGAGTCGAGTTGTACCGTGCAGTGGAAAAGCCCCACAAGCCAACACAAGCACTTAGAGCGCATTAGGAATTGGGCATTCCAAATTGGGGAGAAAAAGGGAAGAAAAAAAAATACAAATACAATGTCCCCCAAAATGTATTCACATTTATAATTTGCAAGATATGATTTATGTAATCCCATATATGCGCATTACATATATAAATTCATCATATTAACCTCAGCCGTTTACACATGTGTTTTTAAGCCAGGAGTTCTGTGGAGGAGATGATGGGTTTTCGGTCACCCATTTAGTCATGTTGTCATGCAACTTTTGCCCATGTGTAGTGATTTCACAAGAAGGATCAAAGATTATTCACTGAGTTAAAGATTTTATTATTGGCTGAGAGAACAGACTTGCTACTAAATCATTTGATACAAAGAACAAAAACAAAAATACCTGTATGGGCCAGAAATGAGACATGTAACCGGTGTTTTATGAGGATGACATGAAGTAGACTTTCAAATATTCATCTTCACCCTGCAGCTGAACAGCTCTTATAATAATTGCCTAATAGCCATAGTGATATTACTTCTTTTCATATCAAACAGCATTATCATGTTGAATTAATGTTTACGTTTTGAAACATTACCTAATTAAATGTATAGGCCTTCTTATATTTTGGATATTGAGCAGCCTGTGATTTCCAGACACGTGTATAACTGGGGTTTAACAACGTTTATTATGTCTCATTCGGCACTTCATCTCTAAAGGCGAATTAATGAGAGAAAATGTGTTTGTTCTTTACAGTGGGAATAAAACTAGCGCTCTGTCCCATTACGAGAGCACACGCATGTTAAACAGTCTACACTGCATGAAGAGAGATGATGATGAGACATATGCACAGAGAGACATGGATTTTTAGTCCTATAGAAAGAAACTGTTGATATTTTCTGTTCCAATGTGTGGATTACTCATTTAACCAACATGTAAAAATGAAAAATGTGTGGATTTCTTGCACTGTGAACATGGAACGTACAAGAATACACGAATGTTAAATCCCACTACGAATTTCATTAAGTGGGTTTTTTTCGTGCTATTTTCTACACATTGGTAATTGCTGCTGCTAAGACACTTGGAAAAGAGTGAGGATAGTGCTAGGAGAGTGCGCACGATGTCTGCACGATGTCTGCACGTCTGAGCCTCTGCGCGTTCAGTATATTATGCATTTGCGCGTCTTTGCAAGATAAATATACTCACGCTCGCTCCTCGGTTAGAAGACTTCATTCACTCCATGTAATTTTTGAGCTCTCTTGCTTGTTGTTTGCTTGCACAAATGTTAGAAATGAAGCACTAGCCCAATCAAGCAAGTGAAAGTTCTTGAAACTGGCCTGAATCTTCCTCACACTGGCCCCGGGCCATCGGGCAGTCCTTATTGTCGAGCCCTGAAGTTTGTGATGAACAACACCTGTGGTTATCTGTTAAGGCCCATTAAGACTGAATGTGTTATAATGCGTTATAAAACGAGAATACATTTTTAAACGTTGAAGTTCTTATGTAACTTCACCTGATGAAAAAAAAAAGCGTGGCAAAAAACAATGATCTATGGCACAAGGCTCAAAGATGTCCATCTATCGCAGGTTTATATTGAATAACAATTCATTTGTTGAAATTACTTTATACATTTACAAAAAATTACTTTAGACCCAGTTGGTTAGAAGCACTCACAAAAAAGATGTAGTAGTATCATCTTTAAAACTGCCTAAAATCAATTGTTTGCAGATGCCACTTGGTTTGATATTGGTAACACCTTACAATAAGGTTCCATTTGTTCACATTAGATAATTACATTAGTTAACATGAAGTAACAATAAACAATACTTGTACAGCATTTATTAATCTTGGTTATTTTTATCATGGACAATTGTATTTTTATTAGCTAACATTAACATTAGTTCATGACATCTAATGCATTAATAAATGTTAATAAATGGAACCTTATTGTAAAGTGTTACTGATATTTAGATATCTGATGCAATAGCATACACACATCTTTAATAGTGGAGTAATGTAAATTTTATAAGTGTGGCAACAGGAGGCAAAACAACTCTCTTTGGTACAAGATACAATTTAAAAATAGCAGAGGCCCAAGTTTGTTCATCTGCACGCTCACTGTGCTTGCATTCTGTCTTTTTGTTACTGCTTGCTGTTTTTCAGTCAGGACTTTTTAACAAGCACCAAAACCCCACAGGGGCAAGCTGACAACGGCAGATAAACTTCCTCCCATCACAGATAGTCTCTCTCTCTCTTGCTCTCTCTGTGGGCACTGCCCCACTCCAGTCAGAAAATTCCTCAGGATGTCTTTTATGTTTACATCATCAGATTACTAATTACATTACAAGTGCTGTCATTCTGCGAAGAACTGCATGTTCCATCTTTAGATGTCATGATTTGTGACGCAGGCTGTCCAGGAAGACAATGATGATCCACAAATCATAGAGAGGGCAGGGAGGTCAGTGTCACGATTGCTGGTAATTATCAGATGTGGCAGGGAATGTAACAGAGAGAAGGAGTACTTTTCACTGAAATGATTAGGGGACTCAATACAGAGCATTATAAGCGACATCAACATTTCCTCCTGCTTTTAATCCAAAAGCAACGGACCTTAAGTAAATTATTAATTTTATTTGTGTTCAATCACACTCAAGGAGCCATTCTGAAGGCACTTAAAAACTAAGCAGTGGTTTGGAAGGATAGCCAAGTGCAAGAGAGAGAAAAAAAGAGGGGAGGAGAGAGAGAGACAGTGGAGCACTGCATTATGGGTTTGGCATTTAATCAAATCGCAAGACGTTACAAGAAGCCAAATAATTAACATTACAGAAATGAAAAATCTATGCGCTCTACATCAATTGTCTTATTCCGTTTTCTTTTTCATTTTTCTTTAGCTTGCATTCATTTATTCAGAATACGCACACATACATCAAAACAAAATCAGATTATGTATACAGAGGCTCTAGGCAGGGCCTGAGTGTTGGAACGAAAGCCATCAGTTAACAAATGAATGTTCTGCTCTCTGGATTGCGCATAGAAGAACATTTTAGCTGCAAACTTAACCATATGACTTTTTAAAACCACCAATGTAGACACAATATCACTGGTGATTAACAACATCAACAGATAAAAGCTATAATACAGTATGTAGGCTAAACACATTCTTATTGCATGTAGTCATGATACAATCAATCAATCATTGAAGACAATAAAACATTTATAGTAGATGGTTTGTTATATACTTAATTAGGTTGGCTTGAAAAACCCAACCTAATGATCTACTAATTAGGCTTATTATTATTCTTCTGAGAACCAAAATTTTCTAATTGTAACTACTCCTAGAGCTTTCAATCTACATCCACCAAATTTTACACAGAGCTCCAAACTGATCCGGAGAAGTGTGCTATATCTTTTCTAACTTGTCGGAATTATGGTATTCCCTAACGGCCCTCCTAACAGGCCCAATTTCCCATTGACTTCCCACACGCCATTCAAGGTGTGAAAACTATTTCCTGTAATAAATCCTTTAAAGGATTCAAGCTACATCCACCAAGTTCATCACACACCTTCAGGCTGTTCTAACTTATGCTGTAAAGCCGCATGCTAGCAACATGCTAAGACATGCTATCATGCCTAGCAACATGCTAAAACATCCTACCAACATGCTAAGACATGCTAAAACATGCTGGCAACATGTTAAAACGAGCTAGAAACTCCTCGCAACATACAAGCGACAAGTTAAAACACGCTAGCAATGCCTAGCTAAGTGCTGGAACATGCTAGCAACATGCTAAAACATGTTAGCAATGCCTAGCTAAGTGTTGGATGGTCGCAGAAAAAAACACCACATAAATACGACAAACACCATTATTACCGCTGGTTGGATGCTAGGTGTAACTATGGGGTCATTTTCATTATGCAGGTTTAGGGTTAAGCCTACAAATAGAGACACCTTGATTTAAAACTTTGAACTTAGTTTTTATTTATTTAACTAAATATGCAAATGAATTGCTCTTAAAATCTTTAATTGTAAGAGCAATTAAAATGTGTTTTGTTCAACTTTTTGAAAGATGGTTTTACAACAGTTGTTAAGGACAACATCTCTCTGGCAAAGAACCTACTTCATCTGTGCAGTCGGGTATTTCATTAATTGGGAAAATACATCATCTGTGTGAATGAATTTGTTTTGTTCCCTGCTTCACGATATATATGTATATTGCATTATCCAATCACATCGGCAACCCCTGGGCTGAGGGATCGCTGAATATTCTTGCTTTAGTCATTTTGTTTTGAAAAGTAAATACATTTATTTAAAAAAACTAAAAACTTAAATCAAATACATTTCTAAATTCAAATTGCACTCCAAACAAAATGAAAACGCAATTAAAATAATGAAGTAATAAAAGAAAAGTATATATAAGTAACCACCTTTCCATTTACTGTCAGGCAAGAATCCGTCTTAACATCATGGTGGAAAATTACTTACACAAATGAAGATAAAAAACAATTATAAATGTAAAAATAATAATTATAATGATGATAATAATCAGTGAAATATAAATCATGGTTCAAGGTGAACGTGTTTTTGTATTATTTCATGTTTTAATCACAGATGTACAGGCTGTAGAGTTGTGGTCACTATAAACTGCTCTGTGGAAATAAAGCGAACTTAACTCAAAGCACCTCCTGAGCTGAGATGTCTGAGGTCATTTGCAGCATTCTCATAGACAATACTGTTCTTGCAAAAATCAGAAGACAGAAACAAAGAAAGAGTGAGAACCTTTTAGATGCATGTGTTCCACGAGACTGCAGACCTCCAACAGCGTGTCATACATGCGCATAGATGGCTTTTATGTCATCTGTACTTAATAATATAATAAAGTGTTTCTTCAAGCGTGTGTCTGCGTGTCTACGGGTAAATTATTTGTAACATTAATTTGATAATAATAGCCTAGTAATAATAATAATAATAATAACTTAATACATGAGAAAACAAGTAAAATATCATCTTGACATCGTCAAAGGGATCAGCTATTTGCCACTTTCCCCGAGATCATCGTCTGTCGGCAAAATCCTGATGTGCATTTCTCTCTATTAACTAAATGTTCAGACAGTCTGCTTGCTGTTTTTTCCGACACATTCAGAATCATTACAGCTTTTGCCGGTGTCACTGCGGCTCGCATCATGCGTGCGCTTGTAAAATATATATTTTAAAGGCTCATTATTATGGTTTAGTATTTCTCTGTAATGTAGAACAATGTTAGCAATATTACTTATAATATTTTTTCTCAGCCCTGGAACTCAAACCATTTTCGAATACCCCCAATTCCTAGATAAGTGCTAAAATATGCTAGCAACATGCAAGCGACATGTTAAAACATGCTAGCAATGCCTAGCCATGTGCTAAAACATGCTAGTGATGCCTAGCTACATGCTTAAACATAATAGGAACATGCTAGCACCATGCTATAACATGCTAGCAATGCCTAGCTAGGTGCTAAAAACATGTTAGCAGCATGCTAAAACATGTTAGCAATGCATAGCTAAGTGTTCTATCTATCAATCAAATTTCAGACTATGCTTTTTCAAACCAAAATAAAGTTTGCCCACAAACTTTTCAAACTAGTTACTAGTTGCTGCACTTGAAAATTGCAGTATGTTTGTCGACAATATTGAGACCACGTTAACATGCTTACTAGGGATGCACCGATACCGATATTGGTATTGTAATCACGTCCGATACCACCCTCATGCACTTGTACTTGTAAAAATGCATGGAGCAGGTGTTGTGCAGGCATAGAGACACAAACTGCTCATACCTTTTGAGATCCTTGGCTCACATACAGGAAGCACTGTTATGAGCATTGCATACTTTGCTTGTAGCAGGTGACAGCAGGAAGAGCACTAATTCAATTTTTAGCACAAGTCATATACAGACTACATATTTATTTATATAGTAGCCTTTTGCAGTTTTAATAATTACTGTGATTCTCGTAGCGACCTGCTTTTCTGGATTGAGAATCTGCCATCATTACATCAGAGCTCTTTGGTATAACAACACAGAAATACTTCAAAATAAAACCTCAGCCAAAATAAAAGCTCAATTTAAATGAAAAAAGTATGACATAAATATATCACTACTATATAGTAATGTAATAATCACTGTTAATACTACTACTAATAATAATAATAAATCAGTAGTAACTGTTTTACATTTATGCAATATCTCACATATGTGATGCTCTATTATGCAGCACTTTATTTGACAAAAATAACTCCAATGTAGTATTTAGGATTGTGCTGTGAGGTTCTGTATAAAATCACTTTTTTAATAAATTTTCATTGATTACATTTTTAATTTATTTATTTAAACACAATTTTGATGATAAAATTGAAATAAACTGTTGATATTGAGTTCAGAAAAAAAAAAAAAATCAGGTATCGGACTCGGTATCGGTGAGTTCTAAAAAAGTAACGGTACTTTTACTCATTCTCAAAAATGCTATTGGAACATACCTAATGCTTACACTTTTTCCATTGTAAAATAAATAATATTTTAGTTGAGTTGTGAGCTTGCAGCCTGAATTGAATGTAATGAGTAAAAGATTTCATTGCTCCTGTTTGCCAGCAAGCCTCACGCATGTAATACATAGTCGACTAAAAGAATACACGTTGATGACACTCAGAACATGGAGCTATTAAGGGTTTGGCACACTCCTTCACACAAATTGGGTACTTCTGTTGGTATGGTAGTTTGTAATCTGTTCCTCACTTGTACTGTGAGGTGAACACCGTATTGTCTACAGCAGCTATCAGTCACGCAACCCTAAGGCAGAGGGAACGTTATGCGAAATCTGTTTTTGATAAGAAATTCCTGACAGTACGTAATGAACACCTTGTGATAGTGGCATAGGCCTGAATCACGTGTTCGGCCCACCCTTATGGACTGGACCAGGTTTCACCTGGACTACAAAACATCATGCCAATGTAGGGCCCTCTTTCACAGTTTCTACGCTGGAATCGAGTGGTGTTCCTGTTATAATGAACAGAGCTATACACTGTAAATGCTCAGGGACATAGGTAGCACTGGGCATACAAAGCAACACTCACGGAGCACTTTATTAGGAAGACCTGTGCACCTACATATTCATGCGTTTATCTAATCAGCCAATCATGTAGCAGCAGTACAATGCATAAAATCACGCAGATACGGGTCAGGAGCTTCAGTTAATGTTCATATCAACCATCAGAATGGGGGAAAATGTGATTCAGTGATTTCGACCATGGCATGATTGTTGATGCCAGACAGGCTGGTTTGAGTATTTCTGTACCTGCTGATCTCCTGGGATTTTCACGCACAACAGTCTCTAGAGTTTATTCAGAATGGAGCCAAAAAATATAAAACGTCCAATGAGTGTCAGTTCAGATAACCACTCTGTACAATTGTAGTGAGGAGAATAGCATCTCAGAATGCACAACATGTCGTGGATGGGCTCCAGTAGCAGAAGACCACATCAGGCACTTTATTAGGAACAAAGTGTGCCTAATAAAGTGCTCAGTGTGTGTAGATCCTATAGCTGAAGCCAGGCCTGGTCACAACAATGAAATAAAACAAAGACAACGTGTCTTTCTATTAAATATATTAATTGAATATAGTATATCGATTTTAGAAACAATCAGCTGATTAATCATGAATCTGATTTTTTACCACCTTTGTTTTCAGTATCAGCTAAACTCATTTTCTATTATTGGCACTAAATAATGCACATTAGAAAAAAAATATTCTGTCTTTCGCCACCTGGTAGGTGTTGGGGGAATGCTACAACTTTCCCCTGTTCAGTAATCCAGTTCATTTTGATCGGCTGCCAGCAAACAGCACAGAGTAACTTGCGCTTGTCATACTTTAGCATACATACAGCACTCCTGGGAAATGTCAATCAGGCATGCTTGAGGTTGTGACGTAACTACCCTGAGCTACTGAACCTGAAATGATACAGCAGTTCACTGATACACACATAAATACAGTAGACCCCACTTGAGCAGCAACCTTAATACAAAGTACATTATTAACCACACTTTTATCTTTGATCATTCATCACCATGTTTTGTACTTTTGTCTTAAGAAGAGAAGCTCTTAAAATAACAGGAATCCAAATAAAATCTCAACAGATGCGAATCTGTTGCAAACATCCACCAAAAACAGCATCAAAGTTTTGCCCTTTATCAATATATTTTATAGTGGTTGTATTTTCTTCTGCAAAGAAAAGGACAAATAGAAACTTTTTCTAACAGTTAGTCTTTTTTTCTTCTTCTTTTTCTGAAGAAAAGATCTTAGTAATCTCACATGAGTCTTTCTCAAGAGTTTCAGAAGAGCCACAATACCAACGTCTGTAATCTTTGAGCAAATGAATCTAAAATGAACTAAAAATGAATATCACACTTTGGGTTTTTAGGGTAGAAAGGTGAAAATGGTATATTAAATATCCAACAAAATGATATCATTATATCCAATCAGAGTTTTATTCTGGCTAAACAGGAAAAGTAAATGGATAAATCTTCTGCAGAGACTCACAACTCTTTGTGTAGCTATAGTCATTGTATCTCATTCTAACTGAATTTCCAATAAAAATGAAAAAGTAATTAAGTTCCAAATGACCCTTATTTTTGAGCTCCACACTTTTTAGCCCGCCAAAGCTCTCACAGTGCATGGTAAAGTCCATGAAGGGAAAAGGGCACAGGGATGATCACTTCTGAATGGAACGCATGCACTGTTAACTCACATTTGTGAGTGTTTAGACAAATCTGGCGAAAACAGAGACGGAGCAGCTTTGTGTAAACAGCTCAGTCTGCCACATCTGTCTTAATACAGCCATGTGTTCAACATTAGATCTACTCTGCCAGACACATACGCACTCCCTCAGTAATCATGGCAAAAGTTTTTGTGAACTTTCCTAAGGACAAGAATAAACAGCCAAAGTGTCACCATTGACTCTCTATTGACTTCTACCTGGCTAATTTTCCGCTGGTTGCCCACTCGCTGTGTACTCATCAGCTTGATTGACAGCACGTCTGGTTTAATCTCAACCTATCAGCGTCTTCACTGGGGCAGATGTTTTGTCTGATCAGACAGTACCTGAGGGTGATCTAATGCCAACAATGGACTGAGACTAAAAAACAGCTTGGGACATATGCCGGCCTAATATAAAATATTGCGTGCTGTATTATCTAGTTCACATTCAGTATTGATTTTCACTGTATTTTCATTTGTATGAAACAGCTGTTTATATATTGCAAAGCCAGCACTATTGAATTGAATAATAAACAATACATTTCTATTATTGAGGAAAATAAAAAAGAGACCTGTTTGCAAATCCTGCATAATTAAGCTTATTTAAAGTGGTGCATTTGATGGCATTTATTTTTGTTATTTTATTGTCTTGGTTAAGCTGACCTGTTCTGTATGGTGCAATTAACAATGACGTCTCTTAAATTATGAGTAGCTTGGCAAAATACAGTTTCAAAGCAGCTTCCCCAACACTAGTGTTTCCCATAGCCAGTCCAGTCCTGTCTGAATGGGTTATTGCAACATGACACATAAAGTTTGGTCACAAGACATGCAAGAACCATTGAAGTTTGATGTTATCAACATAGCTGCCATATTTGATTTCAGCACTGTTTATGGACTACATTAATGATTTGATAATTACTTAAATCAGAGGTTTATAATGACTACGGATGTAATGGTTTCATGGTTTCACGATATACCTCAGTTTTAAAACATTGTTTTCACACAGTTTCATACATCTTCTCATTCACAGTATTGCATGAATATAAATATAAAGTCATTCTTAACTTTTATAAAATCATAATAAGTTTAATTAAGACAGAATCGGCTACATTTAAACAGTATCATATACTTTGGGTATGTTAAAGACACACGAGGCACCATTCATTTTTAACAGTTACCCAGTTTGTAAGGTTTATCGCAAGAAAATGTCGGCTCAGACAGGAAACTCTTTAAAACTGAAGACTATCTCTGCAAGGATCCTCACAGAGATCAATGTAAGTGAAAATACATAAGGCCTATATTTGAAAATAATTATAGACCAGATACAATACAGATTTATATGATGACACATTTGGCTTATAAGTAGACTAACGATATGTTTGTGCTTTCTGTCACACTCACAAATACAGAAAATGGATTTAAGCACTCATATGCAACATTAACGATAGGCTGACTGTTTGTTAATGCATTTATTTGCTGAAGTGCAATGTAACAGTAGGACTACAATATGTTTAATACTACTATTACTAATAAATATATGTTTTATTTGTAAAGTACTAAATAGGGTTTAAAACGTGATTTAGAGGCATACAGGATATGGACATTAACACTGTTGCAGAAAATAGACAGTATTGGAAAAAAAACACTGATAAATAGACTGCAAACAAATAATAATTTATTTTTATCATGTATTTATTCATTGGTTACTTAGAATCATATTAAATAACAAAGACTGCCAATAACTGAATCAAATGCATATCGTCTAGGTTACGGATGTAAACTCCGTTCCCTGGTGGAGGGAACGAGACGTTGTGTCGGAGAAGCGACACTAGGGGTCTCTCCTGAGTGCCGAATATGCCTCTGATCCATTGGAAAAAGGCCAATGAGAAGTTGGAAGTCAGTATTTGCATACCCCGCCCCCGGATATACGGGTATAAAGGCGAGGCAAATACTAGAGTTCATTCAGGATTTTTCTGAGGAGCCGGAAATGGTTCTGGCCACTACAGCGGTTCGGCTCAGCGACGTGGCCGGGAAGACACAACGTCTCGTTCCCTCCATCAGGGAACGGAGGTTACATCCGTAACCTAGACGTTCCCCGTCTGTCGCTCTCTCCACGTTGTGTCGGAAAAACCACACTAGGGGTCCAATTTAAATCCGCCATGCGCTGAGCCGTGTACGTGTTCTGCTGACACAGGAGCGGGCAGGTATTTGTTACGTGCCATACGACCAACTGTGTCAGACTGCACGTACCCTTCCCCAATGCCCCAGAAAAGTCGTCGGAATCCTTATGGTTACCCTAGGCAGGGGAACAAGGCGACGCTTGCCAACCTGGGAACGGGCCAAGCCTGGCTGGGCCTCTTTTCTCTCTATGCTTCTCGCATAGAGCAATAGACAGCCGGGGCCCTTACACGCACTGAGGGAAGGGGGTCTTACCCAATTCCCATTCTTCCAGGGGGGAAAAGACCCTGCGGAGACCACCCCTGCCCAACTGGGGAGGTACGGTGATGAATACATCACATGTGTTTTTAGGCGACACGTGGAAGTGGCGCGGTGGCAGATCCAGCCTCAGCGAGCGTGGAGTTGCTACACACGGCGACCGGGGGGCAGCCGAAACTTACCCAAGGAAAATGCGGGTCTGCTCGTAAGGGGACCGTATCGCGGAAAATACACACAGGGGGAGTCCGCGTAGGAGTCCCTACTCTGTGGAGCACCTATTCCAGTACAGGGTAGATCTGAGTACCCGCAGTGGATTGGGTCGGCAAGTTCCTCCGCCGAACTGCGGACCCATGAGGGCTAGGGAGGAATCGACCAGGGATTCGCATTGAGTGGAGTCTCCTGGGAAAAATACGCACTGTTTTACCTCAAGCGAGGGAAAGGGCGTATATGCAAGCGATTCACCCGGCCAGCCCATCAGCGTGTTACCGAGTTCTACTGGCTCGGACCTAAGAAAACACGGGATGAAACTGACTCAACCCTGAGATTGGAGTATCTCGCAAAGGTGTTGGGTGTCGCCCAACCTGCTGCTCTACAAATGTCTGCCAGGGAGGTACCCTTGGCCAGTGCCCACGAGGACGCAACACTAATTGTCGAGTGAGCTTGGACCCACAAGGGGGGGGGCACGGCCTGGGTGTGATAAGCCAATGAAATGGCATCTACAACCCAGTGGGAAAGCCTCTGTTTGGAGACAGCGTTTCCTTTCCGCTGTCCCCCAAAGCATACAAAGAGCTGCTCAGAGTGTCTAAAGCTCTGCGTGTGTTCCAGGTAGGTACACAAAGCATGTACCGGACACAGCAATGAAGGGGCTGGGTCTGCCTCCTCCCGGGGCAGCGCTTGCAGGTTCACTACCTGGTCTCTGAAGGGCGTGGTAGGAACCTTGGGCACATAGCCCGGTCGCGGTCTTAGGATCACATGAGTGTCTGCCGGACCGGACTCCAGGCAAGTGTCGCTGACAGAGAACGCTTGCAGGTCCCTGACCCTCTTGATGGAGGCGAGCACGATCAGCAGGGCAGTCTTAAGAGAGAGGGCCCTGAGTCCAACTGATTCTAGCGGCTCGAAGGGAGGTCTCTGGAGGCCCGCGAGGACTACCGAGAGGTCCCAGGAGGGGAACAGGCTTTGCCGGGAGGGGTTTAACCTCCGGGCGCCTCTTAGGAACCTGATGATTAAGTCGTGCTTACCAAGGGACTTGCCATCTACTGCGTTGTGGTGAGCCACGATAGCAGCGATATACACCTTTAGGGTGGAAGGGGACAGCCTCTCTTGCAGCAATAAGAGCACCGACCTAACTGCGCACCTCTGTGGGTCTTCCGCCCTGGAAGAACACCAATCTGCGAACAAGCGCCACTTCTGGGCATAAAGCTGCCTGGTAGAAGGGGCTCTGGCTTAGTTGATCGTGTCTATGACAGTAGGACAGTAGGTGGTAGACCAGCAAGATCTTCCACGTCCCGTCCAGGGACCAGACGTGGAGTTTCCAAAGGTCTGGATGCGGATGCCAGAGCGTGCCCTGCCCCTGAGAAAGAAGGTCCTTCCTCAGGGGGATTCACCAGGGAGGGGCTGTCACGAGGAGCACGAGGTCCAGGCCCGGTTGGGCCAGTAGGGAGCCACTAATGTGACTTGTTCCTCGTCCTCCCTGACCTTGCACAGCACCTGTGCAAGAAGGCTCACTGGGGTAAATGCGTAGCCCCGCGGGCCAGCTGTGCGCCAGCGCATCTGTCCCAAGGGGAGCCTCTGTTCGGCCGTACCAGAGCGGGCAGTGGGAGGTCTCTCGGGAGGCAAGCAGGTCTACCTGGGCTCTGCCGACCCGTTCCCAAATCAGCTGGACCGACTGGGGGTGGAGCCTCCACTCTCCGCTGGGTAAGCTTTGTCATGACAGTGCATCCACTACCACATTGAGCTTGCCGGGAATGTGAGTGGCACGCAGCGACCTGAGTCGTTTGGCACACGGCACCCCAACCCAATCTGGAGGCGTCAGTAGTGACCAGGACGCGTCGGGACACCTGCTGCAGGGGCAATCCTGCCCGTAGAAAGCAGAGGTCTGTCCAGGGTTTTAGTATTTTTCGGCAGGCAGGGGTGATTATCTCGGGACTCGAGTCTGAAGCCAGTGCTGAATCGGTCTCATATGCATCAACCCCAGCAGTGTGGTCGCGGCGGAGGATGCTATATGCCCCAGGAGCCTCTGGAAGAGTTTTAGAGGGACCGTAGTGCTTGGCCTGAATTTGGCGAGGCATTTCAGCACCGACTGCGCACGCTCGTTGGTGAGACGTGCGGACATTGAGACTGAGTCTAACTCCATGCCGAGAAAGGATATGCTCTGGACCGGGGTGAGCTTGCTCTTTTCTCAGTTGACCTGAAGCCCCAAGCGGCTGAGGTGCCTGAGCACCTGGTCTCTGTGAGCTAGTGGGATAGTATGAGCCAGTCGTCGAGGTAATTGAGTATGCGAATGCCAGCTTCTCGGAGCGGGGCAAGAGCTGCCTCTGCGACTTTCGTGAAGATGCAAGGGGACAGAGACATGCCGAAGGGGAGGACTTTGTACTGAAATGCCTGGCCGTTGAACGCGAACCGTAGAAAGGGTCAATGTCACGGCAAAATTGAGACGTGGAAGTACGCGTCCTTCAGGTCTACCGCTGCGAACCAATCTAGGTGCTGGACGCTTGTCAAGATACACTTGTGCGTGAGCATTTTGAACGGGAGTTTGAGCAGTGCTCGATTGAAAACTCGCAGGTCCAAGATTTGTCGTAAGCTGCCGCCTTTCTTGGGTACAATGAAGTAAGGGCTGTAGAAACCCTTCTTCATTTCGGTTGGAGGGACAGGCTCTATCGCGTCTTTGAGTAAGAGAGTAGCGATCTCCGCGCGCAGGAATTTGGCATGTTGGCCGTGCACTGCGGTAAAGCGGATGCCCGTGAAGGGGGGCGGGGGCCTGGCAAACTGAATTGCGTAACCCAGTCGGATGGTCTGGGCCAGCCAGCAAGACAGTTTGGGAAGTGAAAGCCACGCATCCAATCTCCCTGCTAGGGGCACCAAAGGGACGGTTATTTTTGACGTACCCGGCGGGGCTTCGCAGCGGGGTGGAGCAGGTAGTATGTCGTCGGGAGGCGCGGACGTGTCCCGAGGCTCTGGTGCTGAGAAAAGACTCAAAGCACTTACCTTGCTCCGGACATCCAGCAGGGGGCGGGTTGGTGACTGAGGAGGAGGTCCTGTAGTGGCGTCCTCTGGACTCGTCAGAACCGGCTGGCCGGGGAACAGTCGTGGGGCTGAAGGCTGGCCTGGGGCCGCGTCCAGCGTGCCGGGACTGTTGAGATCTGGGGGCAGAGTGCCGTGAGAATGGCATTTGCGGGCCAGATGACCCAGAGGCAAAGGAAATAGCTCTTTTATTGAGAATTTGGGTACCGCTGCCCCGGTTAAGGGGAGCGGCAACAGAAAAGTTAAAGGAAAATTCTCCTCCCGGCCCTCCACCGGGGGATGGAGTGGTCTTACCATCTCCGGAGCTAACGTCTTGGGCTCTGGGTCGTCCATCTCAGGAGCGCCTGGGAGCCTTCCGGGTCCTCGAGGGGGTCCGTGAGACGGGGGGCATCTGCTTCCTGTGGAGCGCTCGACGGGTGGGCAGAGAGCTGGGCCCAGGTTGAGGCGGAGCTGCTTGTCGTTTCCTCGCAGGGGGACGCCCTCGGCGAGCAGATGGGGCAGGGGCCGGGGTGGCAGGTTTGCGGTGGGGCAGGATATGTGATATTGCCTCCGTCTGTTTCTTCACCGCGGAGAACTGCTGGGTGAGGTCCTCGACGGTGTCGCCGAAGAGACCAAGCTGGGAGACTGGGGCGTCGAGAAAGCGAAGCTTGTCGGTCTCACGCATCTCGACCAGGTTCAGCCATAGGTGTCGTTCCTGGACCACGAGGGTGGCCATCGCCTGCCCGAGTGACTGCGCTGTGACCTTCATGGCTCTGAGGGCGAGGTCGGTCGCTGAGCGCAGTTCCTGCAGCACGTCGGGATCAGGGCTACCCACGTGCAGTTCTTTGAGCGCCTTGGCCTGGTGGACTTGCAGGAGGGCCATGGCGTGCAGGGCGGAAGCGGCAGTTCCGGCGGAGCTGTAGGCCTTCGCTGTCAGCGAGGATGTTGTCCTACAGGCCTTGGAAGGGAGTACAGGGCGACCGCGCCAGGTGGTAGGGTTTCCGGGGCATAGATGGAGCACAACAGCCCTATCCACCGGGGGGATCGTCGTGTACCCGTGGGCCGCTCCGCCGTCGAGGGTAGCGAGAGCGGATGAGCGTGTGGCTTTGTGATGTCGTGTGGTGAACGGTGCTCTCCACAGCAACGTCAGCTCATCGTGCACTTCTGGGAAAAACGGGACCGGGGGGGCGTGGCTGTGACACCAGACACACGAGACAACGCCTGTGGCCGTCCGAAGTGGAGAAGCACTCTACCGCATCCAGGAACTACACAGGGGCGGAAAGGCATCTTTACAAAGACGCGTCCTGAAAAGGACGTTCAACGCCGCTGTGTATTTGCTCTTTTAGAGAAAATTACTCTTTTAAAGAAAATCACTCTTTTAAAGAAAATTACTCTTTTAAAAATCGTCTGAGTTTTTATACTGCGCTGTCGAAGCGCCCAGGGGCAATATGCACTGCCGTGCAAGGAGAAGAATCGCCGCTGTAATATGCCCTCAATCCAACAGCATGCAGTAGTGTCAGAGGAATACAGGAACGGGTGTGTTTCACTGCGAACAGCATGCACAACCATCGGCTCCGAAGAAAATTTCTGAATGAACTCTAGTATTTGCCTCGCCTTTATACCCGTATGTCCGGGGGCGGGGTATGCAAATACTGACTGCCAACTTCTCATTGGCCTTTTTCAATGGATCAGAGGCATATTCGGTGATCAAGAGAGACCCCTAGTGTCGCTTCTCCGACACAGCGTGGAGAGAGCGACAGACGGGGAACTGAACAGTTAACCTAGGCAGTAATCATTACAAATGATTATTATTATTAATTATTTTATATATATATATATATATATATATATATATATATATATATATATATATATATATATATATATATACATTATTTGTATTTTTTCTAAATTCAATTTCATAAATCTTAAAATAATACATAAAAAAATATTTTTAACAGTATGGCATACAATTGACTTGCAATATTAAATGTCTTTTTCCAGATTTTTTTTGTCTAAATTTAGAAAATATTAAACAAAATATTAAACTGCTATAAAATACCATGTTATTTTTTCTGACAATGATCATACCATGAAAATCTCACACAGTTGACACCAAGTCACATTGACTACCTTTATAACACTCTTGAAATGTATTTCCTTTTGTGTTCCACAGAAGAAAGTAATCTGGGTTTGGAACAACATGAAGGTGAGTAAATAATGACAGACTTTTCATTTTGAGATAAAATATCCCTTCAGTTGCACAGTGTTATCAATAAGTTTAGAACATATCCTGATGATTTTCAGTCTTGTTTCAGAGACGTTTGTAGAAGAAGCCCCAAAGTGTAGCCTTGAATATTCAGATCTACTTTTACAGTTATCCTATTAAAGTCATGATTTTTTTTTTTTTTTTTTTTTTTGTGCAGACTGGTGTTTCTAACACAGTTGAAATCATGTAAGATAATAAACAGCCTGACCTTTGAAGAGATTAAAAAATCCTGCTTATTCTACATATGAACATATACTGTACTTAATATAGCTTCTTTAAATCCATCAGTATTGCAAACATGTCTTTGCTCTGATGCCTGTGAAATACAGCGATTTGACATTTCTGCAGTGCTCATAAAACTCACCAAATCAATGGTCTGCTCAAAATGGCCCCCTCTGGCATTCAACATGAGGGCATGAGTAGAGAAATATAAACATTTAGTAACGGTAAATTAAAATGCTTATATAAGGCAGTGTGAGCCATCTGTGGTCCGCACTGCTGAAGGAGGGAAGTGTAACTGGGTCAGCCTCAAGCGAGATCAGTCTCGCTTTTAGCCTGTGGCGAAGAGCCTGCGCAAATTCAATGTACAGGTGGAGACTTACACGAAAGCTTTAAGACCTTCACCATCACCCAGACATTGGGTTAAACCGATCTCAGTGCTCAACTACTAAAAATATGAAGAACAGCCCATTAATATCTCGAGGAAGCAAGCCACCATTACCCTGCAATACTGAGACTAATAATACATGGCTTTTTACCATTCAATGTTTCTCTCGTTTGCTTAATTCACATCAAAAGGTTGAGGAGAACACAGCAAAAGTTGCTGACCTACTTTCACTCCTTCAAAGTTTTCAATCCCCGTTCTGAGAGAGCTGTGGAGCAGCATGATGGTAAAGCTCTTCCAGCATGGGAACAGAAGAGGGCCAGACTCAAGCTGTAAGAGAGCTGTGCTCCACAAACCTGATCAAATGAGGAGATCAGATGTCTGGCCTTCAAAAATGATCAGTCTCCATCCACAAGGGAAAGGTTTTTTCAAGATTTTTTTAATCTTGAAACTTTCAATTGTTACCTTAAAGAGCTATTTCTACTTGATCTAACCCATTAAATTTGCTTGTGCAATGTAATTAATTTAGGTTGATTCAGTGAAGTTAAATAACATTTTTGACTTGAATAAAACCAGTTTTGACTTGCCTGAATGACTAGCCGACTAATCAGTCTTTAGCAAGCCTTTTATAATTGAATTGGACATGTTTTAAGGGGGCATTCACATATGATGTGTCATTGTGCTTAAAAAAACTTAGACGTTTTCATTTTTGAATTTTTTAAATTGCCTAACCGCTGAAGCACCACCGCTAACAATATCAAAACTAAAATAGAGATAAATTAGTAGATTTCCCAATTGTCTAGTAGTTGTTGGATGACTAGTCAACTATCGTGACCCATCTTTACCACAGACAGAATTTTCTGTAGTAATATCCCAGTGTCTCTTGGGAACAAGAAAGCATGAGTGAAGATGAAAGTGCAAATAGAGCGACAGGAGAGATGAGAGATGCAGAGAAGAAAGAATGAGGGAGTGTACATGTACATCCAAGTACGCTAATGAATACTGTCATTGGATGGGGCTGGCAGACGGAGCTGACAGACAACATTTGCTTGTCATGACTAAAGGATCTGACACGGCCCTTTGCTACATGCTGGACTACATGTAGTGCTGTGTTAGCGGAGAGATTATTACAGACATGGTCAAAAATTAACACTCACTGTGTGCCAAATGTGAGTAAAAGCTGTATTTGGCAAGTAAATAAAACAGAATTAAATGCCAATAATAAAGTATATTCAATGTCAGTGGTGAATTCTCAGGGCCAGCAAATCGCTTTCCACTCTTAATTAATCTACAAACAAATAGTGAAAAACTCAAATTTATTCAGTCAGAATTTATTCCTTGATGCTTACAAGCAAAGTGTGACAACTGTTCCAAAATTAGTGAGTTTGAGCTCCACCCCCTCAGAATTTCTACAGAATCCCTCAACAGTGCAAATGAAAGAGGGACTAAAATCAGATTGTCATATTCATCAGCCAATCAGATTGATTGATTTGTTCTTGATGGGTGTGGTCTTTACTGCCGCTATCGCCGTTGAGAGCTTTATGGATTTAAAAACACGAGACGTTCTGCATGATCGTGTGATTGCTTACTTTATTAATCAAGAAAGAAGGATTGAGTTTCACTTCAAGTAAATTGGTAAGTGCTTTTTGCATTGTTATAGCAACATCAGGAGCAACAAGTCGGATTTCACAACTTCCTACTAGGAAAAGTTCAATGGAATGCATGTTGAAGACAGAATTACAACTTGTAGGCTCGTGCAGAAATTCTCAACTCTGATTTCGCAGAGATACAGGGGCATGCTGTCACACAAACATGTCGACACTCAGGGAGATATGCAAAGTGATAAACTTTGTGATTCATTTTATTAAGTAATATTGATAAATGAGTTAGTTTCAACATTATATGATATTAAAGCTTGTTTAGCTTGCAGAAGCAGGTGTATAAAACTTTATAATCTCTTTTGATAATCGTACACCTGTAGCACAAATGCTAGTGTTGCAGCATTGTTTATCGGTTGGGTTGCTAGGAGACATCTCTAATGAGATTCAAACCCCTGTTAATCGAACGGGAGCATTGCAGTTTGTAAGTTTTGATGGTTTGATTACCCTCTGAGAAAAAAATTACGGTTAACCGGTTTTACAATTATTTGCACGTTCTTATTATGCAACTGCACTGATGCAAAAAATTCATATCACATAACTATTTTCTTAACATCTAAGTTGACGTATTTTGGGGGGTTATATGGACGCTAAGGGAAGCCCTATAATAAGAAAACTGATAAACACACACAAAAAGAGGTACCGTAATAAGAGATGCTCCAATCTAGGGCACAACACTGCTTATGCGCAGTGATGTGCTAATGTAATCAGAGTGCTTAAAAAATGCATAAATATAAGATTATTCTGGGTGTGCAACAAGTTGTTCAAGGCATTAAAATGTTTTTTCTTCTGCATCTGTTTATTAAATCAATCCGTTGATCTGTCAGGAACCCCAACATAAAGAATCGGCAACAGACTCTTAATATTGTCCACAACACCTTACAAATAAACCTTTGGACAGGAACATTGCTTACAGCAGGCAAATTAAAGTCCGATAATGACTGAACTTGTACAAAAGCAATGCTTTAAATAATGAGGATAATTTAAGATACAACTTTTCAAAGATTACTTGCTGATAGTAACTACACACAAATGCACCTCATGCGGTCATCTCTTTAAAATCACCACAGCTAAAAATATTAAACTTACTAGTTTGTTGTATTGTCTAGTGCATTGTCCTGTCCCATTTGTAGGATGTGCTTATTTCTATGACTTCTGTCTGCATAATTTACATCCATCATCTTCAGCAAGTCATTTACAGTAAATGCTACTAAACAGCCAATTTAAGTTGCTTTTTTTATGTATATAAGTTTGGTAGATCGAAATCCTCTGTTATATTTTGGAATTTGTGTGTTTAAGCTTCAGTTTAGCATGAATTGAAAGTTCACGTTCAGTTCGTAACACCTGGCCATTAAAGCACCATGTGGCCACATCCGTAACCATAGCAACAGTTCCAGTACCAACACAGGCACAAGAGTTTTCCCATTTAGGCTTTTATATTTTATATTTATACATTATATCTAATATTTTACCACATGTAATAAAGCATTTCATGTTTTTACACCGTGGATTCTAAATTCTTACTGTTAAATTAACCGTATAATCACGTCATCCCTAATTCAATGCATACTCTTAAATATTTATACACTGTATAATATCAAACATTCAGAAAAAGTATTAGGATTAATGTTTCATAAAATTTACCCTTTCAGAAAATAAACTGTTTTTACCTGCTCATCTAAAATGACTGTCTGCTTTCTTCACCATGAAAATCCATTTATAATTTATATGAATGCCTTTAACATCTTCAATGACTCCACATGTGACCTTTGTGTGGGTTACAGACCTCCAAATAATTGCACGTTGTCAGCCACTGACTGTGTTGTGAATTTTATTCCTGAAGGGTCACTTGACTCTTCAAAACCGAATCCTCTATGAATCCGCATTTAAATCTAAGAATGCTTGATATCCATTTGGAGACATTTTACACTGTATAGTTATTTTTAATAAAAACTGATAATTGCAAGGATTCATACCTGTGAATAACAATCCACCTCAGCATTATCTATAAAAGCATTTTAAAAGCATCCAGTAATAATAAATGACTGAGTTCATGCATCCAGGCTGGCGCTGAGAAAAGTACATGTACCATGTGACTCCTCCGTCTAGTTGGGCAATACCAACTCGTTCAAACCGACTGTCTCAATATGACAGACTCACAGCCACGCAATTGCAAGGTATCTGAAATGAAATTCTTTTCAGCGTTGATAATATTTTATCAAGGACAGATACATGATGGGGGAGAAATCACCCCGTTCACAGCATTGGGGTGGGGGGCGTGTGCCCCCTGGCTCCCCCAATTCTACGGCAGTGCTGTTATTTATGTGTGCCTACGTGCATCTCATTCAAAGATGCTTGTTACAGCACTCTTATGTGACACTTCCACTGTATAGTAACTTATGAACACAAATTGGGAATAGGTAACATCATACAGATGGAATAGTCATGAGTCATAATGTTAGAAAAGTCTCCTACAATACAACAAGCACATTCATTACACTCATAAAACTAATGTTTTTTAGCCATCTTGAGTCACTCTGAAAATTGTGACAAGATCTTAGAACTGTGTTAGGTTGTTTTGGATTTGTTTTAATTGCAACACTGTGCTGCAAGTAATAATGTGCAATTTCCCACATTCTGACCACCCCAAGTAACCTAAATGCATGTTTTTGTTGCGTTTTTTTTATTGCCTCATGAAACACAAACAGAAAATGGGAAATGGTATGCTTTACATACAGCAGATGATCCTCAATTAAAACCAGTCCCAAAAAACGTTACAAGGTGCAGAATTGTTGAAATAATCCACACACATCCACGTACATCCCTAGATTTAGGGTTTGTTGAAATTAAATCGTCATGGCAATAAAGTTGTAAATTAGCAATAACTTTATACAGAAAAGATTAGTAAGTGATTTTATCACACAAATCATGTTAACACACATATTGTTTATGTCTTGTGGCAATACTTTTTACACCGCAAGTATTTTAACGTTTACAGATTGAACCCTCAATCTGTCCATCCATCTGTCCGTCCGTCCGTCCTTCAGTCTGTCTATCTATCTTAAGTATATCCATAGTTTTTCACTAATATGCAAGGAAAAACAGATAAAAAAATCTACATGTATTTATGTATTTATGTAATACAAGTATTACAGAATTTATTCATCCATCCTTCCAATCATACATGTAGTTTGTCACTAACATGCAAGAAAAAAAATCGAATCCAATTGTCATGGACACTGACTATAAAATATATATTTTAATAAAGATGCAAAATACAGTTTCCTGCTCTGTAATAAATATTTATGGCTGGTACATTTTCTCAACTCGCTAACCATTGGCAGGTGTGTCATAAAGTCAATTCTGAACCCTGATCACAGATGTTCTGCACAAGCCAAAATGATAGTGTGATATTTGAGAAGTATAGAGGAATAAAATGAGGTAGGGGATGGAAAGCGGTTAAAATAACTTGTCCTAATTTGCAAATCAAGGAAAATAGAGTCAGATATTTATAGCTCAGACAGCCTAAAGAGATCTAGCTCACTTTTTCTGCTCTGCACTTTTTTTTGCCCCACTGGCATCTGCAGCTTAAGTCTAACGTCTGTTGATAGGTACAAATCAGCGGTACACCCATTGAGACCCACCCTGACCCTGTCTCTCTCAAGCCATGGTGTTGTACACTTCTGTCTCACTGAGCAGTTCTAGCATATGTGAGTTGGCAGAAACAACATCCACAACAACATGACATGCATGACAACAGGAGACAGGCCTCAACCTGTATCAACCCCATGACAACAATCACCAAACAAAGCATGCAATTAAATGTGAACTTCTTAAGTGACATGTCCAGCGCTCTGCTATATAATGCATCAGACACTGGCCAAAGGGACAGTGAGTCACAAGGGTCCCATGCAGTCAGCACAACATGCATGATCAGTTAAGTGGCCCAAGCCCGGCGAGATGCACGGGTGTTTAGCCAATGCTGAAGCGGGCGCATGCGCAGTAAACCCAGCTGAAGTACTGCTGCGGCTGAGGCCATGTAACCTAGCACTCTCTGAAATTTTTTCAGAGGCGTGAGGCTGTTCATCTGAAAGGACGCGGCTAGTCACTGAACACGGCGCGCGCGCTGTGTAGATAAGCGAGCCGTCATTGCCACGGAGTCTAGTTCTATTCCAAGGAAGGAAATTGCCTGACTGGGCTGTAGTGAGCTCTTGGTCCAATTGACTGCAAGACCCAAACTGTTCAGATGGCTGAGGAGAACTGTTCTGTGAGACAGCAGCTCCGTATGTGACTGTGCCATAATCAGCCAGTCGTCCAAATAGTTCAGAATTCGCAAGCCCAGAATTCCCACGCTTTGAAGCGTAACGCTAGAGGGTGAATGGCCAAATCGCCCTGATTGCTGCACACAGCGCGCTGAACAGAATGTGTGAGCGCGCTTACTGTGCTTATGCATGACTGCTCGCAGACAGCAGGGACAGGCTGTTCTGTGAGTGACTTCCCGATTGAGGTGAATGGGGAAAGAGTCACATCTGTTAAGTGATGCGCGAGCATAGTCACGGGCACGGGACTTACATACAGAGAAGTGTTTGCTGGCCGTGTGACAGAGCGGGCAGAGAATGGGCGCACGCACGCACGTATTCGTGAGCGCGTTTATTGACTCTAACACTCGAGCGGGCTGTGTCCGCTTTATGTGAGTGGGCTCTGATCGGGACACGGGAAGTGTAATGCTTGTGTGTAGAGGTGAACACTGGATTGTGGGCACATTTTCTACAAATAAGGCTGGTCGTGTGACAGAGCGGGCAGAGAAGGGGCGCGCGCACGGATTCGTGAGCGCGTTTATTGACTCTAACACTCGAGCGGGCTGTGTCCGCTTTATGTGAGTGGGCTCTGATAGGAACACGGGAAGTGTAATGGTTGTGTGTAGGGGTGAACACTGGATTGTGGGCACATTTTCTACACATAAGGCATGTTTGCTTTTTACAAGATTTCTTTGGGTCGCCGTGAAAACGGCATTTGAGTGCAGGCAAGCGGGCAGTATCACCGGCTTGTTGGCTGCTGAATCCATCACTGTAGTAGCCTGAGAGAGGGGGACTGACAGGGGGCGAAGCTTTGACGGTCTGAAGAAAGCAGCCGTCGAGTCTGTTGGGAGCCTGCTCAGGGGGCGGTGACCACTCGAGCCCGAGGCGGTCGACGGCCTGTGTGAGGAGGCGTGTTAGTTCCCCTTCGACTCCGGCGCGGGTCCTGCTGGATTCCTGGGCCGAGGAGGAGGCGTGGGAGCCTGACCACTCCTCGCTGTCCGAAGCCATGATGGAACAGCCCTTATCCTCCGCCTCGTCCTCCGAGATGGCCGCAGTGCGGCCGCTGGGTGGCAACTGCGTGTCCCGGGGGGGCGGGGAGGGTGAGAGCGATGCTCGAGGGAGAGGCTCCGGCGAGGCAGTCGCTTCTATCACCGGTTCTGGCAGCCTTTGGGAGCGGCGCTTTTTCCTGCGCGGCGGAACGGAAGGCGGCGTGGCGGCTTCAGTTCTGAGCGCTTCGAGTCGAGCCCGCAGGGTCGACATTGGAAGCTCCTCGCAGAGGTCGCATCCGCCTTCAGCGAGGGCGAACTCTGCATGCCCCAGTTCCAGGCAGAGAGCGCAGATGATGTGACGGTCTCCGCCGCTGAGAGGGGCGCGGCATGAAGCGCAAGTGGTGCGAGGCATCTTAAAAAAGACGCTCGTTACTCTTTCGTAAAGTTCGTTAAGAACTAGCTTGCTCTAAAAAAGGATACGTCGCCGGATGGCGTAGCTCGCAGGATGGCTGAAGGTGGCGGAGACGGCCGGCTTCTTCGAGCGCTGTCCAAGCTTGCTAGATGCCCCTCGAACGGCGACGCAGCTTGCAGTTCAGAGATGCGAAGAGCTTCACTGAAGAGATGAAAATCAGGGTTCCAGCCTACGAACTACGCTTGTATGCACTCTAGCCACGCCCATTTTGGCGGGCTTTGATGCAGTAAGCGCGCGGACGCCTCTCATTGGACGCGAGTTCGCCCAAGTTCGTCTATAGGCTGCAGCAGTTGCCGCAGAGCAACCAATGAGCTCGCTAGCTAGCCCGCTCAAGGTCTGCAGTTGCTGCACTGCGTTGACAAATGATACAAAATTAAGGATAATTTTTTGGCTTCAATACCTCAGAAAAGATGAATCTTTCCCGTAGCGTAAGCTAGCTTACGCAATACGAGAGAACCTCTCGTAAGAGAACTACCTTTAGACCAGTTGGTATAAAGTCGTTGCAAAAATGGCTCAGCTAAGAAAAGAGAAGCATCATTTGTTTGCAGATCCCACTTGTTTTGATGTTTGTTATCTAATGCAGTGAAACTATGCATTTTAAAGTGTGACTTATATGTCCAAACGAGGGAGAGCAGGAAGAGTGAGCGGCCTATTTAAGACGTCAGGTCATAGGTGAGATCAGGACATGCAGCTCAGGCTAAAAGAAGTGTTGGGCGAGCACATGGACAGTTTATCCTGCCCTGAAGCACAGCAAGTCCCCTGCTTCCACTGCTGTCAAGTGTGTGAATGTTGGTGTGAATGTGTGCATATGTGTGTCAGCTGCAGCATTCAAAAGCAGCCCTGAATGCATATCACATAAAACCTGATTTCAGCATAAAGAGACAGGGAGAGAGTGTGTGTGAGAGAGAATATGCATCAGTCAGAGATTTGACAAGCATGATATTTCAGTCAACCTTGGAACTGAATATCACCTACCTGTTTCTGTGGCTTTACCTCATTACTGCATATTGTTTACCCTGCCAAAAAGGCTCCTTGCACACAGTTCATGATTCAGTCTACACTAAAGCCATAAAAATTCAGCTGTTACTCTCTCACACACACACATACGCAAGCTCTCTCATCTGAACCATTTCAAACACACTCTTGGTGTTTGAACATTTGATTCAAAAAGTTGATTGTCATCAAGAAATCCTTTCAATTTGTGACCGAACTGCTTGCTGTATGACTGGGCTAAATAATAAGTGACAGGTCTTTCTATAAAACAGGAAAGTAAACAGACTGGAGGCCCAGAGCAGGTTGATTATTAGAGTGGGAAGCTATACTTTGCCTGGGCCATTGCAGAGCTCTCAGACAGCTCTAAATAAAGAAGCCTGCTACCTTAGAGTCCTCCATTCTCCTGGATTGTGTCACATGTCAAATTATTTGTGAAGAGGAAAGTATGGAATGTGACGTCATTTACCGCATACATTTTTCATTCTTCTTATTCTCTATCTACCATCTCTCTCTCTCTCTGTCTCTCTGCCTTTCATTCGCCCGTGCTTGTGAGAAAAAAGTAAGGCTTGCCTCCATCCTTAGAGGGTTATTTCATGTTTTGCAAGGGAATCATGTGCAGGTATGTTTCTGAATTTGCATACCGTTATAAAGTATGCAAATAGCAGTACGTCCAAAGAGTAGGAAGTCCGAATACTCTGTATTCATTATACAGTACGCAAACTATACTTTGTACTTGGTACTTTTTAACAACCCCAGACCAAACTTTTTCACTGTTTTTCAAAGTCTTCACTGTTGTTGTTGTTACATCAAGAATGTATTTATACTGTACATCTGCAAACCTACAAAACATACTTCAGTAACAGTAAAAAATTATAATAATTGAATTCAGTACATACCATGTACCAGGAATTTGGTTGCATCTTATGTGTGCAAGGAAGGTGAGGAACATTTAAAGTTCACCCAACAATGAGAAAAATTATTTACCTGCCCTCATGTCTTTCCGAGTAAACAGAGCCCAAATTAGACTATTTAGCCCAAGACTTTAGCACTTGTATTAAAATGAATGAGGAAAATTGGAATTTGATTGGATACAGACATTGCCTGTCAGTCAACTCAAAATGTGCATGCACATTAGCTGGACCAGCCTGAAAAATAGTGTTTTTTTTTTAAATGGTCTGAGCTAAAGAAGCACAATTTTTTATAATTTTGTCAGAAGTTACTGCTTATTTGTTCTTTGATCGCAATCTTGACCAACTGTTTTGGAGATTTCTGTTTTTCCATATTCAAAAGCTGTACTTTTATGCCTCTTGTATCAATACAAAATAGCCCAAGATGGCAGCCAAGTGGACTGACTTGCCTTGAAATGGACTTTCACAACTATAATACACTTGTATACAGCAACATTCTTTAAATATATAAGTATATATATAAGTCATATGGGTTTAGAACAACATAGTGAGTAAATAATGACAGAATTTAAATGTTTGGGTGAATTATCCATTTAAGATTCAAATACAAAATAATACACAGTGGATCCAGTCAATGTTGGTTACTGACAAAAATGTTTGTTGAGTCAATGATAACCAATACGAGCCAAAAATTATGGATCATGACGATAATTAAATTATTTTAATGAAAACATACTGTTGACAAAAATAAGATGCGAAAAAAATCATACATCAAGATATTAACAGTTCACAAACAGAAGAACAAACATATAGAGAAACATCTGTTTTTAGAACAAGAAATATCTAGAAAGAATTGATTAATCTAATCAGGAACCTATGGCTCGTGAGCTACAAGTGGCTCTTTGTTAAAAAATCAAGTGGCTCGCCATTCACCAACACATGATCGTTTAAAACTTTCTAGAGATAATTTTCCTGCAGAAAGTGTGGGTGTGATTGCAAAGCTTAAGTCATAGAAACTGTTTTGATTTCCTTTCTCCCGAATTTGTCATACAGCCTTCTTCTTGTGAACAAGGTTTGAAATTAACACCTGCCAAATGCAGATTTATTCATGCGCAGTGGCAGGTAATTTTGCTGATGTACCAGCCACTGTGGAGGGCGAACTGTAAGATTTTGCGGAGTGATATACTGTATGACAAGAAATTAGACACAATGACACACATTTAATGAAACATAAGTGATTATATTTTGAAGAACATATGAAAGAAAAGCTGCCGATGCATGTCTGATTTTGTATGATTTGATGTGTGCACAGTGAGTTCTACTGTTCACCAGTGCAATGAATGTACTTCTCCAAGACACATGCATAGAGTTCTGGGCCTCGTTTATATACTGTATATATTTGTATTAAATAAACAAAGATGAAATCATAAAATTATAGGCATTTGCGGGCCAGGTGACCCAGAGACAAAGGAAATAGCTCTTTAATTGAGAATGTGGGTCGGGGTGCGGCAAATTATATAAATTCAAATAAGGATTCTCCTCCCGGCCCTCCACCAGGGGACGGAGTGGTCTGCTTACCAGCTCCGGAGCGAACGTCTTGGTCTCTGGGTCGACCGTCTCAGGAGCGCCTGGGAGCCTTCTGGGTCCTCGAGGGGGTCTGTGAGACGGGGGGCATGCGCTTCCTGCGGGGCACTGGACGCTGGGCCTAAGAGCTGGGTGCGGGTTGAGCCGGAGCTACAATTTTTTTAGCCACAGGAGGATGCCCTCGGTGAGCGGACGGGGCATGGCCCGTGGCAGCAGGTCTGCGGTGGGGCAGGATGTGTGAGATGGCCTCCGTCTGCTATTTCACCGTGGGGAACTTATGGGCGAAGTCCTCTACGGTGTTCCCAAAGAGGCCGAACTGGGAGACATGGGCATCGAGAAAAGCGTGTCTTGTCCGTCTTGCACATCTCAACCAAGCTCAGCCACAGATGATGTTCCTGAACCACAAGTGTGGCCATCGCCTGCCCGAGTGACTCCGATGTGGCCTTCGTGGCCCTGAGGGCGTGGTCGGTCACTGAGCACAGTTCCTGCAGGACATCGGGATCAGGACTACCCTCGTGCAGATCTTTGAGTGCCTTGGCCTTGACCGCAACGTTGCCATGGTCATGTTCTCGCAGTGAGAACATGAACCATCCACAAACGCTGCCTCAGTGTGATCGCAGCCCAGACACACGAGACAGCACCTGTGGCCGTCTGAAGCGGAGAGCACTCTACCGCATCCAGGAACTACACGGGTGGAAAGGCATCTTTATAAAGACGCGTCCTGAAAAGGACATTCAATGCCGCTGTGTATTGCTCTTTTAGAGAAAATCACTCTTTTAACAAAACACTCTTTTAGGTTTTGCGCTGTCGAAGTGCCCAGGGCAATGTCGATATGTCCGGGGGCGGAACATGCAAATTCTGTCTGCCAACTTCTCATTGGCCTTTTTTCATAGATCAGAGGTATATTCGGCGCTCAAGAGAGACCCCTAGTGTCGTTTCTTCGACACAACGTCGAAGTGAGCGACAGACGGGGAACCTGTCTTTTGAAGTGTACAATAAAACCACTGATGTATGTGTAGAAACATACATTTAAAATACGATTTCAATTCCAGGATAATGTAAGTTACCAGGTTGAAAAAGAGGTACTCCACTTCCAGTGCTGGCTGTAAACGAGCTTTCAAAAAAATATTATATATTTACATGCATATCATGTAAATTAGGATAAGTGCCAAATTTATCTTCACCACACTTTCCAATATGTATAGATTAGCTGCAATATTTAATAGCTGAATAAACTAATGAAGATATTATTTTATTTCTACAAGGTTTCAGACAATGTTGATTATGTTGAAGAAAAGCACAGCATTGCCCAACATGTTGAATGCATGGGCAGATGCAGTCAAAGAAGCTCATTACATTTGTCAACAAACAATAAAGGTGTTTTGTCAGTTACATTACCGCTTTTGACAGTCTTTGTAAGTGATCTTTGATTTATAAAGGACACACTTTTATTTTTCAATGTTTAAGATGTTTGTCATGATGTCGTGCTCCACCTGACTAAGCTCATGATTAAACAAGAAGGTTATGAGTGTAAAAATGCTGACCTTTCTATAAATCATCCATGTGATGATTGTACAATTAACATTCCAAACCACAGAGTTATAATGACAATGGTTATGCATCTCCTCTTTTCTCATGATAATGTTTTATCTTCTAGAGGAAATGAACAGCTCCTATCACATTGACACTGACAAATGCATCATCACAAATCTGTGGAAACTTTCTTACCTTGTGGAAAAGGTTCAAAATGATGCACTTAAGCAAGGTATGCAGCTGACTTTGAATTTGTGTGAGACTGACATGGAGAGAAATTGAGTGTGTGTGAACCTGTTAAAATTGCAGACTGTATTTAGACTAAATGTGTTTGTCACAGGATCCTCTGTTCCCAACTGCAATCATTCTTATGAAGGATTGTGAAAATTGGAACCCTTTGGCCAATTCTCATGATGGAGAATGATGGGAGTATTGATATCTCCTTGATAGTTTGCCTGCTGTACTCTTTGTATGATGTGTGTATATGTATATGTTTGTGTGTGTGTGTGTGTGTGTGTGTGTGTGTGTGTGTGTGTGTGTGTGTGTGTGTGTGTGTGTGTGTGTGTGTGTGTGTGTGTGTGTGTGTGTGTGTGTGTGTGAGCGTGTATTTATCACTTTGTGGGGACCAAATGTCCCCATAAGGATAGTAAAACCCGAAATTTTTGACCTTGTGGGGACATTTTGTCGGTCCCCATGAGGAAAACAGCTTATAAATCATACTAAATTATGTTTTTTGAAAATGTAAAAATGCAGAAAGTTTTCTGTGAGGGTTAGGTTTAGGGGTTGTGTTAGGTTTAGGGGATAGAATATAAAGTCTGTACAGTATAAAAACCATTATGTCTATGGAAAGTCCCCATAAAACATGGAAACACTACGTGTGTGTGTGTGTGTGTGTGTGTGTGTGTGTGTGTGTGTGTATATGTATATATATATGTTAGTTGGGGTTTATATATATTGGCAGGAGTTTTAATGAAACTGCACAATAGGTATCTCCTTCTCTAGAAGCCAGTATGTGCAGTATCTTGTTCTTAAGGTGGCAAACTCTTTCAGGATATTATTTGTCGGCACATTGCTATGTGCATGATATTGTGTGAGGATGGAATTTAAGCATTGTAAATAATTGCTCTGTGATTAGTTGTGTAAGGTGTGCACCAACATGACAGAAAACAAGATATTGTGAGTCTTTAACCTTTTAAGGAGGGGTGGGTCAATTATTTACATTTAATTTATGTTTAATGCATGTTTATACTGTGAAATTGTAAACTGATATTGACATCCAATATGTAATTTGAAAGATCTGGATCCCATGATTTGATATTTTAAAGAGATTTTGATGATTACAAAGTTATAACAATAAGATTATATTACACGTGTCAAGAGTGATAACCAAAACACGTCAATTGAAACCGCAAGTTCTGACCTTTATTGTCTTCCAGCCAAACACAGATGAGCACAATCCTACAAACTTCAGTATGCTTTTCATTGCAAGAGTCCAATAAATAAAATCCATTAGAGATATTTATCCAAAAATGTACAAATATGAAGAAATATTTATCAATCTGCCTTGTTCAAGTTTTACATCTTCAACACGTTATCATTCATGTCCATTCTCTGCGAAATCTTGCACTCTGTGTAGTTTTTCAGTATCAAAACTCCCAACCATGATATGTGGGACGGTCTTATAAACTAAATGGATAAGCAGTTGTGATTGGGTTGTCATCCAAAATAGCTAAACAGGACAGTCAACACGAGTGATGTAAAGATTTGCATCCTCAATGTTTGTCTCTGGATAAAGCCAGCCAATTAAAAGCTAGATCATTTTTGACTGATGGGACATGTAGCTAATGAAAAGAGGAAAACAATAATATGAGGGTTGTATATATCCCTGATGCCAATTTGTGAAGGTTCGGAGTAGAAAACCATGGACTGTGTTTGTTTGTGTTTGCACTTTTATGCACGGTGTGCAGTTATAGCGTGTTACTGCCATACTCTCGACAAAGAACTTGACTTTTGGACCAACGATCTGATCCATCCTACTCGGCTTCAGTCACTGACGGCCTGGAGGAAATGCTCCTCCCGACTGCATTTTCACTCAAACCCCCTGTTCAACTGCACATCCAAGGGGCTCGGACATGTAATTCAAGCCGAGATGATCCACCCTCCCCGGGTTCACTCACTGTGAGTTAGAACCCGGAGCACACATGTACCCAATGCATTGAGCAAAAGCTCTGAAAAAAGTCAATTTGCATTTGTATGTAGAAAAAATGAACAGAAGCATCTTTATTGTATGTTAAAGTTTATTTCCATTGCAACATTTTAAATTGCAACGTCCTTTTGACATTGTTTATAAAATGCATAAATATATATGGAATGCATTATAATATATTCCAAAATAATAATGAAAAATGATATATTCATGTATATTTTGGTTTGTGTTCTTTGTTTACATTGAAATATAAGCAAATTGTGTGTTTTGAACCACTTTGATAATTGGTTTATGGAGTTACTACAAGTGGTCTATTGGCACCTCCAAGTGGCCTTTTGTTTTTGGAAGTACACTTACCTAAATCATTATGAAACAAAGAGTTTTGGTCATATCGACTTCAAAATTGTGTAAGACCTTCATCAGACAGGTGGCTTTGTATCAGATGTGTTTTTGGGGCACTGCGCATAGTCTTGCAAATATAAAAAATATATATATTTTATAAACAATATTTGCAGTCACTATTCAAAGTATTTGAATAGCGCTAACAAATTTTTTATACTACAATGATCATCATAACAAGCCCAAGTTTGTGTTTATAGACCAAAGGGTTCAAGAACTGGAAGAGTTTTACTTTGTGTATGTCGTTTTCAAGCTCATGCACAAAAAGAGGTTAAATATGCGCAGAGCAATGATCTTCAGTTTTGTACTATGCACTTGGCAATAGTGGCTACTTGAGACTAAGATGCTGGAGGGAAGCATTTGGGGACAGAGTCTGGACTTTGTGCAAATGGATGGGAGAGAATCTTCTAGCCTTATCAAACTGTGCCACACAGCTCACTGCATCTTCCAATTACAGTTTCAGACCAGTGATCACTGAACAAACCCTTCGTGATTTGATGTTCATATCTCCATGGTAGTTCGAGCCTGCTCATTTGCACCAAGACTTTTGGAGAAGTTTGGTGCTGGAAAACACTTCGCTTTGTAAGAGAGTGAGGGAGAGAGTCTCTACACCCCAAACACACACACAGTACACATCACATTGGACAGTGTTCAAGCCACAGTAGTGTTTACTCATCTCTTTATCACAACAATGATGATCCAATTAAAATATCACTTTCATCTGCCTCGTCCAGCAAGTGGATAAAAGTGTGCTGTTGAAAGCTGATTTTTACCAGGCGACTGGTTTTAAGGCCTGACAGCAGCTGTAAACAGCACCTGCTCAGCATTTCGTAAGCACTAGCATGGCCTGGCGGTGTCAACCGTTTAGAGGACCAGGTGCCACGTGGGTTTGCACCCCAGTGATGGTGTAAATCAATAGCGAAGGAGAGAGAGAGAGAGTCGTAACTGAGCTGTAATCCTGTTCCCACAGGACTGTTAGAGTGCCATGCTCTATAAAGCACAAGTCATTGCACAAAGCTGTATCTGCCGTGTACGGCTGGGATCGGGTTTACAACTTACCTTGACACTCTGTGTTAGCCCCATGGGTTGCATGAACAGATTTTCTGACAGTCTTCCGAGCAGCCATAATGGCTGGTTCAGTGAGATTTGATTTCACGAAAATTAGTGGGTGTGTTTATTTATACATTCTTGTGTGTTAAATTGTAATAATAATAGTAATAGTGTCACTCATCATGTTCACATCAGACAGGCATAAAACTGCTGTATGGGTTCATATGACATATCTGTATTCAGGTGCAGAGAACCGTAAGTAATTACAGACAGATTACAATCAAAACAATAAAATAATGTCACTGGCTCTTTCATTCCTATATGAATCAGCCTAAAGGGACAGTTCACCTAAAAATGAAAAGTCTGTCATCATTTACTCACTCATGTTGTTCCAACCCCATATGACTTTATGAGAGCACAAGGTGAACACACTCCGCTGAACATCGACGGCTCCTCTGTGGAGATCGTCAAAGGAACCAAATTCCTTGGTGTTCACTTGGCGGAGAACCTCACCTGGTCCCTCAACACCAGCTCTATCACCAAGAAAGCCCAGCAGCGTCTCTACTTTCTTCGAAGGCTGAGGAAAGCACATCTCCCAACCCCCATCCTCACTACATTCTATAGAGGGACTATTGAGAGCATCCTGAGCAGCTGCATCACTGCCTGGTTTGGGACTTGCACCGTTTCGGACCGCAAAGCCCTGCAGAGGATAGTGAGGACAGCTGAGAAGATCATTGGGGTCTCTCTTCCCTCCATCAGAGACATTTACAAAAAACACTGTATCCATAAAGCAACCAGCATTGTGGACGACCCCACACACCCCTCACACAAACTCTTTACCCTCCTTCCGTCTGGCAAGAGGTACCGAAGCATTCCGGCCCTCACGGCCAGACTGTGTAACAGCTTCTTCCCCAAGCCATCAGACTCCTCAATACTCAGAGACTGGTTTGACACACACGTGTCCTGAGTTGCACTTTAATTACTGTCACTTTATAACTGTCTGCTACCTCAATAACTGCTATGCGCATAGAACATTATCTCATAGTATGTTATGTTTACATTTTAGAAACTGTCATCTTTTTGCACTACTGAGTACTGGTCGGCGCTGCACTGTCTATTGTCCTGTTCATTGTCAGTAATTTGTTGTACTGTCCTGTACTTTTTGCACATGTTTGCACGTGCACTTTATATAGGTATATATAGGTAGTTTATATAGGTATTTTATTTCGTTGTGTAGTCTCATGTGGTCCTATGTCGGTCCTTTGTTGTTTTTATGTAGCACCATGGTCCTGGAGGAACGTTGTCTCGTTTTGCTGTGTACTGTACTAACTGTATATGGTTGAAACGACAATAAAAACCACTTGACTTGACTTGACTTTCTTTTTTCTATGGAACACAACAGGAGAGTTAGGCAGATTGTTAGCCTTAGTCACCATTTACTTTTATAGTATGGAAAAAAGATGCAATTAGATGCAAGTGACTAAATCGTGACTGATGCAAACATTGACGCAAATCATAATTTTTTGGCGAACTATCCCTTTAACAGCTGTCACTGAATCCTTTTAGAAATTCCCTTTCAGCTGTTTGATCTGATGTATTTCTATTTCCAGTCCTGTCCGTTCACACATCTCTGTGAAGGCATGCCTAATTTATCTTTGCTCACCTCCCTCTGAAAATTCAATCACCCCCGATCAATTTTAGGTTTGCCAGCAAGGATCTAAAAACAGCTCTCTCTCTTCTGCCACTGACAGATCAGTCCCAGAGGGAGTCCCGGTCTTGACCGCACATCCACTGCATTATCTCTTTCACCTCTCTCAAGTATTAGGCCAATGTCCCTTTTTCTTTTTATTAAGCTGTGTTGCATGCACCTCATGACGTTTTCCCTCTCTCTCACTCTAAACTTTGGATCACACCAGATTGTTGATCGCACACCTCTGAGCCCATTTTGTGCGGCTTCTATTACACTTGAAACTAAGGAGTACACTAGCTTATAGATGGCATCAAAGCTAACAGACAAGGACTACAAGCTAAAAAATGGGATCTTTATTTGTTTAGCGGTAGGTCGGAACAATTCACTGAAGTATCCAAACTTTTTCAGAGAATTACGAAAGTATATTTGTATACTCTGTAGGCTACCAAAAGCAGAGCTTGTGTGTGATTTACTATAAACCTACAGTTAGAAAGGCCTGCTGGAGAAGAGCTCTTATCTTCCTGTTGCCAAGATTTTCAGATGTACAGTACCATTGTATACTCTGCCTAAAATATGTCAAGCGATACATCAGGGACTTTACACAGAAACACAAACACATGCATGCCTAAATGTAGTCAGACGATCAAGTGAATCCAGTAGATTTGCATCCCGTACATTTTGGAAGCTGTCCTTTAAACGAGAGACAACTGTAGAGACTTTCACAAGCAAAATCTCCTTGAGAGCTCCCTGTGGTCTCATATGGCTGCAAGTTTTTCAGGAAGTCTTTCAAAATAGGATACACCATCAGATTTTAGAGGACACTTGAGACATGCTACAGAACAGTGCTCACAATAAGTTGGAGGTTCTTTTTATTGTAACAAAGAGTCCTTGCTTTGTGCAACATTTAAAATTCTCTCAGTGAATACAAACAATATCTCTTGTACTCTCACAGTACATTCTATATAATCAATCCTTCATATTTGCCACAAAATGTCTCAGTGCTCTCCTTGACATCCTGTTTGTTTCCAAACTGTTTGCTGAATCCAAAGGCTGCAACAACATCCCACCCCAACCCCACTCTTAAGAGAGCCCGTCTCTCCTCTCGGCCCTAGGGTTCTCATTCTTCCACGAGGCTGCATCACACTACAAGGCTGAATGAACTTTAGCCTGCGTATTATTATAGCCCCCAGGCTCTTTATAATTTTGCAAAACTTGGCTGCTAATGAGATGTTCTTTTATTTCCTACTCTTTACTTTCTTGCAGTAAACATAAAAAGATCACAAAGTTATGAAAACAAGGCATTCCAGTATTTTCATCTCAGGAACTACATGCTCAATCGAGGAGGTCAATTATTCAGAGTGAGACAACTACATCATATTGAAAACAGGTATTTTCAGGGTTCAGGAAGTAGTGTCAAGGTTGGTCGGGAAAATATATGCTGGTATGACAGGCCATCTTGTTGATGCTATCGATCACACTAAGGCAATGCTGATTCACACATATTGTGACAGACATGGGGTCATTGGGTCCCACGCTGCACAAAAAGTTATGTTAACACATTTTGACAGATCTCAATTTACATGTCAGTAAATACTTTCAAAGAGATTTGCCTTTCCCCTATACAGATATCACAGCCCTCTAAATACAAAATGGCTTGTTTACAACATATAAATCTAGAAGAGGACACAAGTCATTTTTCTGTTTTACACTTGATCTGGAGAGTACGAGTTTTCACACCGAATATATGAGTTTTTTTTATTGTAATATAACATATTAATATAAATATACAAAAATATTTGTATTTATAGTAAAACAGTTTATTTAAATATTATTAAAAAAATTATAAACAGAAATATATTTATAATAAATGTTTGTATTTAAATATGTATTAATATTGATAAACAATTATGTATTTATTTATTTTAACATAATTTCAATATTATATATAAATATTTAAAAATACAAAAATATGTAGGTAAATATGTTTTTATTTAATTTATTTATGTATTTAATTATTTATTCATTGCAAAGCATATCATAAAGATGCATTTTTCATTTTCAAAGAATAATCTGGTTGCAGCAGGACTACTCTCTGCCACAATTGCTGACCACAATTGATGATATCATCGTTATAAATGCAGTTAACTTTGCTGCTTTAAGACGTACTGGAGTACAGTTCAAGTCACAATAAATGCATCACGTTTTTAAACCACTCCTTCTAACAGCAAGTGTACATGCATTTTTCATGAACAACCCTTTTTCATTGACACACTGGTGAGCAGTACTCCCAGCGGCCCTCTTGAGCAGACAGGCGCTTGCTCTCTGTATATATGCAATGTTTCATTAAACATTTATGGGTGATCTTAATCCTTGCCATTGAGTGGCTCTGACCACTGATCGGCTGGACGACCAAAGCTCATTTCATGGTTGTTAACAGCAACAGGCTAATTGGAAATAAGCCAAGGCCCCCAGCCAGGGCAGCGTGGGCTGGTGGGCGGGCAGCTCATTACAGCGCATTTATAGAAACTGAGGGTGAATGCCTTTGACTTGACACACTCAGAATTTCTTCCAAAGTGGGCCATGAGTGAGAGGAGAAGAGGAGATCAGCCAGCACGATGCAGCTAGAAAGCCATGCTAAGTTACACTTTCTTTCCAGCAAATATTTCTCAGGGTAGGTTTATTTTTGAAAGTCAGTTTCTGGGGCAAATACTTTAGAGTCTTAGCAACACAAAAGTTATTGAACATCTTCACCGTTATTGCCCAGGAAAAAAGATAGTTTACTGAATACCAGTTGGCATTTTGTGACAATATGCCCCAATAGTGTGCAATGCCTTTATAGCTACAGTACAGATTAACTCTTGTAAACATAGAAGTTTACATACACCTTAGCCAAATACATTTAAACTCAGTTTTTCACAATTTCTGACATTTAATCGTAGAAAACATTTCCTCTCTTAGGTCAGTTAGGATCACTACTTCATTTTTAGAATGTGAAATGTCAGAATAATAGTAGAGAGAATTATTTATTTCAGCATTTATTTCATTCAACACATTTAACAACACAGTTAACATACAGTTTGTTAGTATTTGGTAGCATTGTCTTAAAATTGTTTAACTTTGGTCAAACGTTTTGGGTAGCCTTCCACAAGCTTCTTATAATAAGTTGCTGGAGTTTTGGCCCATTTCTCCAGACAGAACTGGTGTAACTGTGTCAGTTTTGTAGGCGTCCTTGCTCACACATGCTTTTTCAGTTCTGCCCACAAATTCTCTTTCGGATTGAGGTCAGGGCTTTGTGATAGCCACTCCAATACCTTAACTTTGTTGTCCTTAAGCCATTTTGCCACAACTTTGGAAGTATGCTTGGGGTCATTGTCCATTTGGAAGACCCATTTGCAACCGAGCTTTAACTTCCTGGCTGATGTCCTGAGATGTTGCTTAAAAATATATACACATAATTTCCTTCCTCATGATGCCATCTATTATGTGAAGTGCACCAGTCCCTCCAACAGCAAAGCACCCCCACAACATGATGCTGCCACCCCCCTGCTTCACGGTTGGGATGGTGTTCTTCGCCTTGTAAGCCTCACCCTTATTTCTCCAAACATAACGATGGGCATTAATGCCAAACAGTCAAATTTTTGTTTCATTATATTTCAGAGGATATTTCTCCAAAAAGTAGTATCTTTGTCCCCATGTGCACTTGTAAACTGTAGTCTGACTTTTTTATGGTGGTTTTGGAGCAGTGGCTTCTTCCTTGCTGAGCAGCCTTTCAGGTAATGTCGATATAGGACTCGTTTTACTGTGGAAATAGATACTTGCCTACGTGTATCCTCCAGAATCTTCAAAAGGTCTTTTGGTGTTGTTCTGGGATTTATTTGCACTTTTTGGACCAAACTACGGTCATATCTAGGAGACAAAATGCATCTCCTTTCTGGGGGGGTATGATGGCTGCGTGGTCCCATGGTGTTTATACTTGCATACTATTTTTTGTACAGATGAATGTGGTACATTCAGGTCTTTGGAAATTGCTCCCAAGGATGAACCAGACTTGAGGAGGTCCACAATTGTTTTCTGAGGTCTAGGCTGATTTCTTTTGATTTTCCCATTATGTCAAGCAAAGAGGCACTGAGTCTGAAGGTAGGCCTTAAAATACATCCATACACTTCCAATTCAGTAGGCCTCCTATCAGAAGCTAAATGGCTAATTATCTAAAGGCTTGACATAATTTTCTGGAATTTTCCAACCTACCTAAAGGCACAGTTAACTTAGTGTATGTAAACTTCTGACCCACTGGAATTGTGATATGGTAAATTAAAAGTTAAACAATCTCTCTGTAAACAATTGTTGAAAAAATTAACAGTGTCGTGCACAAAGTAGATGCCCTAAACGACTTGCCAAAACTTATCTAATATTAAATCTGTGGAGTGGTTAAAAAATGTGTTTTAATGACTTCATCCTAAGTGTATGTAAACTTCTGACTTCAACTGTAAATATGTAAGACTTACTTTGTTCTATGAAACACAAAAGAGGCATAGCGTGGGCCTCAGTCTCCATTCACTTTAAAATGTAAGTTATTGGGGACTGAGGCTATCATTCTTTCTAAAATCTTCTTTTGTGTTTCAAAGAAGAAAGGAATTTGTACTGGTTTGGAACAACATAAGGGTGAGTGTAACAAGGTTGACATGGGAAAGGAGGAGACGGGAACTTGCTGAACCATCAAAATAATAGTTTAATGAAAACTTAGATAAAAATACACAGAACACAAATGCACACACTGCAGCTGCGTGTGGCTTTCTCTCTTCCGAACTGCCGCATTCCACTGCACATATCCCTCTCCTCGACGGATTAGCCTGACTGGGGGCTGGGCATGCATAATCACGGCCCGGCCCTCGCCCTCCTCCTTATCACAGTGAGTAAATGACGACAGAATTTTCATTTTGGGTGAACTATTTCTTTAAATATCATCACATTTTTTTCTGACCTCCTTTTTCTCACTTCCTCTGTTCCTTCCTTTCCTCTTTTATCTTCTTCCTCTACTTCTCTCTCTCTTACTGTGCTTCCGAGTGCTATTTCTGACTTCCCTCAGTCATGTGTTTGCTTTAAGCAGGACAAGGGCAGTGAAGATGACCACTTTCTATAGATAAAACTCCCCTTGCTCTGAGCCTGTGTGTGTCGAGGCAGAGCCGTAGCTAGGGAATTCTATGTGGACCCCCACTACCCATATCATATACCCCATGAAGAGTGCTATATAACCTACCTTCATATATGCATATAAATAGTATATACTGTTAATAAATATTGATTCAGAGTTGTTTTCTGTTCTTATTAATAATATTGTCACCTTAGAAAAACAGTGGCATATCAGTAATTACGCATTTACATTGCAGAGCCTAATGTGTCCCGTGTTTTGACACACATCCACACATTTTTCCTGTGTTATACAAACATTAAGATAACATTAACATTATGTCTTAAGTCAGTTAGGATCACTACTTCATTTTAAGAATGTGACATGTCAGAATAATAGTAGAGAGAATTATTTATTTAATCTTTTATTTCTTTCATCACATTCCCAGTGGGTCAGAAGTTTACATACACATTGTTAGTATTTGGTAGCATTGCCTCTAATAGTTTAACTTGGGTCAAAATTGGTAGAATTTTGGTAGCCTTCCAAAAGCTTCTCTCAAAATGTTACTGGAATTTTGGACCATTCCTCCAGACAGAACTGGTGTAACTGTGTCAGGTTTGTAGGCCTGCTTGCACACACTTTTTCAGTTTGCCACAAATTTGGCCACAAATTTGGAGTTATGCTTGGGGTCATTGTCCATTTGGAAGAAACATTTGAGACCGAGCTTTAACTTCCTTGCTGATGTCCTGAGATGTTGCTTCAGTATACCAATATACATTTCCTTCCTCATGATGCCATCTATTTTGTGAAGTGCACCAGTCCCTCCTGTAGCAAAGCACCCCCACAACATGATGCTGCCACCCCCATGCTTCACGGTTGGGATGGTGTTCTTCGGCTTGCAAGTCTCACCCTTTTTCCTCCAAACATAACAATGGGCATTAAATGCCAAACAGTCAACTTAGTGTATGTAAACTTCTGACCCACTGGAATTATGATATAGTCAATTAAAAGTGAAACTGTCTGCAAACAATTGTTGGAAAAATTAATCATGTCATGCACAAAGTAGATGCCCTAAATTACTATAGTTTTCTAATATTAAATCTGTGGAGTGCTTAAAAAATGAGTTTTAATGACTTTATCCTAAGTGAATTCAATGGTATGTTTTAATTAACTTTAACTAAGATTAATACATGTTTAATAAGTGTTGTTCATGTTACTTCATGTTAACTAATGTTAACAAATTGAACCTTATTACAAAGTGTTAACAATGCTTATTTTTTCTTCTCCCTGCTGCTTTCTAGTGTGTGTCTTTTCAGTCTCATTTATACTACTTTATTTAACTTCGCATCAGACTTGCAATGCAGAATCGGCATAGTCAAGGCGGCATTAAGTTTGTCCTGGGCCACAGGGCTTATCGTTTCGCTGGGCCCATCAGTCATCATCTCACTTGCATAAAAACACAGATTATATACTCCTCAAAATGCATCAACACCATGGAAAGAACAATGCAACAGTTAGGCCAAATTAGGTAAATAAATGCTTTAACAACATTCAATATATTAATCTCTAGCATTGACAGCTGAATGCTGAAAGGTCTGGGCAGAAATCAAGTCTTTGTAGAACAGCAACAGTGCCACCCACTGTACAGGGGTGAAATAGTTTTCCCTTTCAATTTTAACAGACTCTGTGTGAATAGACCTTTCGCCAGAAGTTCTCACAACATCGTCAAAGATGTTCTGCAAATCTTCTGAAAATTAAATCAAAGGAATAAATTATAGGAAAAAAAATCTAATATAGTAAGTGGATACCAGTTCTTTACATAATAGAAGAAAATACTGAAAAGTTCAAACTGTAATGTCTGGCTGAGCATCAGACAGATACGACTGAGCCAAGGCTTAGTGTTCTATGATGATGAAGTGGGCTCCTCGAAGAGAGACTTCTATAATCAATAATACATTTTGCTCTTTAAAGAACATATAAAACCATTGCATCTATTAAACAGTTTTATACAATGGCCAAATATGTCTTCAAAGATTCCTATTACAGTCCAATTGTGCATCTTATCCATCATAAATAATTCCATAAGTGCTTAATTTGGCAGTATTAACTTAAAAGAATGTCTCTTTTGCCTGTGTATTTCGTTTTTTAGACTTTCATTAAGTTCTGTTGGATAATTATTGTTTTGTTTTTGTTGGGTTTTTTTTCTATTTACCTCAGCAGTTAAAACAGCAAAATGGCCAGAGAGGAAAGACACAGAAAAGCACTCAAAATATCCTGTTTTGCCTGTCCAACTAATACAGAAAGCTAATATAAAGCACTGTAATGCCATTGACAATGAAAAGAATTACAAAATCAAATAACATCACACGTGTTTATGAGTTAACGCGTATGAAACATGTTGGGCTCTGGCACTTTGTTCCTACATATCCATTTTATGTTCAAACAAACTGCTGTTATCTGAAACAAATCTGTCCTGATAACAAAAACATGCTTGCGGCATGGAGCTGTGTTCCACAGCTTTTTCAGAAGCAGAGCAGATCTACTGCATCATGTGCTGTTTACATCCACACAGATTTCTTTGTTCTCAGATATGATCTCTCTGGCTTGAGGGTCTTTTCTTGTTTTATTGCAAATCCATTTTCATGTTGTAAAGTGTGAAATACATACGACCAGCAAAACTGTGGTGACGTCTAATGTTTGGAACTTAGCTGTGGGAACAGTATAACTTCACACAGACTCACACACAAACACACACACACACACTTTGTCTACAAAGTCCCTTTCAAGGCAGGTCAGTATAATCTGCAGCCATTTTTGGAATGCTCCCGGGCAGATATTCACTATGGATACAAGTGGAATAAAATTACAGCTCCTATCTACCTGAATGGGGTAAGACCACAGTAAAATCTTGACAACAATGGCATCATAAATTGTACTACTTAAACCACTGTAAAAAAAAAAAACACTATTTTATAGGCTGGTCCAGCTAATGCGCATCCGCGTTCTTAAGTTGAATGACATCTGTATCTAAAAAAGTGATTGGCTCTTTTTCCTGTAAGGCGGGACTTCCTTTTCTACATCCACCATATTGGACGTTCCAAATTCTCCAATTCATTATAATGCTCCATCTCGGGCTAAATAATCTCTGTTGTCTATCATGGTGAGGACGTTTCATTGACTTTAATTGTTTTTATACAGAGCTAATAGTGTTTTCTAAACCTTAGCCCAACCCCTAAATCTAACCCTCATAAAAACCTTTTTGCATTTTTCTATGGTAATTAAAACATTTTTGTGTCTATAAAGCTATTTTCCTCATGTGGAGTGTTGGCTGGTCCCCACAATGTAGGTGATTTCAGGTTTTACCAACCTGGTCTCATAGAATCACATTACTATTCCTAAATTTTAGATAAATGTTTGTATGTATCATAGAAGTTTCCTGGTGAAACGAAAACTAGAGGTGCTACAACAGCTATTTTCATTCCATTTTAAGCAAATCAAGAGTAAAACAGCACATTATTAATTAGTAAACACTTACGTTTTGCCTCTGTTCCTTCCACAATGCTACCTAATGACATTTATATTTTTACTATTGTGGATGACTTATAAGATGACACTTTAACTAGGGATGTTGATTTTAACATTTGCATTACATAATCAACTCGGAAAATCAGAGCTTGCTCCCGTGAGCGAAGATCCCAATGTATGAATAATCAAAGACGCGATCTGAGAGAATCGCAGACGCATCGCCGATGTCAGCAAGATATCTAGAATTTTAAATATCTGGACCTGTCTGCGATTCCAAATCGCGCAATGTGAAATACGTTTTGACTGAATACAACTGCAGCGTTTATCTAGAGCCAATGAGAGAGCAAGAAACGGGGTATGGGACATGTCAGTGGGAGGAGTCCTAATGTACCTGCAACAGAACATCAATTAGTCTCATTGGACTGAAGAAATGGAGGAAAAATTTGTGGAACATTGGCAGGAGCACCAGCACCTTTTTGGTGTTTCTTCTGAACTGTAGCACAACCGGGTGGAGAAAGAGAAGAGTTGGAGAGAAATTGCAAATTCTCTTGGACAGTCAGGTAAGCAAATAGGTAGATTTATCAGTAGAAGGTACTTTTTCATATTGTAACCAATAAAATATATAATTAAAAACATACACATCATATTCTGAAATGCATAACATATGAGCATGCATTTGTTTTCATATCTCGTATCATTCTCGCGTGTACTCTGTTGTGAACCGTAATTTGGAGTCCAGGCTGAGTCTTCGGCGATTCATCAATAGTGAAATATTTTGTAATGTGTTCACCCCTGTCGCCGATTCCTCATGCAATTTGAAAATGCCACGACTTCCATGATAAGACAGACAGTTGTGTAATATGAATGGTACCACAATCCGACATCTTTAAAAGTGTAGTTTATCTTTTGTTTCATTTAAAGCTTAGTTTAGATCCTCATTCCTCATCTGCCTCATCACATGTGCACACAGAATAAAACCAGTTAAGCAATCAGCACATCGTTGAAAATAGTCTTCTTGATTAACAGGGTAAAAATAATTGCATACCTCGCATAAAAGTCATTTTATAGGCTACATATTCAAAAGCATACATTTTTAAAGAAAAGAATGAACATGTCAACCAGGTACACTGAAAGACGGGACCTGACTCACCTGAGGTGATTCTCCTGTGCTTGAAAAAGCCCGCTCACCAAGAAAATAACTTGCAAGCATGCACATATTCAAATCCACAAATGTGAAAACATTCATGGCGACTTGCAAGCCAACGTTTTGGAAATCCATTTCCCACACCACCACCGAAGTGATTTCTATAGCTACTTTGCTAGTCTTGCAAGAATACATTCCTGCACGCGCCACAAGTGAGAGAGGGAAGAAACATGCGCACAGTGAAATTAAACTTTGTATACATCTGCTCCAGATATCCCTTTTAGAATCATATTTGTATTATTAATTATTTTTAAAATGTGTAACATTAACGTGACTTAACGTAATTTAAGTGCAGCCTTTGTAATAATATTAAGCCAAATGTAAATGTTTAAAAATGCTGAACAGTTTAATGGGTAAAAATATTGGCCGACAATTAGTCCAGTGTCGACTAGCAGTATAAGAACCGCTTAGTCGACTAGTCTCGCACATCCCTAGTCAGCTCATATACACAACCTCGATGATTAAAACCGTACCTTCAAAGAAAATTCACAACAGATTACTTTCATTCTCCATTCTTCAAGTGTTAAACGGGAGTGTCTTATCTGTTCAGTGTCTGAATTACCCGTTAAAAGTGATAACGTGAAGCGTCACTGAACCTGCATATGTCCTGATTATGTTTGGTTCTATAGATAGATGTATGTCAGCGTTCTTTATCCAGAACATCATCAAATCAGTTTGTTATACATTTAGTAACAATAATCTGCACAAGTATTTGGCTCTTGCACAAATTCACCATACTGCCTATGAAGGACAAAAGAAAGGTTAATCTTCTTCTCACTGAATGGGAGGATAATAGAGAAATAGGTTGAACATACATTGCTCTTTTTTCAGTTTTACATTTATTTAATGTAAAAAGACTACATTGTTCTACACTGTTTACAATGGTTTGATATTGTCAAAGACACAGACTTAGCAGATCTAAATTGTCTTCCTCAGTTTTCATAAACAATAACCCTACATTGTATGTTTTTGTTTTCAGAGTAAAGTTAATCAAACCCTATTTGTTAGTTGAGGGTTTGAGGTCATGTTTTTTCTTCACCCAGATCTTAAGAATGTATGGCCAGACCTTAAAAATGTTAATTACATACCCCTGACTATTTTAATGTAAATTAACGCTTATTATTAACAGTGTTTTGTTTTTCGTGTTTAACATGTTAGTTATAATGAAAGTGTTAGGTATAATAAATATGGAAAAAAGTTTTCATCTTGATAATCTGTCCCCTGCAAGAAAGTAATTAAAGAGCCCTGCTATATAGTATAAACCCCCAAACTTATTTATTTATTTTGTCAATGAAACATATGTTGTGAGCAAAAGCGGTCTCAGAGTATAAATTATTTACTACAAACATCTAGTTTAATAATAACAAGGAGAGTCCCTGTACTTTTTTCTTCCACTTCGAGAATTGGAAATCACACTGGTTTTTACTATCTTTGTGGGGACAAACATCTATTGCTTTTATATAAAGCTAATTATAATTAATATAAACTAGCCCTCTCCCTAAAAGAATAGGCATTTTTTCTTTATTCATTCAACTATTTTAAAATGTAACATTTTAAAATGTCCTAATGTCCCCAAAGGGAAGTATGGTCAGATTAAGCTTCCTTTTGAGGACTATTTTATCCCCAAACTATAGCTAAGTACATACACACACACATGCACTGCTTCACTGTGTGTCTTTAAACATTATATTGGGCTCTATATCAGCAAAGCCTTCGACATAGTGTGTTTTGCAGGGGAGTTTTTTTAATGCCTGTGTTTGATGTTTTAGTAGATTTGTGCTGTGAGAGGACCCCAGATGCCACTGACAATGAGGCCCCACGTGCTGCTGTGCTCCCCGTGCTGAGGTGGACATATGCGGGCTGCCATGGGCATGGCTTCCACAAGCTCCAGCGCTTCCCTCAACTAATGTACCAGGGCCAGTTACCATTAGCACAAACACACACTCACACACACACACACACACACACACACACACCACCTGGTGTAGGCTGCCATGGATCAACCTGCTCCAAATATCCTGTGATGTTACCTTGAGCATGTGTGCTGAGGAGTGTACTGAAAACACAAATACAAATAATATGCATACACACACTTTTAAAAACACACCTCAGAAGACAGAGATGTGGGCTGTTTGAGCAGAAGTGTGAGCATCAGCAGTAAGGCGTCCTCATTTCAGTCCGTGGGCTGATTCACCCCTCCTCCTCATTCAGTCAGAGAGAGAGAGAGAGAGGACGAGGAGAGGGAAAGTGAGTGATGAAAGAGGTGGAAGAGACAGACTTGTGCTAGGTTACTTGGATAAGTAGGCCACTGCTGCAGTGTAAGACATCAGCATTCAGACGGCATAGCAGAGCAGGGTTTGACTCCCTCACACTCATACACACTGCATAGCTCAGGCACGCTGAACAGAGGCAGACTCGCTCACTCACAGCTGCTGATTGTCTCGCTCATACACACAGAACCCAGTTACGCTGATCAGGTCCAAGCAGAGAAAGGGAGAAAGCATAAGGCCCTCAGGTGGCCAAACATAAGTACTGCAACTCAGTGGTGTCCCAAAAATCTTTTGATCCCTTTATAAACCAGTAAACAGGCCCCAAAGCACATGCGGTGATGTACAAGTAGGGTCAAATACAACACAAACAGTACATGAAAACACTGAATCAACATTTATCAATATATGACCCACCCACACAAACATCCCACCCCATCCCGTCACCTAACATACATCCCAGTGGTCAGACATTGAATATTTGATGACATGAAAAGACATAAAAAATTAACCAACAAAAAGAAAAAGGGTTCCATATGTTAATTAATTTACATATATTTAATCACATTTAAAACTATAAGTCCCGCTCCACTGCCCCTCCCTTGGAGCTCTCCAAAAATCCAAATAGCTGCCCCACTTTTTATCAAACAACCCCCGGTTGCATAGCCATCTATATGACACCTCCTCAAATGCCGCAACCCTACCTATCTCTGTGCACCACTCCTGAAATGAGAGTGCTCCAGCTGACTTCCATCCCCTAAGGATGAACTGCCTGCAAATCATAACACTGGGGAGGACCCAATTTTTTATGTACTTATGCCTGTACCCATCGCCTAAAACCAGTTCTATCAGGAAGACTCACAGACTTGAGTGAAATTTAAGATGACATTTATTTGATGAATATAAAACAGAAATGTAATGTCTCTCTTTGGCGTAAGCCCCATCTGGCAGTCCGAAGAAGTTGTTCTCGGAACGTCATATCCTGCTGGAGATAGGATGCAGGGGTGAGGAGCCGGGACTCAACTGGTGGTGGTGGAGTGGTGGAGGTTGCCGTGTTAGCACACTGAAACAGCAATGTGATAGATTGTGAGCAGACTTATAAAGCAATGGCTTACATGTGATTGGCTAGGAGTTACCTAGCTAATGTTGCGATGATGTACAGCTGCTAGTCTTCCCGCTAGAACTACGCTGCGCTTACATAGTCTGGGGTGAAATGAAATTTGAGTGCCCAATACATCACACATAAAACTCTGAATCCTCAACCAAAATTCTTGGATTTTCCAATAGAATCGATGTAAAATGTTAAATTGCATAAGGGCACACACTTGCATCTCTAGATGTAGACTTGATAATTTTAAGAATCCTAGCCCACACTCCCTCGATTAATAACAAAGTTTAAATCTTTCTCCCATAATCTCTTGAGAGAAATTGAAGCTCCATCCCCCAAACTTACTTTGTGATGTCACGGTAATTAAAATTTTTAATCTACATTAATAATCACGATTACAATATCAAGAGCAATAATCGAAAATAATAATTTTTGCTATAATCATGCAGCCCTAACAGGAATGTTCACCAGACCAATTGAGTGTCGCGAGTGCTCTTCTTGCATTGCTGGAAAGCAGTGCTGGAAAGTGCTGGAAACCAGCTGCTAACGAGACAGTGGGTGTATACTGTATTGAGTCTGTATTTTGTGTCGATGCTGTAAAAATACAAGTATCATTGATTTATATAAACTCACTGAGCACTTTATTAGGAACCCCTGTACACCTACTCATTAATATGATTATCTAGATAGCCAATCGTGTGGCAGCAGTGCAATGCCTAAAATCATGCAGATACAGGTTAGGAGCTTCAGTTCATTTTCACATCAACCATGAGAATGGGGAAAAAAGTTGATCTCAGTCATTTCGACCATGGCATGATTGTTGGTTCCAGATGGGCTGGTTTGAGTATTTCTGTAACGGATGATCTTCTGGAACTTTCACGCACAACAGTCCCTAGAGTTTACTCAGAATGGTGCCATGAACAGAAAACATCCAGTGATGGGCAGTTTTGCGGACAGAAATGCCTTGTTGATGAGAGAGGTCAACGGAAAATGTCCAGACTGGTTCGAGCTGACAGAAAGGCTACGGTAACTCAGGTAACAACTCTGTACAATTTTAGTGAGAAGAATAGCATTTTAGAATAAACACCAGTCAAACCTTGTGGCGGATGGGATACAACAGCAGAAGACCAGGTCGGGGGCTTCATTAGGAAGACAGTGTTTCAATGTGACATTCATGGCTTAAGACCTGGTAGCCCAGCCCTAGAGCCACCCATGGGGTCACACTAATTTACTCAATTTACTCCCATTCAAACGCATCCAAACAAGGGAAACCAGAAATGCAAGCTCTTGTGAAGAAATGACACATTCTGCTGCATTCCAAATTTCAAGCTTGGTGATCTTTGACCTGCCACTTTGAAAAACAAAAAGGCGTGTGACCAATATAAGACTGAAACGTCACACACTGACCTCTTGGCTCAATACAAAGAACACATATTTCAAAGCTGCTTGTTTTAATTGTTGCAGGAAATGTAGTATATTTTAACATTTTGAATTTGATATTGTTTGCTATTTGGGATTTATTATTTATTAAAACCAAAAGCCCTCAAGCTTTACATCATATCTTCTCTGTTGCAGTGGCTGAAATAAATTTGCATGCTCAAAGTCTAGAGTCAATGTCAGTGTCATGTCAATCAGAGTCTGTCTTGGTTTCAGTCTGCTGCTAACACAAATCAAAATTTGATTGCAAATGTAAATACATTTAGGTTGCCTCTGTGCAGCATTAAAAAGTCTGTGTAAATACACAGTATTTTTGCTGCTTTGATTTAGCTTCTATGCAGAGTAAAATTGTTTTAGATTTTCAAATTTAAGCTTTATATAATTCGGTTCATCGTGAAATTTTTGACACACAGCTGTTCTAATATGATGCACCTAAACTGTCTCAATCAAATGATCTTTATTACGTTATAAGCATGATTTGTTTCAATGAGATATAAACAGAGCGTCGTATTCTACAGACAACTTCCAGACTAATTGACTTGAAATCTATGCTTCAATCTCAACATGAGGTATGGCATGAAAGACTATAGATCTCTCTCCCAGATTCAGATCAGATGGTGCTCAGCTGTTCTGGATTTGATTGGATTTATTGTTCATTCATGTCAGTGATGTCAAACGAACAGTAACAGCGATCGTCTGATTATTGTGCCTCACAGCATGCCAGATGACCAGACAGAACATCAATCAGAGCTTTATAATTGAAACATTCTACTCAGGAGCAGTCTGTGAGCTGAGGGATGGTGCTGACCCACCTCCTCTCCCACTGAGTTTACAAGGGTATTGGAAAAAAGGGAATCCTTTGGGGAGCATTATTTTTTGCCATTTTGTCAACAGCAACAGTAGAGAGAAGACAGAAATGTATGAGGTAAAAACATGTAACAAAAAGTTTAGAATTGGTGAGAAACAAATGTAATCAGGGGTTGAAAGTAAATAAAGTTGAGAAAAGGGGGAAAGAATTTCCCTGTTTGGGTGATCATTCCCTTTCAGAATCTGCCATTGAAAACCGCACATTTATTGACCATTCATTTGAATATAGGGGTGACATCAGTGTATATGTTAGTTGCAACCCTGGAGACAAACGGATAAGAGTGTGACACGATGTGAGCCAGACTCGAACTTGTGTCTCTCATATGAGCAAAACAGCACAATGCGTGTGGAGCTTATGTGCATAACCACAATGCTACATCTTGGACATGATTTTCCCATCTTAAAAACTGCATCAATACACGGCTCTCTGAGGTGAAGTTTAATGTGAAAGTAGCTGAGGACCCGCAAAACATCTATGGGATCTTGGGAGCTATTCAATTCAAGCATATTCTCGTGGCCACTTAGAATTGCCTAACTTAGGTCATACAAGATGAAGCATGCAGGCATGCTGGGATGGGTGGGTTAGGGAGGATCTGGTCGGTGTTTCCGTGGTGACCAACTCTAGAGTGTATAATTAAGCCAGTTATTTTAAGCAGTTTAAAATTGTTATACTTTTACTTTAACTGTACTTTTAATGCACTATTTTCCCACAGTTAGTGTTCGCAACTTCTCTGTCCATATTTTATATTTATCCATCAACACGACTGTCTAGGGAGAGTCTCGTGACCCTCTGTTGACATTAAGGGAAATTTAGACTTTACACATAAACTGATTTTAATGTAATTGTTTCATACATTACAATATAAAATGGGGATCATTGTATTGAAAATAATTTTTGAATCTTTTATTTCTGTAATCATGACGCCATTTTTTCCATCAGATTCATGTAGTGTTTACAGTATCATAGAGAAGTGATGTATTTTAAAAGTTGTCAGTCACAAACACCTATAAAATACCTATATTCTTTATTCTTTCTTGCAAACGGCCATAAAAGGGAATGTAAATTACGGTATGTGTGCTACTTTTTTCAATTGCAGCATTGAGTTTTTAATTCTAAAGGGGCATACATTTCACAACTCAGTACTCAATACTCACTACTCATGAGTACTTTTAAATGAGCTACTCTTTTACTCTTACTTGAGTAGTATTTAGGACAGGTACTTTTACTCTACTCAAATTACATTTTTTAAGGAGTAACATACTTTTACTGGAGTTTTTCAGTACTCTTTCCACCCCTGGACATCATTAGTACAGGATGAAACCCTGAGCTATGCACATGCCACAGAGCTTGCTGGAAGCAGCACACAGGCAGTTGCCAACATCTCATCACTAGAACCACATGCCACTTACAAGCACAAGGTACAAGATGGAGACTTTATAATTTTTATGGTTTTGTTCACTTAATAATATACATTATGAGTATTTGAATTATAATTAGAAGAATAATTATGATCAGTTGTATTATCATTGTTATTTAAATGATTAATAACAACAATAAAAATATAACAAATTTGAAAGATTATTATTATTATTATTACTATTATGTTGTTGTTGTTAATAGAAATAATAATATAAATTATTAAATAATAATAAACATTTAAATATTAACTATTAATAATAATGATTTATTAATATATAAAACATAATTAATACAAAATATTTTGTCATTTATTAATATTAATATAATAACAAAGATTCTTGAGGTTTTGGTTTGGATTGAGATGGAAAGTTCAGCCACTGGGGATCTGGCATCGACTGCAAATACAAAACCCTTGAATGATCATGGAATTCAGTTTCATTTGCTTATCACAATCTCCCCCGTTATGATTATCCTCAGGCAGAGATGTAATTGGCTTATGTTGTTGGATAGACAACTAAGGCAGCTAAATAAAATAAATCAATAGACTTAAAATGATTTAATAAGACTTTTGTTCCCCTGATGGTTGACAGTCTTAATAGATATATCTTGCACTGTCTGCAATTTCATTTGGAAAGAGTTCAGAAACTCCATACCATCACAGAAAAATCAAATAAAGAAAGTCACTTTAAATTGGCCCAAGAAAAAAATAAAAACAATGACTAATTGAGAGTCGTTAAAGTGCTCTGACGCCAATGGCTCAGTGCGCAGTCTGCACAGACACTCAAACAGATCTTTTTATAGCACGTTCTTCCTTTGCGATTGCATCAAACATGCTAAAAATGGCTGCAAGTTTAAAAGTGCAGAAGTATCAAAGCACTCACACATGTTTACATAGGTTTAATACAATCCCTTGTCTCTTTCTTTGCAGGTTGGGAGACAATTCTGGCTGTTCTCAAATGGAGTACAGCCATATATATATGTGGTAAATGATTTAGCAGGCAAGAATTGCAAAAAAAAAAAGCAAGTCAGCAAAAAAGTACTCCAGCTTCGGTTTGGCTGGGTATTGGGAGTGATATGAATGCTGTGAATGCCGTGAGCACATGAGAGAGCAAAATAAGCTGAAAAAATAAGAGTGAAAGAGGGCAAGAGACAGAGAGTGAAATAGGCAGAGACGGAGAGGATGAAGTTTGATCCAGCTGTGTTGATAATGAATGAAAGGCAGCAGCTGGAAGCGGTTATCACCCCACACTGAATCCCAGATGAGATCCATCACTCAACAACACGCATGCACACAAACATCAGTCCCGACAAACACATTATCAAGGTAATTCTCTCACATTAGCAGTCAGTGGAAGCAACCAATAAATGCTCTAAACCATCAGGGGCTGCGCAGTGCGAGAGACTGTAAGCATGAGAGTGGGAGAGATAGGTAAAGGAAAGGCAAAATATTTTAAGCTTTTGTTTCCTAACAAAGACAACAGATAGACAGAGGAACATAGAGTAGAACAGAGAGAAAGAGGGAGCAATGGAGAGAAACAATACATGGAAAGAGAAACCGAGAGAGAGAGAGAGAGGAATGGGGTGGGCAGTAACTGCACTGCAGCAAGCTGCACACAACTTCTCTCTGCTCAGGTTATTTAACTAGATATGGGAATGGGGGAGAAGAATATATTGAAGGGATAAAATGTAGAGATTAGAAAAGACTTGAATTTTTAGCTCTCATTTATTAATTCAGTAAAATATGTGACCTATATAAAACATAGAAATTTGGTTTATAAACCCACAAAAGGATATAATACAGAGAAAATAAATCTCATTGCTAGTGAGACAACAATGAGCATATTCCAAAGTAAGTATGTTCTTTATGAAACATTTGACTATTAAAACCTTCCTTTCACACTTCACTTCCACTTTCTGGCACACCAAATCTCCAACTTCATAATACTGTACATTGCATTTAGAAGTACTGTAGTACTATTTAAGGAAATTAATGGAAAGGAAAGGAGAAAGTAAAAAGGAAAGGAGAAAGGAAAGAGGAAAGGAAAGGTAAGAGAAAAAGAAAGGAAAAGAATGGAATGGAAAGAAAAGAAGAAGAAAAGAAAAAAGTTTGATCTGTTCTAAGAAACCCCCTCTGGTATAGAATGGCTAAATAAATCAGTAATAGTATTGATCTAAAAAGGCAAGCATGCACATGTCCATAAACAATAAAACCCCAGTGGCAGTTGAATTAGCAGAGCAGCAGGAGGCCAGGAGCTGTCCATGGTCCTGAAAACAGCTCCCTAGGAAACCCAGGTTCTCCATCAGTCTCAATGGGTTAATGGGGGAGGGGGGGGATCAATGCTACTTGAGAATGATCAATACTACTTATCAATCACCTGGCCATAACTAGAACTGGGACCCAGAGCCTGTTCTCCCAAGACCTGATTGATTAAGGCCTAAGAACAACGATACAGACTAATGTTCTTTATACAGCCGAACTGTGTTGCATGCATAAATAACAGTTTGTCTTTCCCGCACGAAAAAAAGCACTGCTGGTGCAGGGAGCCGGCAAGAGGCAACAAAGTGTTGAAGAAGGCTTTGTAATACTATGATTGACGTCCATGTTCTAGAATGTGTTAAAACCCTCTGCAGGGGTTTGGTGAAGTTCCAGAAGTTACTGTTCTAACAACATCTTAATTCCCTTGCAGAGATAACCTCAGCTTGCAGAGATAAACCTTCCTTAGCAGAGCTGTAATCAACTATTCAACAGTATAGCTGTAACGAATGAGGCAGCGAGGAGACGTGGATCCAAATGCAGACTTTTATTAAAAAAGGTAAACAGGCAAAACACAAAGGAAAAACCCTCGATGGGGAAACAAACATAAACGAGTAAACTCGGGCAGGAGAAACATTCCAGGCTTGACAACATACAACGACAGACAAGGAGAAAACAAGAAGCAGGGCTTAAATACACAGGGAGTGATGACTAAATTGAACACAGGTGAGAACAATGAACAAAATGGCAGTGATGATGACAGGTGGATACTGGGAAGTGTAGTTCTTTAACAATAGACTAGTGAGACACAGGGCAGACAACAGAGAAACGTGACATAGCCCCCCCTCAAAGGAGCGGCTTCCAGACGGGGGGGGGGGGCACACAGACAGACCAAGGGAGCACAAGGGGAAAACCGACAGATCAAGGAGGCACAGGGGGCAGACAGGCAGTCCAAGGGGGCACAGAGGGCAGTCAGGAAGTCCAAGGGGGCACAAAGGGCAGGCAGGAAGACCAAGGGGGCACAGAGGGCAGGCAGGAAGTCCAAGGGGGGCACAAGGGGCAGGCAGGAAGTCCAGGGGGGCACAGAGGGCAGGCAGGAAGTCCAAGGGGGCACAAAGGGCAGGCAGGAAGTCCAAGGGGGCTCAGAGGGCAAGGACAGGTTCAGGTGGTCTGGGAGCTGGCCACAGGGCAAGGATAGGTTCAGGAGGTCTAGGAGCTGGCCACAGGGCAAGGATAGGTTCAGGAGGTCTGGGAGCTGGCCACAGGGCAAGGACAGGTTTGGGGAACCTGGGGGGAGGTCACTGGACAGGGACTGGGTCAGGGGGCCTGGGAAGAGACCACAAGACAGGGATCAGGTCAGGTGGAGCCCTGGAAATCTCTGGAGTCTCTGGGAGCAGAGCCGTAGGAGGCTCGGGAGGCGGAGCCGTAGGAGGCTCAGGAGGCGGAGCCCTGGAAAGCTCTGGAGTCTCTGGGAGCAGAGCCGTAGGAGGCTCGGGAGGCGGAGCCGTAGGAGGCTCTGGAGGCTCTGGAGGCGGAGCCGTAGGAGGCTCAGGAGGCGGAGCCGTAGGAGGCTCTGTAGGCGGAGCCGTAGGAGGCTCGGGAGGCGGAGCCGTAGGAGGCTCAGGAGGCGGAGCCGTAGGAGGCTCAGGAGGCGGAGCCGTAGGAGGCTCAGGAGGCGGAGCCCTAGAAAGCTCTGGAGTCTCTGGGAGCAGAGCCGTAGGAGGCTCGGGAGGCGGAGCCGTACGAGGCTCTGGAGGCGGAGCCATAGGAGGCTCAGGAGGCTCTGGGGGCGGAGCCATAGGAGGCTCAGGAGGCAGAGCCGCGGGAGGCCCGGGAGGCGGAGCCGTGGGAGGCTCAGGAGGCGGAGCCAAGGGAGGAGGAACCATGGAAAGCTCGGGAGGCTCAGGGGGCGGAGCCGTTGGAGGCTCAGGAGGCAGAGCAGAAGGAGGCTCGAGAGGCGGAGCTGAGGGAGGCTCGAGAGGCAGAGCTGAGGGAGGCTCTGGAGGCTCAGAGGCCTCAGGGGGCGGAGCCGTGGGAGGCTCAGGAGGCAGAGCAGAGGGAGGCTCGGAAGGCGGAGCTCTGGAAAGCTCGGAAGGCGGAGCGCTGGAAAGCTCAGGAAGCTCGGAAGGCAGAGCTCTGGAAAGCTTGGAAGGAGGAGCCCTGGGAGGCTCGAGGGGTGCTGGCTCTTGGACGGTCATGGCTACTGGTGCTGGCTCTTGGACGGTCATGGCTACTGGCGCTGGCTCTTGGACGGTCATGGCTACTGGCACTGGGACGGACAAGACCACAGGTGCTGGCTCAGGGACGGTCGAGGCTACAGGCGCTGGCTCAGGGGTGGTCGAGGCTACAGGCGTTGGCTCACTGACGTCGGAGGCTACAGGCGCTGGCTCACTGACATCGGAGGCGACAGGTACTGGCTCACTGACCTCTGAGGCGACAGGCTCTGGCTGGATGACCGTGGTATGCGTTGGCTTGGGTTCGTTGACCGTGGCTGACGAGGGCTCTGGCTCGCTGACCGTAGCTGACGAGGGCTCTGGCTCGCAGAACGGGGCAGACGAGGGCTCTGGCTCACTGACCGTAGCTGACGAGGGCTCTGGCTCACAGACCGGGGCAGGCGAGGGCTCTGGCTCGCTGATCGTAGCTGACGAGGGCTCTGGCTCGCAGACCGGGGCAGGCGAGGGCTCTGGCTCGCTGACCGTAGCTGACGAGGGCTCTGGCTCGCAGACCGGGGCAGGCGAGGGCTCTGGCTCGCAGACCGTGGAAGGCGTCGGCTCTGGCTCGCTGACCGTGGAAGACATGGGCACAGGCTCGCTGACCGTGGAAGGCGTGGAGTAGTGAGCAGAAGCTTCTGCCCTCCTCCTCCTCCTTCGGGCTGACGAGGTTGAGTGCGCTGGCGCAGGAGCAGAGGAAGCTAGGCACACCGGCTCTGGAGCGGACCAAGCTGGCAGCGTGGAGGTGTTGATTCCCATGGAGAGCACACCCGGGATCGAGAGGGAGGTTCGTCAGCTGCGAACGTCGACAAGATTAGATCGACGTACTCCCGCCAGGTGTAACCCTCGATTCCGGGCGACTCTTGCCACCGGTGCGTAGGCAGGCCGACTCGGAACGTCGCTTTCAGCGCTTCCTCACTCCATCCGCCAATGCTGGTCACGGCGACAAAAAAGTAAGTGTATTCGCGGATCGACAGATCCGCTTGGGCCAGCTCATTGAAAAAAGCCGCTAGATCCATTGTTTGGTCTGTCGTTCTGTAACGAATGAGGCAGCGAGGAGACGCGGATCCAAATGCAGACTTTTATTAAAAAGGTAAACGGGCAAAACACAAAGGAAAAACCCTCGATGGGGAAACAAACATAAACGAGTAAACTCGGGCAGGAGAAACATTCCAGGCTTGACAACATACAACGACAGACAAGGAGAAAACAAGAAGCAGGGCTTAAATACACAGGGAGAGATGACTAAATTGGACACAGGTGAGAACAATGAACAAAATGGCAGTGATGATGACAGGTGGATACTGGGAAGTGTAGTTCTTTAACAATAGACTAGTGAGACAGGGCAGACAACAGAGGAACGTGACAATAGTGGTGTCAATAAATAATACCTCCCTCTTCCAAGTTCCTTTTGTCGCAAGTGTGCCTCATTGACAAGTTAACGATGCAAAACCTCTGACCAGCTCCAATTTCCTATCATCACACTCGTCAGAGGTTGCCACTCATCAGAGCCATGTGCCGTGGCCCAGGCACATCTGCTAATTGGTGAACGATATCAGAGAGATGGAATAGAATTTGGATCCTGTCTGCAATCCTTAACAACACTTGATTTCTGCAAAAACTGTGGCAAAATCACTTCGATCATTCTGGCTTAACTGCTCTCCCTCTCTCAAGATTACCTCATTATTTATGTAATGGGCACTTTGGGAGCTTATATCTTCTGCATTTCAGAAAATGTCTGTACCAGGGTCCTCTGTCTCATGACATCAGTTATCATGAAATCATCAGTTAAAGATGCTGTAAGCTAATTTTTTCTGGAAAGGTATGCAAAACATTATCCTACTCCCTGAAAGATATTAATGAAATAAATATCATAAGATATCACATCTGTCTCTGTGACAGCACTAGACACTGTAATAGTAAAAAGAAATGTGTCCGCGTGCCACGGACAATGACATTTTCAACCTGTCAAGCATTTTGTGCGTTCGGTGCTAACAACGCAGCAGCCATACTCGGCACTGAGTAAAAGATGGCACTGAATATGGCTGCTGTGGTGTGAGCTCCGACCCAATATTGTAGGTTTTTGTTTGTTTTGTCTAAATTCTTGTGTTTTTTTGTCATGGATGTTGTCTGCCTTATTGTCTACGTTAGACAAACACTTTTGCACATTGGTTCTGCATTAGCACACCGGACTTTAAATACATCAATGCCAACCCACTGTTTTAAAAAATGACAGCGGAGCCCTTGGTCTGTTCAGCCTGGCCGCGGAAAAGTAGCTGGAAAAGGGGAAGGCGTTCTAGTCAGACTAAAATGTCATGCAAATCGACCCCTGCCATTCTACTGGCAAATGTACAGTCTCTAAACAACAAGCTCTGCGAGCTGAGAGTGCAGATCTCTTTCCAGTGAGAGACGAGGGACTGCTGCATTATCTGCCTTACAGAAACTTGGATGTCTGCGGAGATTCCAGACTCAAACCGGTAGGGTTCTCCTTGCACGTAGCGGACAGAGCAAAAGACCTCTCAGATAAAAGCAGTCGTGGTGATGTTTTATGATCAACAAATCCTGGTGTGATCAGAGGAATGTATATTCTATTAATTCTTTCTGCTCTCCTGATCTGGAATATCTCATGCTTCTGTGTCGATCATTCTGGCTACCGAGGGAATTCACAGCGGCCATTATCACAGCTGCGTGCATCCCGGGACAAGCTGATACAGACCGGCACTCAAGGAACTTTATGGGAGTATAAGTGAGCAGGAAACCGCAACACTGAGGCTGTGATCATTGTGACGGGGGCTTTAACAAAGCTAACATCAAGTCAATAGCACCGAAATACTACCAACACATACGTTTCAACACATAAGGGGACCGGGTTTTGGACCATTGCTACTTTTCCATCCGGGATGGGTACAAATCCCTACCCCGCCCACCATTTGGCAAATCTGACCACTCTTCTGTTCTGCTTCTGCCCAATTACAGGCAGATACTGAAACAGGAAGCACCCGCACTTAGAACGATCCAGTGCTGGTCGGACCAATCAGATTTAGACTGTTTTGATCACACGGACTGGGAGATGTTCTGGTCCGCCTCTGATGATGACATCGAGGTCTATGCTGATACTCTAACGTGTTTCATCAGGAAGTGCATAGATGATGTAGTGCCGACAAATGCAATTTTAAGCCATGTTGTTCATAACAGTTGTCAGTTGAGGGCGCTATATTGCTTCTGTTGTTTTAAACACGATGTCAGTCTCAGTAAAGCTAATTAGTTATCTTTGGAGTGCTGGGTTTTGGAAAGAAGGGGCATGGCTAATTAAACGGCTCATTCGCATGTAAGTAGAACGGCTGAAATCACCTACAGAGCCTTTAAGGTTCACAAAGTATCAAAACATCTAACCTTTTACCCTAAATGGCATTTTCTCATTAAGTGCCTCCATTATTGAGGATTTAAAGTCAATGTGAACGCATTTATTTTTAAAGCACATTTTTGTGCACAATTCCTTAGTGCATATTATGCATATAATTTCAAATGTAATTATTTACTCCACCTCTAAACTTACTTTCTTTTTGGGCTGATGTCACAAATATCTCTTACATTTCTCCTCTGCTCTAACCACCCGGCACCATTTTGGTATGTCATTTTATTTATTTTTTACAGTTTTTACCAATAAATTAAAAAAGAATCCCTGTATTTCAAAATGACAGGAAAATTATATTAAAATTACAAAATGTGTTAAGTGATTTAACAAAAAAATTCTGTATTAAATATCTTTTTTTAACAGCTTTTAAATGACAATTATAACAAAACTAACCATAAAAACAAAGTATACTTTAATGACAAAAGTAGCATCATTTTCTCTAATTTGACAAAAATAGCTTTTGTTATGGTGACATATCACTGTCAAATCCATAAAAATACTGTTAATAACACATTTAAAAATGTATAATTGCAAGAAAATATATGACTAAAGAAAGAAATATTTTGCCATTTTGCACAACTTAACCACTGATTTACATAGATAAACTGAAAAAAACACTGGTATTGACTATCCTATGAGACAGTTAAAAGCTAAATTTGATCACTTTATCACTCCATTTGTGTTAATTTAAAGATTTTATTGTTAGATTAGTGCATTTCATGTTATAAAAATGAATACAACTATAAAGTTAATAAAACATTTTAATAACTGTGTTTTACACTTAAATTTATATGACAAGTAAATCAAGCATAAATTACCCATCACTATATTCCCCTATCACTAGGACATTACTGATGTAAAATACAGCACCATCACTACGGTTACTGATCACTATGATCACTATCATTTTTGATCAAATCTAGACAGGTCCCATTTCCAGCAGCCATCACTCCAACACCTTATACTTGAGTAATGCTAAATTGCTAATTTGGTACTAGAAAATCACTTTATTATATCAAACACAGTTGAAAGCTATTTGGTTTGTTAAATTAAGCTTAACATTGTCTTTGTGCTTGTTTTTTGAGTTGCCACAGTATGCAATAGACTGGTCAATATTAGGCAAAAAAGAAACAGCTCTCTCTAGAAATTCATCAGTCAAAATTATTTTGAGGAATGAAGGCTATACAATACTTGAAATTGCCAAAACAATTGAAGATTTCATGCAAAGGTGTACACTACAGTCTTCAAAGACAAAGGACAACTTGCTCCAACAAGGACAGAAAGAGATGTGGAAGGCCAGATGTACAACTAAACAAGAGGATAAGTACATCAGAGTCTCTAGTGTGATAAATAGATGCCTCACATGTCCTCAGCTGACAGCTTCATTGAATTCTACCCGCTCAACACCAGTTTCATGCAGTGACGTGCGGTGATGTCTTAAAGAGGCTAGGCACTGAGTTATGAAAGCCAGATTACCTGATTTATTGTTTAAAGCTAATAATACGTAATAACAGTGAACGTTACGCACAAGCGCGGCATATCAAGAAATGTAAAAATCAGGATGTATATCGTGTACTCTCTCTCTCTCTCTATCACAGACACACACACACACACACACACACACACACACACACAAGCGTAAACAGTGAACGTTACGCACAAGCGCGGCATATCAAGAAATTTATTTTATATATGTTTTATAAATAATATATACGATTTTGTTAATATATCTTCATTAGATATTATTATACAAAATTCAGTAGTCAAAACACAGAACATATAACAGAACATAAGTTGTTTATTTTTTACAACATTATGTGCTTATTTTTTATGTGCAATCTTCATCTTTATAACAGAAGATACAATACAACAATCCTTTACCTTTTCATTGTGGTAGGTTATATACAGCTTCCTTTGCTCGTCAAGTGCAAGGTCGATCCGAGATTTTCCAAAGATTTTCAGTGTAAATTGACACTGGATGTGAGCTGACGACTTTTCATGCTTGGTTAAAGCTGCGGGCAGGTTGTTCAAATCACAATATCCCGCTGAAGTCCAAACAGTCTGACTGGTTGAAAAAAGCAGGCAGGGATAGCAGTACAGCCGCTGATTGTTAGCACAGCCACATAGCCAATCTTTTCTTACATACCAATCAGTTTGAAATGATCGGATAATTTTTGGGCCCTTTTGCTGTACTAGTCCATCTAAGGCTGGCATAGACCTCCCTCTTGCAATTAACTCATATTTGGAATTAAAATCGAGCTTGGAAAAATTTCTTAATTCCGTGATTACGGCCGGTGCTGTCATTTTGATTTTGAATTTGGTGGGGATTAGGCATGTACGCTAGCTGTGGTGTAATGACGTTAGCTACGCAAATGTCCAGGAATATCTCGATTTTAATTGGTCCATGTCTGATATGTAACGGAGATGATTACGGGCATAACATATTTACGTCAAAAGGCACAGCAGATTTGTGCTTTTTGCCGTACATGTTAAACAATACAGGATCGCAACATGGGTTTTCCGCTTGTCGTCTGCAATGAATGGACTGTAAAAGCACTGCTTATTCTACCATTTGTTTTTAGTTGATTATGCGTAACTGCTACATTTGTCATCATAACGTCTAAACAATTGGAATAACACACATATTGCATATATAAATCACAAGAATAAAAAGTAAAAATACAAATACAAGTTTATTATTTAATAAATATTTTATTTTTGAATTTTGGCAGGGTAGGCAGTGCCTAGTTTGCCTACCCAGACCGCGTCAGTGGTTTCATGTACAACAGTAAAGAGAAGACTCAGGGGTACAGGCCTTATGGGAAGAATAGCAAAGAAAAAGCCACTTTTGAAACAGAAAAACAAAAAGAAAATGATAGAGTGGGCAGAGAAACACAGACATTTGACAACAGATAATTGGAAAAGAGTGTTATGGATCTTAACCCCATTGAGCTTTTGTGGGATCAGCTAGACTGTAAGGTGCGTGAGAAGTGCCCGACAAGACAGCCACATCTATGGCAAGGGCTACAGGAAGCGTGGGGTGAAATGTCACCTGAGTATCTGGACAAAATGACAGCTAGAATGCCAAGGATCTGCAAAGCAGTCATTGCTTCATAACTTCAGTTATTATTTTTGTAATACGGGATATACACAGATATTAAATTGAGATTTATTTACATAAATATCCCAAACAGTTGTTAATGTTGGAAGAAGACATACAGCAAGTTGCTGGTTTAGGTACCATATGTAAGCTCTTAGTTTAACTTCAGTTTAATGATGATAGTTTAGGATATGTAGAATCCAAAACAAACAGCAACAGTTATCTAAAGAGCGTTTTGTCAGCACATGCTTAACTGAAGCACCTCCTCAGTGTATCGACAGAGGTACAATTTCTACATTTTACAAGCATTTTAACATTGAGGAATTTTTGTTTAGTTGAGTTAGCCTGTGATTCTTCAGATTAAATTCAGTTTTTTAAGGTTACTATTGTGTAATTTGACTGATCGTCATATATGCTATTTGTTTTTCTCCCCATTTTAAAGAATATTGAGCACTCAAAGGACTTGTTTGGACTAGTTTCCCACCCTTGTTTGAACAAGGTGGATGTATTTTGTTGTTTGCATAGTACAAGTTTCCGAAGTAATGTGTGTGTGTGTGTGTGTGTGTGTGTGTGTGTGTGTGTGTGTGTGTGTGTGTGTGCGTGCCTGCGTGCGTGCGTGTTTACTGTAAAATATCCATATTTCTTTATTTGATCTAAATGGGCAACATAAACGGTTGTGTCCATGCACAAGTTTGATCATTTATAGGGATGTCTTTCAATCCATTGTGAATGTAACTAGCTTTCTTATCTGTTTCAGGCGTTTGCTGAGTATCACTTTACAAACTAGAATCGGCCAAACACACATATGCTGAACTTGATCGGCACAGTCTTCACTGATGACTTTATATCTCGACAGAAGGCATTGGAGTCGGAAAATACTTCTGGTGAACTTGCTGAGTGTGATGAGGAGGATGGCGGGGGCCATGAGTCCGCACTACCAGCCCCCAATTGGGCTAATCAGCCGAGGAGAGAGATATGGCCGAGCCGGATGCAGCAGTTCGGGAGAGAGAGAGAGCCACACGCAGCTGCCTTGTGTGTTTATGTTTGTGTCTTTTAAGTTTTCATTAAACCTTATTTTGACTGTGTAGCCTGTTCCCGCCTCCTCCTTGCCCATATTAACCTTGTTACACTGAGATTCTCTTGATTTGTTACTTAAAGGTATTATGGTCTTAGTTGTTCTGTGGTTCAACAGACCAGGATTTTACACAGATAAATTATAGCCTGTCCCAAACTTAAAGGGACAGTTCACTCAAAAATATAACCTCTCTCATTTACTGACCCTCATGTAATTCCAGATGTGAATGAATTTGTTCTCCTGTACACAATTTTTAAAAAAGGACATAAATATTGATCTGTTTATCTGTTTATTGTACCTGAAGATATGGATTTAACCACTAGAGTCTTATTGGTTACTTTTATTCTGCCTTTTTGTGCTTTTTGGAGCTTTAAAGTTCTGGTCACCATTCACTTGCATTGTATAGACCTACAGAGTGAAGATATTTTTCTAAAATGTTCAATTGTTTTCTGCAGAAGAAAGTAGGTCATAAACATCTTGGATGGCATGCATCCTTTTAAGGATGATGATTTATAAAATAAAGCTTTTGTCTTCCATGGAGAAATAATGTCAAACAGGTCTGGAACAAGTGAGTAAATAATGTCATAATTTTTGTGTGAACTATTCTTTTATGTAGGTGTGTATTTTGAAACAGATTTAAATAAATTGTTCTTTAATTTTGCCATTTTTTTCTATTTCTGCATTTCAGGGCTGAAGATTCAGAAGAGCCAAATGTTGGATATTCACCAGTTGCCCTGTTAACAGCTGTCAGAGAACTCACAGATGCTGCAATTCACTACAATCTGGCTTTTCAGATTTCTTTTTATGTTTGGACTAATTTATGCACAGGATCTGAGTTACCCAAAAGAGTTTTAAAGACAGGTGGCTTTATAAGGTTTTAACATTGAAGGATGTGCAACACTAATGCAGCTGTAGACAATTGATCCTGTCGCTGTCAAATGAGGTTTTTTTTTTCAGTGTTGTGACTCATGTTTTGTCAATAATTTACCTTGTCTTTTTATAATAAACATGTTTACTACATGCAGTATGCTTATTTTTTTTATTTATTTTTATGTTTAAGTTTTCACATTTAATTTAAGGAGACTTTAAATTAAACAAGGCAGTTGCAAAACATTTTTAAGTAACACTACTAGGACATTTCAAGTCACCTAAAATGATATAGTTTAATTATTAAGTTAATTCATGATTTCAAAAACATATATTTTTAAGTTATATATAAATATATTAAGTTTGCAGAACGTTACATTTTGAGTTGTGGTTTATTAAAATAAACATTAGCAATTGCATATTTTGATTGGACCAAAATCATTTCATTTCATTTATAGTTTCTGAGAAACTATAGAAGTACTCTGAGAAGTTATGCATAATTGAGACTTACATTTTGATCATAGTAAAAGTAAAGGCAATCAATTTCCTCAAATTGTTTTAGTTAGTAGAACTTATATGGGTTTACAGTGTTTGTAACCCCTTCAAAAATTGGACCCATTTACTTCCATTGTAAGTGCCTCACTTAAAGAAAAGGAAGGATGAGTCAAAATAGTTTTGTGGTAATCAACACTGACACAAATGCTATTTGCTAATTGAGCTTAACTTCTATTGAACCTGTATTCCCTTAAGCTTTGAATGTAGTATGTACAACAGACTTCAGAATTTTTTTCCAATAAATGGATTAGTTTCATACTGTGTGCAGCCTCTGTAGTCGCATTTGACAGTCACTGAAGAATGAGAAAATAGAATTGACATTTATAACTGGCATTATACCTAGTTCTAGTAACTTGACCTAATCGACTTAATTTAACATAATATAAATATGTAAGCTAAACAAGACAAGAAGGCTTAAAGTAGGAGAACATAGCTGATTCAAGTTAAATAAAAAAACATTCATTCATATTAAACGAAAACCATTCATTAAAGTTAAATGAACACCATTCATTCAAGTTAAACTAACAAACTTCATTAAAGTTAAACTAACACCATTCATTCAAGTTAAACTAACACCATTCATTAAAGTTAAACTAACACCATTCATTCAATTTAAACTAACAACATTCATTCAATTTAAACTAACACCATTCATTCAAGTTAAACTAACACCATGCATTAAAGTTAAATGAACACCATTCATTCAAGTTAAACTAACAACATTCATTCAAGTTAAAATAACAACATTCATTAAAGTTAAACTAACACCATTCATTCAAGTTAAACTAACAACACGCATTAAAGTTAAACGAACACCATTCATTCAAGTTAAACTAACAACATTCATTCAAGTTAAACTAACAACCTTCATTAAAGGTTCCAAATCAGCAAATCAAGATCGTTTGCTGCATTAACAGTAATTAGGCAGGATTATAAAACAGTGGATGGAATATTTTTGGTGCAGTGAGCACAACTTGCTCCTCTTTGCTCCATTCTAATGAAGCTAGTTATGTGACGTATGCAGCCTCAGGGGTTTTGCGTGGTAGAATGTTTCTTCACACCTTCTCCTTCAGGAATGTGTGACATTGTTCTCAACATTGGCAAACTTCATTAAAGTTAAACTAACACCATTCATTCAAGTTAAACTAACACCATTCATTAAAGTTAAACTAACACCATTCATTCAATTTAAACTAACAACATTCATTCAATTTAAACTAACACCATTCATTCAAGTTAAACTAACACCATGCATTAAAGTTAAATGAACACCATTCATTCAAGTTAAACTAACAACATTCATTCAAGTTAAACTAACAACACGCATTAAAGTTAAACGAACACCATTCATTCAAGTTAAACTAACAACATTCATTCAAGTTAAACTAACAACATTCATTCAAGTTAAACTAACAATCTTCATTAAAGTCAAACTAAAACCATTCATTCAAGTTAAACTAACAACATGCATTAAAGTTAAACGAACACCATTCATTCAATTTAAACTAACAACATTCATTCAATTTAAATTAACAACATTCCTTCAATTTAAACTAACACCATTAATTCAAGTTAAACTAACAACATGCATTAAAGTTAAATGAACACCATTCATTCAAGTTAAACTAACAACATTCATTAAAGTTAAACTAACACCATTCATTCAATTTAAACTAACAACATTCATTCAATTTAAAATAACAAAATTCATTCAATTTAAACTAACACCATTAATTCAAGTTAAACTAACAACATGCATTAAAGTTAAATGAACACCATTCATTCAAGTTAAACTAACAACATTCATTAAAGTTAAACTAACACCATTCATTCAAGATAAACTAACACCATTCATTCAAGATAAACTAACAACCTTCATTAAAGTCAAACTAACAACATTCATTCAAGTTAAAATAACAACATGCATTAAAGTTAAATGAACACCATTCATTCAAGTTAAACTAACAACATTCATTAAAGTTAAACTAACACCATTCATTCAAGATAAACTAACACCAGTCATTCAAGATAAACTAACAACCTTCATTAAAGTCCAACTAACACCATTCATTCAAGTTAAACTAACAACATGCATTAAAGTTAAATGAACACCATTCATTCAATTTAAACTAACAACATTCATTCAAGTTAAACTAACAACATTCATTCAAGTTAAACTAACACCAAGGTTGTTCAAATTTTTTTTTTGCAACACTTCCAGGAACCAGGGTTGAGAACCACATCTTTATAGGATTATTGAGAGTAGAGGGTACAGATTAGTTCTTTCCTTCAAAAAATAATATTTGTACTTGTATCTTGGTCTTTTTTTTTCTCCCTGATTTTAATATACTTTGTACAATGTTTGTTCAATGCGAACAATGTTTCACATGGATTTAAGTAGTTGATTGCCATCTAAATCACACAAGTGAATATATAATCACATATCATTCTTGCGATTCTTCCACCACTCTCTGTCTGTTTCTCTGTCTCTCTTTAGATGACCACACCCTCTTTTTCACCATACATCATGTCTGGCCACCATTTTACACCCCTGCTGTTAGCACTGACTAATCTGTGTTTCTCTCATTCATTCATTCATTAACAGATACACAAGCAGTCCCCATGAAATATATCGCACACAAACACACACACACACACACACAAAGCAGGGGTCCACAAACATGGCCAGTCACCTCATCAACCAACAACATTCTCTCTTACCAAGATTCAATTATTCAATGACTTTGACCTGCATGCACACCAACAGCTTCAGGACTTAACGAGTTTTTAGGGGGCTGTTGATTTAGCATTATCTATATCACAGCACATACTTCAGAATGCTGACTGTCAGGGACTTAAATCTAAAGTCTGCCAATAGATGATTTCTCCCCCTGAGCTCCTTGTTGATGAATAAATTACCCCTTGATTCTACATTGATTCTCTTTAAAATGACAAACTGCCTGCTGATGTCCTCCATAGTCTCCTACAAACTGAGCGTGACACGCTTAGACTGTGTTCGATTTTACAGCAGCAAATCAAGATCGTTTGCTGCATTAACAGTAATTAGGCAGGATTATAAAACAGTGGATGGAATATTTTTGGTGCAGTGAGCACAACTTGCTCCTCTTTGCTCCATTCTAATGAAGCTAGTTATGTGACGTATGCAGCCTCAGTGGTTTTGCGTGGTAGAATGTTTCTTCACACCTTCTCCTTCAGGAATGTGTGACATTGTTCTCAACATTGGCGTATCTATACTGTATCTATTAATGGAAAAATGCTAATGAATGTAACATGTACAAGTTGTTTATAATTTATATACATACATGCATGCTGTATATGTGTTGGTTTCATAGCCTTTATCATGACTCAACACTTACAATGCGGTTAAATTTAGTCAGTGCCACATCCCTCGTCAATGTGACAAAAAGCACAGCTGTTATCTCAGGTTGCTGCATGGAAACAGACACTACAGAAATCAGGCTTGTAAGTATACCTTTTGTGTACATTTTATTCCATTGTTCTTTCTATTTCTCACTCCCTTATTTTATCCTTGACAAAAGACAGTGATGATAATGGAAACTGGAGGGGAAAAAAACGATCTTTTGCAAATTTATGTTATTGACACTTAAATTAAATGAGAAAATGGTTCTAGGTCCAGGGGGTGGGGGGTAAAAAGTAAATTTAGTTATATGTACAAAGGCAGCAACCCCTTGTATCATTCAAATAGCACTCTTCACATTGAGCACACGGTAGACTCTACTCTCGCAACTGATTTTAGGAATGTGCACGAGAAATCGACTAATCAAGAACTCATTCTGCACTAACTAGTCGACTATTTAAAACACTACAAAGATGCTTATGTATATCTTTAGCTTTAGTATGTCAACAGTAAAATATACATTTTAGACACATTTAAAATTCTTTAAAATGTATATTTAGTTCCAGTCCTCGGATCTGATTGCACAAGAGATGTTCCATGAGTACTGATGGTCTCACACTATCATCACTCGGACGCTTAACTGTGTGTCTCAATCCACTTGTGTTCATGCCATTCTAAACTTAAGTGTTAGAGCAGTACAAATGTGTTAAGAGCTACTGTACAGGTGTCTCTTTACTTGTAATTTTTTGACATTACATTTGTTAGCCAGCAGGTTGTGGCAAAAGATCATTTGTTTGTGTAATATGAGCAAGTTAGGTGACGTGAAGTCAATCAGCATCAGTCAGTGATTACATACAACAGCACTACATGATCGCTTGTATTACTACTACACTACTAAAGCTAGAAAACAGCTTTAGACAGGTTTAAACGAACACTATGGCTCATCAAACCTGAGAGACACAACAGACTGTTTAATTACATAAACTCAAGGCACTTACCTCATACCGGACTTTCCACATTGGAGAAGACATACTTTTTAAAATGGCGAGAAGATTGTGGTTTCTATAGTGAATGACTCTTGCGCATACGCTACCGGCAAAATATGAGAAATACCCCCGATTGGAAGGCTATTTTTCCACTGAGAAAGCTGATATTCAGAAAGCTGACAGCATCTCTGCTTGGGAGTGGCAACAGGTGATGGTACATGCTCCATCTCTCCATCTCCATCTCCATCTCTCTCTCACACACACACACACACATGTATGCACACACACATGTGCATACATCCATCCTTGTTTATCCAATAACTTGGTAGAAACAGCAAAAGCTGTGACACTATTCCTGAAGTGACATTTCTGAATTACTAATAAAGGCTTGGACACATAATTTGGTTTGAACCAGCAACGGCGGATTCTGATACATAGCCTAATAAAGTAGTTCCATGCACAAATGTGTTTTTATGACTGTACTGTTTTTCCTAATTTTTTTTAAATGTACTTGTTCATTGAACTGTTCTATATAAGCAATATATATCATGGATATAATCGTGCTATATGGCCCTAAATCAGCACTGCTGTGATGTAGGCCCATATCGTACTCTTGCTCATATGATATTTCTGAAATATATATATATATATATATATATATATATATATAACAGTTGAAGTCAGAAGTTTGCATACACCTTATCTAAATACATTTATACTCAGTTTATCCCAATTCCTGACATTTAATTGTAGAAAATATTCCTTGTCTTAGGTCAGTTAGGACACTACTTTATTTTCAGTATGTGAAATGTCAGAATAATAGTAGAGAGAATGATTTATCATCACATTTCCAGTTGGATAGAAGATTGCATACACATTGTTAGTATTTGGTAGCCTTGCCTTTAAATTGTTTAACTTGGGTCAAACGGTTTAGATAGCCTTCCACAAGCTTCTCACAATAAGTTGCTTTTGGCCCATTTTTCCAGATAGAACAATTGTAACTGAGTCAGGTTTGAGGCCTCCTTGCTTGCCCAGGCATTTTCAGTTCTGCCCACAAATTCTCTATCGGATTGAGGTCAGGGCTTTGTGATAGCCACTCCAATACCTTAACTTTGTTATCCTTAAGCCATTTTGCCACAACTTTGGAGTTATGCTTGGGGTCATTGTCAATTTGGAAGAAACATTTGCGTCCGAGCTTTAACTTAAACGTCTTGAGATGTTGTTTCAATATATCCACATACATTTCCTTTCACATGATGCCATCTATTTTGTGAAGTGCACCAGTCTCCCCTGCAGCAAAGCACCCCCACAACATGCCACCCCCATGCTTCATGGTTGGGATGGTGTTCTTCAGCTTGCATACCTCACCACTACATTTCCTCCAAATATAACAATGGTCATTATGGCAAAACAGTTCAATTTTTGGCATTTGGATATTGCTCCCAAGGATGAACCAGACCACAATTGGAGGTCTTGGTTGATTTAATTTGGCTGATTTCATTTGATTTTCCCATGATGTCAATTAAAGAGGCTCTGTGTTTGAGGGTAGGCCTTAAAATATATCCACAGGTACACTTCCAATCAGAAGCTCATTGGCTAATTGCCTAAAAGCTTGACATAATTTTCTGGAATTTTCCAAGCTGCTCAAAGGCACAGTTAACTTAGTGTATGTAAACTTCTGACCCACTGGAATTGTGATGTTGTCAATTAAAAGTGAAACAATCTGTCTATAAACAATCCATCCATCCATCCATCGTCAACCGCTTATCCTGTGTACAGGGTCGCGGGGGGCTGGTCTATAAACAACTGTTGGAAAAATTACTTGTGTCATGCAAAAAGTAGTTGTCCTAAAGAAATGATAGTTTTGTTATTATGAAATCTGTGGAGTGGTTTAAAAAAATAGTTTTAATGACTTCAAACTAAGTGTATGTAAACTTTTGACTTCAACTGTATATATATATATATATATATATATATATATATATATATATATATATATATATATATATATATATATATAATGCATAGTTCATTACATATTTTCTTCCAAAAGAGAAGCATAGCATAGAGACAGCTCGCTTAGTTTTGGAACCGATCAATTGTGTTCTACTTTAGAATAAATGTAATCAGCTAAAAATACTGCATTAATTGATATTAAAAATCTCCACACTTTTAATCTTCTCCTGCAAGTTCTGCGGGAAAAAGAGATGTCAACACACAATCTTTCCACTTTGATGGAAAAATACAAAAGGACAATGCATTACACTATGTGAGAACTTGCAATCATTATTCCTGGACAATCCCAAATTTTGTAAGGAACTGCTAAATTATACATGGACCTGTGAGTCTAAATTATGCTTTTAAAATTTGATGGCTTTTGCCAGTAGGATGGTGAATTTTGTTTGGCAAATTGGAGGTGAATTAATAATAAACATCACTGATGAGTTAAGCTGATGAGTGCTGGCAGTATCCAGTAGCTTATAGTACCTCTATCATCTTTACCCTCTGCCTGGTCTATTATAGAAGTGTCTGCATTAATGTACTGTATCAGAATATAGAGTTTAACATGTGATATATCAGCAATAATAAACATAAATTTTGTGAAGATTACATCTGATCTTGGATTGCTCCCTGGGCAGTCTGGCAAGCTGTGTCTGCATCGGATTGTGTTGAATGAATGTAATGAAAAGACAAATTGGTGCACATGGTGAATTTGATATAGGAGAAGGAGGGTTGGCAGTGTATCTGCTTGTCTTGTACCTCATATTGGCTGGGTAGAGTCATTTATAGAGTAACAATGAGCTCTTGGGGACTATGACATTCCTCTCAACAAAGACTTTCTGAAAAGCAGACATACAAGGGTATTTGTAGAATGTGCTACGTTAAAAATAATGTTAACATTTCACAAAATTAATAAAAAACACATTTGGAAAAAGTATGTAGATACACTAGGAGCTTGTTACTGGAAAAGCTACTCTGTTTTATTTCTCGAGAACCTCCTCCAACCACACCATCACAGACATTTTATCTAAATATAATTGGCGACATACAGGTAGCTAATAAATGTTATTGAAATAAAGTATGCATTAAAACCAAAAGATGACATAAAATAATAGGCCAGAGACCCGAAACATCACAAGCTGGCTTTGATGTAACAGTCAGAAGCTATTTAAATAAATGTCCAAAAATATATATATCAAAAAATTGTCATGAAATTAGTAAAAAAAACTTTTATTTTAGAAAAGCAGGAAAAATAAAGTGGCTGGATTCACAATGAAATAGTGTAGAAATGTTATTTTTACCATGTTTAGTAAAAGTATCAGCCTAAGTTAGGTGCATTTTAATTACCACAGAAGCACGGCAAGTCTTAACTTCCGTTAATGTTGCTATAACGGTTTAAAAAGCATGTGAAGTGAAAAATCAGTCACAGACAATTCAACCAGTGCTCAGTAGAAAAGTTCACATTAAACAGTCACAACTTTTAAAATATTCTCACCCTTGAAGTAAATCACTCCAATTATAATTGATAAAGCTGTCTAATTTCCGACAAGCCCGATCCAAATCCGATACTGCTAGTCATGTTCGTTACTGTCAAGCTCCAAAAATGACATAAAATAACTATAAAAACACAATTACATATTACACAACTCATGCATTTTATTCAAAGACATTTGAAGACGTGCGATAGCTCTGTGAATCACAAAAGGCTGTTTAATAAGTAAATAGTATGCTCAGCGCCAGCGCGTTAGTGAATGGTGCTTTTCTGTTCAAATTTGCAATACATTCTGACAATAATGGTATCATAAATTGCACTTTTTTTTAGCTCAAATATGTCATGATACTTACCTGTCTGCCTTTCTGTCTTTGTCAGTTTTTTCTTTGTTTTAATTTGCCATGTGCTTTCCCAACTCTGCCCCCTTGTTCCCTCTGGCCTCTCCCCTAATTTAGTCCTTGTTATGTTGATTGTCTGCACCTGTCCCTTATGTATGTTCCTCTATTTATTGTGCCCTCTTTCCTCTTGTGTTTGTCAAATTGTTTTGTGAGTTTGTTAGTATTATCGCAAAGTCCCAGTCCATCCTAGTTATATGTTAATATTCTGGTTTAAATGTTTTATTTTTCTCTCCCTTGTAAGAGTTTTGTGTTCCTTTTTGTTTCAGTTGTTTTAAGTATTTAATTTTTCTCATTCAAGCACTTGGGTCCTCCTTACTGCTTATGTTTCCTGAAAAATATGCAGAAAAATAGGTATATTTTTCTATAATAGGTATATTTTTCTACACCATATGTGTAGAAAAACAATGTACACGAGTGCATCAAAAACATTGATAACTACTTTCACCATAAAATTAAAAATAGATATAATTCAGAAACCCTCAAACACTCTGAGGTAGGTTAAGTACTGTATAGTGCAACCCAAAAAAGTTTAACCCTAGCTAAAAATTACATTGAATGAATGTAGAAGCTAAATCTCTCATTATTAATCAGGGCCACAACCACACATTTTTCTATATCTCTTTCTCGGTCACACACACAAAAATAGATTATGGGGCCCACTGCCACATCAGCTTCTTTTTCATGATAAATTCACACACTTTTATTCCCCGATTGTGTCTGGTGAGAGAGCCAGGAAGCTATAAGCAGGGAAAAAGGGTTACAGGTTCAGCAAGCATTCATACAACCAGATGTGTCATATTTCCAGAGACACTGTGTGCATCTTCCCTTGAACTTGTCTTCTTGTATATAGCCGCAGGACGGAGAAAGATCATCTATATAATTTCAAAGTGCAAGCATTATAATTAGTTTTAAAGGACAGGAATATGTGACCTATTTATTTTTAAGATCAAATGAGAAATAAATGTATGTATTAATCAGGAAAAGTGCAAGCGACAAGTCATTCTCCAAGTCCTGCAGATCTTTGACTGGAGCCGATCCAGAAGCTTCAGAGAAAAATACAGTTCTGTTTATTTATTAAAAACCCTGCATATATGAGAGTGATTTAGCTGCTCTTGGGTCGCCGATGTGAGCGTAATGTTAAAAGTCAATATGATAGATAGCATGATTTATATTTCCTGAGCCCATTACCTAAATCCCTGGAAAGTATTTTACAGCAAAGGTGACGTCCTTTAAACCCCATTTACACTGGCCCCGAAAATAAAAAAACGTGTGAAGCATTCCCTATGGTACACAGATGCTCCCTACCCATCTTCAGTGGGTTTGCGTGAAGACAAGTAGATGTAGATTAATTATGAAAGGGATCCTGTACCAAGAAAATGCCATCAGCATTCTGAACAAGCAACCTTATATCTCTTCTACAGCATAGCCTTGTTTTAATCAATGCTGCTGTCACAAGACTTAGAGGCTGGGAAATATATCAACCACCATCTCTTCATTACCATCAAGAAAAACAGTAATAATATAGCATCTAATAATGTTTCTGGACTAGCTAAAGGTGACCTACGGTATAAAGCTAGATGGGTTATCTGCCTGTAGTCCATCACTCTGCAAGTGAAAAGTTTGTATAAACAGTATGTGTTGTTCTCAGTCTTGGGTGATAAGTAAAAAAAATTGGATTTACAATCTGCATTTCAGTAGGAAGTCTGAAAGGAGATTGCAGATTGCAGATGTTTTGAATGAATGTGTTGATACTGTCATATGCCATCTAAACTCAGCAGGGAAGTCTACTTGAGCTTGGTGGATTTAGGGTGTATAGAAGTGGTTCCCCTTCTGTCGCTCTCTCCACGTTATGTCGGAGAAGCGACACTAGGGGTCTCTCTTGAGCGCCGATATCCACCTCTGATCTATGAAAAAAGGCCAATGAGAGTTGGCAGCCAGTATTTGCATGTCCCGCCCCCGGACATACGGGTATTTAAGCGGCGCAAATACTGGAGTTCATTCAGAAAATTTCTTCGGAGCCGATGGTCTGTCTGCAGTTTGCTGCGAGTTTACACACCACTACGTTCCTGTTTCCTCTGACGATCTGCATGCTGTTGGATTAGACGGCGCACAACAGCGGCTTTCTCCTACTTTGCACGGCGTGCATTGTTGCCCCTGAGCGCTTCGACAGCGCAGACACACACACATACTGTGTATTAAAAGAGTTATTTCCCTTAAAAGGACGCGTCTTTTTCAAGATGCCCTTCCGCCCCTGTGTTGTTCCTGGATGCGGTAGAAGCCTCTCTGCTTCAGACGGCCACAGGCGCTGTCTCGTGTGTTTGGGCCGCGATCATACCGAGGCAGCGTTTGTGGATGGTTCATGCACTGCGAGAACATGACCATGACCACGTTGTGGTCGCGGCTTGCTTTCAACAGAAAGCAAGCCACCCCAGCTGCACCCCGCATTGTTCCTTCTTCCCACGGGATTGAGGACGATGCGGTTGGCGCTGGGGGCGATTTGGGGGCGGCAGCGGGTGCAGTTTCGCCGGGTAGCCCCCCGCGAACCTCCCGTTCCCCGACACGCTCGCTGGTCCCCGTCCACGTTCGCGGCGATAGCGCCTCGCCTCACGGCCTGGCTGTCTATCCTCCCGAGCCCGAAGCAGATGAGCTTGCCGCCGCATCGGAGAGTGTGATGTCTGATGCAGAGGACTCCCCTGGACTGCCGCCTTCAGGCCAGCAGGCCCAGGCTGAGGCCGACGCTCAGATGTCTGAAATGCTTTCCCAGGCCGCCGTGAGCGTGTGGTTGGATTGGAACCCTCCATCCTCCCCACAGCCTTCACGGTTGGATGACTGGTTCCTGGGGGCAGCGCGCCGTTCGCAGCCACGCATCCCCAAGGTCCCGTTTTTCCCGGAGGTGCATGACGAGCTGACGTCTACGTGGAGAGACCCGCTCTCCACTCGTCTAGGTGCCACCCGCTCCACTCTCACCACCCTCGACGGCGGAGAGCGCCACGGATATGGGGCGATTCCCCAGGTCGATAGGGCAGTTGCATACCATCTATGCCCCGGTAGCCCTACCTCCTGGCGTGGCCGCCCCGTACTCCCATCCAAGACCTGTAGGACAACATCCTCGCTCAACGCGAAGGCCTACAGTGCGGCTGGACGCGCTGCCTCCGCCCTGCATGCGATGGCCCTCCTGCAAGTCCACCAGGCCAAAGCACTCAGAAGCATGCACGGGGGTGGACCTGATCCTGATGTGCTGCAGGAACTGCGCTCAGCGACCGACCTCGCCCTGAGAGCGACGAAGGCCACAGCGCAGGCACTCGGACAGGCGATGGCCACCCTAGTGGTCCAGGAACGCCATCTCTGGCTCAATCTGGTCGAGATGAGTGAGGCTGACAAGAACCGCTTCCTGGACGCACCTGTCTCCCAGATTGGCCTTTTCGGCGACACCGTCGAGGACTTCGCCCAACAGTTCTCCGCGGTGAAGAAGCAGACGGAGGCCATCTCTCACATCATGCCCTGCCGCACACCTGCCGCTACGGGCCCTGCCCCGTCTGCTCGCCGAGGGCATCCCCCTGCGGTGAGGAAACCAGCTCCTGCTCTGCCCTAACCTGGGCCCAGCTCTCAGCCCCAGCGTCGAGCACCCCGCAGGCGGCGTACGCCCCCTGTCTCACGAACCCCCTCTAGGACCCGGAAGGCTCCCAAGCGTTCCTGAGACAGCCGACCCAGAGCCGAAGACGTTAGCTCCGGAGGTGGTAAGGCCGCTCCGTCCCCCGGTGGAGGGCCGGGTGGAGAATCCTTAGTTTTTTCATTTGCCACACCCCCTGATGGGGGCTGTGGTACCCACATTCTCAATAAAAGAGCTATTTCCTTTGCCTCTGGGTCACCTGGCCCGTTCTCACGGCAATGTGCTTTCAGATTACGACAGCCCCGGTACACCAGACGCGGTGATCCCACCTTCCGCCTGTCCACGACTCTCCCCTGGCCGGCCGGTTCAGACGAGTCCAGAGGACGCCGACGTCGGACCTCCTCCTCAGTCACGAACCCGCCCCCTGCCGGGCGCGCGGAGCAAGGTAAGTGCTTTGAGTCTATTCTCAGCACCTCAGCCTCAGGCCGCAACGAAGCCGCCCGAAGCTGCATTACCTGTTCCACCCCGCTGCGAGGCCCCGCAGGGTACGTCCAAAATACTCGTCCTTTTGGTGCCCCTAGCGCAGAGCTGGGAAGCGTGGCTTTCGCTTCCCAACGCGTCACGCTGACTGCACCGGACCATTCGACTCGGTTACGCAATTCAGTTTGCCCGGCTCCCGCCCCCCTTCAGGGGCGTCCGCTTTTCCGCAGTACACGGCGAGCATGCCTGTTCCCTGCGCACGGAAATCGCGACCCTCTTAGCCAAGGGCGCGGTAGAGCCCGTCCCTCCAACCGAAATGAGGAAGGGTTTCTACAGCCCTTACTTCATTGTACCCAAGAAAGGCGGCGGCTTACGACCAATCCTGGACCTGCGAGTTTTCAATCAGGCTTTGTTAAAACTCCGGTTCAAAATGCTCACGCAGAGAAATATTCTGGCTGGTGTTCAGCATCTAGATTGGTTTGCAGCGGTAGACCTGAGGGACGCGTACTTCCACGTCTCAATTCTGCCACGACACCGACCCTTCTTACGGTTCGCGTTCGACGGCCAGGCGTTTCAGTACAAAGTCCTCCCCTTCGGCCTGTCTCTGTCCCCTCACGTCTTCAAGAAGGTCACAGAGGCGGCCCTTGCCCCGCTACAAGTAGCCGGCATCCGCATTCTCAACTACCTCGACGACTGGCTCATCCTAGCACACTCTCGAGAGTTACTATGCACACACAGAGACCAGGTGCTCCGGCACCTCAGCCGCTTGGGGCTTCAGGTCAACTGGGAAAAGAGCAAGCTCACTCCGGTTCAGAGCATCTCTTTTCTCAGGTTGAAGTTAGACTCAGTCTCAATGACAGCACGTCTCACGAGCGAGCATGCTCAGTCGGTGCTGGACTGCCTCGCTTCCTTCAAGCCAGGCACAGTGGTCCCTCTAAAACTTTTCCAGAGGCTCCTAGGGCATATGGCGTCCTCCGCGGCGGTTTTGGGAACAGTTTGGCAAGGCCCAGGTAGACCTGCTCGCCTCCCAGGAAACCTCCCACTGCCCGCTCTGGTACGCCCTAACAGAGGCTCCCCTCGGGACAGACGCACTGGCACACAGCTGGCCCTCGGGGCTGCGCAAGTACGCATTTCCCCCAGTGAGCCTTCTTGCACCGGAGCTGTGCAAGGTCAGGGAGGACGAGGAGCAAGTCACGCTAGTGGCCCCCTACTGGCCCACTCGGACTTGGTTCTCAGAACTCAGGCTTCTCGTGACAGCTCCTCCCTGGTGAATTCCCCTGAGAAAGGACCTCCTCTCTCAGGGACGGGGCACGCTCTGGCACCCGCGCCCAGACCTCTGGAACCTCCACGTCTGGTCCCTGGACGGGATGCGGAAGAGCTAGCCGGCTTACCGGCGACCGTTGTGAATACAATCAACCAAGCCAGAGCCCCCTCTACCAGGCACCTTTACGCCCTAAAGTGGCGTTTGTTCACAGACTGGTGTTCTTCCCGAACTGAAGACCCGCAGATGTGCGATCGGGTCAGTGCTCCTGTTCCTACAGGACAGGCTGGACAGGAGGCTGTCCCCGTCCACCCTCAAGGTGTATGTTGCCGCCATTGCCACCCACCACGATCCTGTAGACGGCAAGTCTTTGGGTAAGCACGACCCGATCCTCAGGTTCCTGAGGGGCGCCCAGAGGTTGAATCCCTCCCAGCCAGGCTTAGTTCCCTCCTGGGATCTCTCGGTAGTCTTGGCAGGACTCCAGAGACCTCCCTTCGAGCCGCTTGAATCAATTGGACTCAGGGCCCTATCTCTTAAGACGGCCCTGCTGATCGCGCTCGCCTCTATCAAGAGGGTCGGGGACCTGCAAGCGTTCTCTGTCAGCGACACTTGCCTGGAGTTCGGTCCGGCAGATACGTCTGTGATCCTAAGACCGCGACCGGGCTATGTGCCCAAGGTTCCTACCACACCCTTCCGAGATCAGGTAGTGAACCTGCAAGTGCTGCCCCGGGAGGAGGCAGACCCAGCCCTTTCGTTGCTGTGTCCAGTGCGCACCCTGCGCATTTACCTGGACCGCACACAGAGCACCAGACGCTCTGAGCAGCTCTTTGTCTGCTTTGGGGGATGGCAGAAAGGGAATGCCGTCTCCAAACAGAGGCTCGCCCACTGGGTTGTCGATGCCATCACACTGGCTTATCACACCCAGGCCGTGCCCCTACCCTTGCGGGTCCGAGCTCACTCAACAAGGGGTGTTGCGTCCTCGTGGGCACTGGCCAAGGGCACCTCCCTAGCAGACATCTAGGGCAACACCCAACACCTTTGCGAGGTTTTACAACCTCCGCGTTGAGTCGGTTGCGTCTCGTGTTTTCTCAGGTCCGAGCCCGTAGAACTCGGTAACACGTAGACCGACCGGCCGGGTGGATCGCTTGCGCCCAGTGCCCTTTTCCTGACGTCAAGGTAAAGTAGTGCGCCTTCTTCCCAGGGCGCCACACTCCGAGTTGGGACCCTGGTCGATTCCTCCCCAGCCCTCCGGGTCCGCGGTTCAGCGGAGGAACTCGCCGATCCAAGCCACTGTGGGTACCCTGATGGCCACCCCGTACTGGTATAGGGGCTCCACAGGTAAAATAAGAAGGCCTCCGGTTCGGACTCCCCCTGTGTGTAATTCCACGGTTCTGTCCCCTTACGAGCGGACCCCCGTGTCTCTCTTAGGCAGTTACAGCTGCCCCGATCGCCGTGCTGTAGCAACTCCCCCCTTTCGAGGCTGGATCTACCACCGCACCATACTTTCCACACAAGCCCTAAGACGGCCGTGTGACGTGTCTACCACTTTTCCTCCCCAAGAAAAAGGGCAGGTGTGGTCTCCACAGGGTCTGGGTAAGACCCCCTTCCCTATATGCGTGTAAGGGCCCCGGCCGTGATTGCTCTATGCGAGAAACATAGAGATGAAAGAGGCCCAGCCAGGCTGGCCCGTTCCCATGTTGGCAAACATCGCCTTGTTCCCCTCCCAGGGTAACTAGAAGGATCCTGATGTTCTTATGGGGCATTGGGGAAGGGTACGTGCAGCCAGGTACAGACGATGCGTGGCACTGGATGAAATCCCTGCCCGCCTCTGTATCGGCGGTTCACGTACACGGTTCAGCGCATGGCAAGATTGGAATGGGTCCCCTAGTGTCGCTTCTCCGACACAACGTGGAGAGAGCGACAGAAGGGGAACGTTTGGTTACGTATGTAACCTCCGTTCCCCGAGGGAGGGAACGACACGTTGTGTCTTTCCTCCGCCATGTCGCTGAACCGAGCCACTGTTGTGGCCGGACCATTTCTGGCTCCGAAGAAAAATCCTGAATGAACTCCCGTATTTGCGCCGCTTAAATACCCGTATGTCCAGGGGCGGGACATACAAATACTGGCTGCCAACTCTCATTGGCCTTTTTTCATAGATCAGAGGTGGATATCGGCGCTCAAGAGAGACCCCTAGTGTCGCTTCTCCGACACAACGTGTCGTTCCCTCCCTCGGGGAAGGGAGGTTACATACGTAACCAAACGTTCTAAACTGGTGGGATGGTACCCAAATATTTGTTGCAAGTCTTTTCTGATTGGGTCATGGACAGCAGGGGGAAAATTATTCTAAATGCAAATAATCACATGCAACTATGCATATTATCATGCACTGTTAAGATGGCAAATATAAGGATTATTAATGTTTAAAAGTGAGGAGAAAATGCTTCCCATATCTTAAAAGGATGTAGATCCAATCAAAAAAGAATTTTGCCACAAAATATTCTGCCACTTGATAGAATCAATTTAGGCAAATGCCAAAATGGATCAGTTTCTAGAGATGCCCTAATTCTTTAAAAACATGAAAAACATTAATCAAGGTAAAAATAAATTATGACCCATACTATTTTAAATATAGGTTAATTTACAGCAAGTATAAACATGATTTGTGCCAACAACAAATATTTTTTTGTCTGACGAATTACTGAGTCCTAAGAGCACGAAGCCATAGAAATTTAACATACATCTGGAAACCAAAATGTTCCTTTTTTTTTTGTCAAGTTAAGAATTTGGCATATTGGCCTGTGCAGTTCATGGAAATATTAATACACATCAATGTTTCATTTTAGCTCTCACAGCTCTCTTTTTTAGGAAGCCACTGATTTAAAAAATCTAGATTATGAAGCATATTTTTGTTTTGGTGTGAATTTCTATCATATAAAAAAATATATATTAATTTTTTTCAGTACTGAATGGATTATAAGTATATTTATGATAAAAAATGTATCCCTTTCGCTCGCCATCTTGGATTAAATTATCTACCGAGCTCATCACGGTGCATTCAGGAATAGCCTACCCAGGGAAGGATACATACTATCAGCATCAGATGATACCTTAAAGTTTGGCCAAACAAGATATCTTAGGAGGCAGCATAATTAAGATACTTAGCTTTTGGAAAAGCCTTCACGTCGGAAGTACATCTATGATGTATTAAAGTGGCAGCACTTTAAGCTCAGATTTGGAACAGACCCATAGTGAGTGTGTAGGCTGTGGAATACACAGTTGCTGGTGGACAGAGGAGGTGTAATGTATCTCACCATAGGTGGGCCTGATTGAGGTGGTATATTTGGGTGAGCTGTGTTTGTGGCTGCCCTGCAGATTGAGGTCCAGTCTAACATGTCCTGTCAAACGTGTCATGGTAGGAGTAATGGACATGTTGTTTTCAAAAGATCAGCCCCACCATGTGGCCAGACAACCTTGAAGATAAGAACAAATCCTTTAGCGACAAAAGGCCACCCACCCCGTCAGAAAGGGGCTACGTGGTACAATACAAAAAGAATCGATACAAGGCAAGGGATGGAGTAATGGCTCTCCAAGGCATGGCCAAATCAGTACCAAACCTCCAAGCAGCACAGCAAAAGGAGGAAGGGTTAACGAAAGAAAGAGACTGTAGAGGTTCTTTTAAATGCATCATTTAGCAGTGGTGGCTGATACCAAAAAATACTGGGCATCTGTCCACCGCTCTGTTCTCATCTGTCCCCTATACTCATTCATAAACATCCTTCAATCCCCTTATTCCCACCCCCCATTTCTCTGTTCTGTTCCCCATACACACCACAGCCTTTATCCATTGCCTGACTACGCCACCAACTATGACATCTCAATGAAGCAGACCAGCTGCCAGCAAAATCAGCCTGGTACCCTTGAATGACTCTTATGGCGTATCATTGATTTTGTAATTCTCTTGGTTTCTCTGAAAAAGATCATCTCTGGCTTTTAGTGAGGAACCTAGGAGAAGGAACAGAGCCATACGGCTAAGCGTGCTTCACTGTAGTAACTAATGATTCAGGAATAACTCAGGCCTCTGCCTCTCCCAAACCCACCGAGGACATCAGATAGACAGATGCTTTAGAAGGGCCAGCAGGCCGACTTGGGTGATGCAAGTCTATGTATGTCTCTCTCACATCACGATGGGAGAGGTCCAGTCTTTTTGTGTGAGATGTATGCAGTAGCGATCGACTGATATCCCTTAGAGGCTGGTAAACTGGCCAATTTTTAAATCTGCAGAAATTCACAAAACTCACAATAATTGCACAGGGATTTCTTCCTGTGAAGCACACATTCTTGTGGAGCATGTATAAATCTTCATCTGAAGTGAGTATTATATCAGCCTGGATCAAAACTAGCTCTGACAATCAGTCCATGACACTCAGTTAAAGGGGAAGCGGTTGAGGGAGGAGGCATTTGCGTGCATCCATTAACCTAACGTGTGCCAAATTTCTTTGTCAAAAACACCCTGATGGGCCTTAATGGGATACTTCACCAAAAATGAAAATTCTCTCATCATTTACTCACCCTCTTGGTGTTCCAAACCTTTATAATTGTGTTCCATGGAACACAAAAAGAGATGTTAGGGACTGGCAACCTCAATCACCAAAAGAAATGAAAGTGAATGGTGACTGAGGATAAAATTCTGCCTAACCTCTTAGCCTCTGTCTAGCCTCTCTGTAACGAGGTAAAGTGGGCAAGGAGGAGGCGGGACCCGGCTATAAAAGTCAACGTAAAAGTTTAATGATACAATTCAGACACATGGCCGCGTGCATCTCTCTCTCTCAAACTGACAACTCCGGCTAGTCTTTATCCTTCTCCCGGCTGATTAGCCCGATTCAGGGCCGGCCGTGTGTCCTCACGGGCTAGCCCCTGGGTCAGTAGACAGATGCCGAGTAGACAAATGGCAGACCAACTGAAGGAGACGATGAGATCGTCAGCCACTATGTACCTCATTAGGATTCGTCTAAGGAGAAGAGAGGGGCCAAATTGATGCCCTACGGTTCGCGTAATATGAGTGCAAAGCGATCATCTGTGTTCTGCAACTGCTTTTGGATCCTTCAATTACGTATAACGTGTGAGTAAGGGCAGCCGGTGGACTTTCTGGTGCCCTCCTAGGGCAAGATGGTGCCCCCCTAGGGATTTGATACCCTACGCAGACTGCGTAGTCTGCTTATATGGAGCGGCGGTACTGCCTTTATCCAACCCTCCATAATCCCTTTAGAGGAATACATACATGCAAACAAAGCCGACACACACAGGAGACCTGTATTTTAACATGCCCAGTTATAGTCAAGCTACAGAGGGGTTTGCAGAATCGAGCAGTATACCTAATCCATCTGTTCGAAGTATACTGTACATGACACAAATGCATAATTGAATATTTGAAGGAAGAATGTCAGCTGAGGCAGTGAATATTCTACATAATCTCTCTGTGTGGGCAATTCCTTCCACTCATCTCATTTGCCCTGCAATTGCTCTATTTCAGGTGCTTTTTGAGATCTGTTCGGGGCTTCCAGCTTTTCAGTGACTGCTTTTTTCTAATGTGGGCCATTCCTTGTTTTTAATCTGTCCATGTATTTAAGAAATTTCATCTATGTTGCGCCTCACTTGTGTCTTTCTGAGCACACACACAACAACTAGGTCAATTGTGGTCCGATTAAAGTTTATACTAAACATGTTGGATGAAGATGAGGTACAGTTGCATTATCAAGGTCTGTTAGCCTGACTTTGCAAAAGTTTAACTGGTACAATTTCTGTCTGAATTAAGCATTTCAATAAAACAAAATTATAAAAAAAATGTTTGTTGTAGTTTAACTGTCATGCCGATGAACCTCTCTACCTGCCAAATAACCCTAGAAACAGCCACTTCAGTTTAAGAACCCCATGTCCGCCCAGTGTGCACAGCTTCAGAGCCAGAAAGGAGAGGGGAGCTGGCACTGTCCAAGCACCATTAATAATTACACCGTATATGAGAGAGAGAACCCACAGGGCAAACACACACATTAGAACACACACACTCCAAAATACACACCAATAACCACATCACTCTCCTCTATACACACCCTCAGAAACTCACAAAACTCAAACACACACACGGCGCCTCACAGCCTGCGAGCGACAGATAGAGTCTCCCCCATTCATCACAAAGCCAGGCAGAGGCCGCACACTTTACTGGATGGGGGATATTTTTTTCCTGGGTCAGAGGAGAGAAAACATAATTTTTCTAATTTGCCCCATCTCCAAGACAACTGAGGCAGACTCTGTCGCCACAGATACTGCACTGCATGTTCTGAATTTCACCTGCAGATAAAAGCTCTTGCATTATAGAGCAAGAAATCTGTGATAAAAAGCAAATACAAATCATTGAAATAGCTGCCGCTTCAATCAAAACACCCACATAATCCTGACTGAGCATTAAGGTCCTCGGCACTGTACCAAGAACATGTGAGGCAGAGAAAGGATTCAGAACCCGTCCTTGATGTGTTTTCAATAGCTGAGTTGAGTAGAGTTTTACCATTAATCATCAACATTTTTGTTTGTGGGACTTTAAGCCATGTATGTTTGCTTTGAGGACATCTACTGTATCTGCTAGTATACTCCTAAAAGTTGACAAAATTAACTTTTAGCAGACAAAGTACACGCTGGGAAAATGCTTTCTTCTGGGAAAACCAGACCATATATATTGATGATGACTTATCACTACACAAGACTTGGTGATTTTTCCTCCACTTGCCATCTAAACATAAAAAAATTATTATCATTCATCATTCAAAAAAAAATTACATAGCTATTTCCGATCAGAAATGACAGAGACAGGTAGGGCTCATCTATGAATCCCAGAGGTGGGTTCAGACAATCAAGGTCCTGAAGGACCACAGCACTTCATATTTTGACGTCTAGCACAATCATGGCAGCAGGTACAAAAAGAGTTCACTCTCATCAAGAGACAAAGCTTGTCTTTTATAGAAAGCTTCACCCAAAACAGAGCACGACTTGTGACTCAACCATGATCATTCAGCAGCAGACACCTCCAGCACATAGAGAACTATATCTATTCACAGACATCAGATGCATCTGGAGGTGGACCTCACTCACAGTTAATTTGCCAAGAACGGCAGGAGTAGGCTGTCTGATGTTGGGGAAGCATGAGGGAGACACACACACATTTGTACACGCTGCACACACACAATCAGTGGAGGCTGTCTCATTGTCTCATTGAACATGCAGTGAAGCAGACCCACAATGAGCCAATCAGTTCATCTGTAACAAAAGGAATGTCCTGCAGGATGAGTTATAACGGGCCAACATTCAGACTAACAGAGAAGAGGCACATGGGCAAGAAAAGCAAATATTACATGCAGATTTCCACAAAGCAAAAAGCAAAATGACTGTTTCTATTTGATAGAGTGAATTTAAATTAATGTTTCAGATTCAATACAAGTTAGGCTTCATTGACAGCATTAGTGGTATAATGTTTTCCACAAAAATAATTTTGGCTAGACCCTCATTTATTTACACACTAAAAAGAAAGCAACAATTGTGTTTAAATTAAGCACTCACAATGGAACTGAATGGGGCCAGTCCATAAACATTAAAATTGTCACTTTACAAAAGTATAGCCACAAGCTGTAAACATTATATTAATATCTTAACATGATTTTAGTTTGATAAAATCACTTACTAATCTTATCTGTTTAAAGTTATATCCAATATCATAACTTCATTGTCAAGATGACGTAACACCAGTAAGCCCTATATTCTTGTAAATGATGTAACACCTGTTAATCCCAGATTTTATCACACGTAAATCATGTTATTACTAGGGCTGTCAATTGATTAATATTTTAATTGAATTAATTACATGGTGTCACGGTTAATTAATCGCGATTAATCGCACATACAAATATTTGCTGAGAAAGCCCCGCATATAACAATAATTCAATATATAATGATGAAATAATTATACATAGTTATCTTTAAATATTAAAAAATTATATATATAAAATAAAAAATATTCAGATAATTAAAATGCATTACATTCTTGTAGCAGAAGAGTTAATCATTGATAAGACCATTCAAAATTGGCTTTATAATACAATGTATTGTTTACTACCATATTATTGATCATAAGACAATCATTGGCATACAGTTCACAGCAATCCATTACACAAGTGAATTTGTCAACATTTACATTTATGCATTTGGCAGACGCTTTTATCCAAAGTGACTTACAGTGCACTTATTACAGGGACAATCCCCCCGGAGCAACCTGGAGTTAAGTGCCTTGCTCAAGGACACAATGGTGGTGGCTGTGGGGATCGAACCAACGACCTTCTGATTAACAGTTGTGTGCACAATAGTACACAATACTACAGATATATTTTACAATAATGCCAAGACATTACATTAATTACATAGTGCAATGGTTTTCAATGCTTTTGAGTTGTTGGAGGTACAAAGAGTATTTAAATAATATTTTAAGTCTTTACAAAAAAGTGCAAATAGGGATTTTATAGACATAAATTTACACTTATGTATAAAAAACTTGGCAAGAAAAATAAACAGATTAATCAGAAAATATTAACTTAAGTTATCAAAACTGTGAAAACCAAATAAAACGTCTTTATAAGCAAAGAAAAACTAGTTAAAATAGAGGTACGTAAAAACAAACAGAATTTTCTCCAAAATACTACAGCGTGGACACATTCCCAAAAAAGGTGAGGGGAAGATTCATCTACAGCATTGCAGAAGGAGCAAAGTGGATCTATTTCAGGGAGCATGTTTCTTAAATAAAGATTGACTGGGTAAAAGCGGTATAACAGTTTATAGGTCACCTCCTTAACCTTGTTGGTAATTTAATATTTGTGAGGTAAAGAACATACGACCTGCGTAAGACATGCTTGTGTCGCGTCTCGGGTGTGTTACGTCATAAAAGTAAAATGTTTTGGTCACTGTGTCAAGTTAAATACAGTTTAATACTCAATCTTTAAACACATCTTGAGATCCCTTGGTTTGCACGTTTATGTTGTGTGTCCGCTGAAGTGTTGTTAATGTTTTGTTCACTGTAACAAACTGTGCGTTGCTCACACAGCTGAAATTTCACTTACTGCCCTCTAGTAAACAGGTGGTACTACAAGCTTGAATCTCTCTCATTGCGATTAATCATTGCGATTAAATGCGTTAATTATTTTAACGCGTTACTTTTTGTAAAATTAAATCGACAGCCCTAGTTATTACATATAAAGTTTAAATCTTTTAGCTATACTTTTGAAATTGTGTGTATTTTAACATGTATGGACTGGCCCCATTTACTTCCATTGTAAGTGCCTTACTGTATCCGTGATTTTTATGCAACGCCAAATCATTTTTTGTGTCATTAATATTGTGCCACAAATGCTGTTAATTTAGCTCAACATGTTTTGAACTCAGAACATTACTTTAATTGTTGTCTGATAATACTAACACACCCAATACAGATCCTGTAGTGTTCTCTTTCTTCTTGTCTCTCTTTATAATATATATTAGATTGAAATATGGAGTATTGCTCTCCCCGTGGCACTGGATCCATTCAAAGCCTGGCCACAACAACAGAACCATTCAAAAGCCAAATGTTCAGTGGTGGTACATCTGTCAGCAGGCCAGCAGGTTAGCACGGTCACAGCCAAGCAAATGATGAAATGCCTCACAAGGAAATATGGGAATTATGAAAAATGAAAAACTGATTGAAACTATCAAAACTATGTATATTTTATTTAAAGTAGCCACCTTTTACCTAGATTACAGCTCTGCACTAGAGGTCGACTGATATATCGAGGAAGCCTATATTCAGAAATTTGTAAGAATCAGCATTGGTCAATACATTTTCCTGTTTGGTCGATTTGTTTCTTAAGGGCTCTGAGAATCGCCTGCTTGCATGTGAAGCGACTGAGACATGTAAAGGACCAGTCACGGTTAATTTTGTTGTTACATGCCATCGTGTTACTACAATAATAGATCAGTGTGCAAAACAGTCACATGTAAAATGTCAGCATATCAGAGCCACGTCAGACCGATTGAGCTCATAATGTTAAAGTTTCATGCTCCCTTTCTCTCCTCAACAGTTCCCTGTCACTTTTAACTTTCTTTTCTAATGATAAAAGGCAAATATCAATAAAACTTTTATTATATACCATCTGCAAATATGCAGATATCTCGTTTCAACAGATGTAATTCACAAACCTCAAGAAAATCCAGCATTTTCTTCCAGTCGAATGCTCATCTAATATCTTCCTCTGAAGCATGTATTCTATCAACCAGAATTAAAACTTCACAAATCATGACGGTCAGTCCATGACAATCCAAGCTGGTTATCCAGGCCATTTAAACTATCAGGGGATTGCTGCTCACGCTGTATCCACACAAGCGCATGAGTGCAACTTCAAAGTAAAAGCGCTTCATGTGTGCTATAAGTAAATGCCATATTCTTCATATAAGTAAATGCTTCGCTACCTCTTGCCAGACGGCAGGAGAGTGAAGAGTTTGTGTGAGGGGTGTGTGGGGTCATCCACAATGCTGGTTGCTTTGCGGATGCAGCGTTTTATGTAAATGTCTTTGATGGAGGGAAGAGATACCCCTATGATCTTCTCAGCTGTTCACACTATCCTCTGCAGGGCTTTGCGGTCCGAAACAGTGCAAGTCCCAAACCAGGCAGTGATGCAGCTGCTCAGGATGCTCTCAATAGTCCCTCTATAGAATGTAGTGAGGATGGGGGGGTGGGAGATGTGCTTTTCTCAGCCTTCGAAGAAAGTAGAGAAGCTGCTGGGCTTTCTTGGTAATGGAGCTGGTGTTGAGGGACCAGGTGAACAAGGAATTTGGTACCCTTGACGATCTCCACAGTGGAGAGTGTTCACTATGTGCTCTCCTAAAGTCAACAAAAATCTATTTTGTTTTGTCCACATTCAGAGACAGGTTGTTGGCTCAACACCAGTCCATTAGCCGCTGCACCTCCTCTCTGTATGTTGAATCGACGTTCTTGCTGATGAGACCCACCACGGTCATGTCATCGGCGAACTTGACGATGTGGTTCGAGCTGTGCATTGCTGCACAGTCGTGAGTCAGCAGAGTGAACAGCAGTGGACTGAGCACACAGCCCTGGGGGGCCCCATTGCTCAGTGTGTTGGTGGTGGAGATCCGCACTAATCCGTTCCTGATCGGGACTGACTGAGGAAGTCCAGGATCCAGTTACAGAGGGAGGTGTCCAGGCCCAGCAGGTTCAGCTTTCCAATCAGGTGCTGAGGAATGATTGTGTTGAACACTGAGCTGTCTATGAACAGCTATGAACAGCATTCGAACATATGAGTCCTTTTTATCTAAGTGGGTGAGGGCCAGATGGAGGGTGGTGGCGATGGCGTCGTCTGTTGAATGTTCGACGATACACAAACTGCAGTGGGTCTAGTGAGGGGGGCAGCTGGGTCTTAATGTGCCTCATGACGAGCCTCTTGAAGCACTTCATGATGATGAGTGTGAGTGCGACGGGACGGTATTCATTAAGGCAGGACGCTAAAGAATTCTTTGGCATGGGGACGAAGGTGGTGGCCTTGAAGCACGTCTGAACAACGGCGCTGATCGGAGAGATGTTGAAGATGTCGGTAAGAACTATTAAACTACTAAATAAGCACTATTTTAGCAATTTTATGTTTATGTTATTTACTATATTAAATTGCGAGATATATCGGCATTGTATCGGCCTATCGGCCACCCTGCTCTCTGGATATCGGCAGCGGCCATTAAAAAACCCATATCAGTCAATCACTACTCTGCACACTCTAGGCATTCTCTCAACAAACTTTATGAGGTGTGCACCTGGGATGCTTTTCCAAAGGAATTTCCATGTATGCTGGGCACTTAAGGAAAAATAAGGAAAGAAATGAGAGAACTATCCCATTAAACCGCATGCACACATGGGACAGTCAACTCTCAAAACACAAAAATCTCCTGTATATATAAGCGTCCATTCACATAACAACAGTTTTGCAAAAATGATGTAGTTCAATGAAAAGCAGCAAACGTTATTACTCATATATCAATATGTTCAGCCAGCTTGCAAAGCAGAGATATTTCTGTATGCATTATGCAGCAAAGTTTCAAAGAGACCATTTATCGATTCTTTGGACCCGGCTTTTTGATTATAGTCTGTAAAGGGAGCAAAAGGAATCCTCTTAGAGCCACATTCCATTTTGTTTAGAATGAGACACTCACAAGTGTAATTTAGATAACAATACATAACAATTAAGAAATACGGAATGCATACAAAGCAAGCTGTACAAGACGCCTGACAAAACGAGAAGGTAAGAAACAGCATCTTAAAGTCCTCTTTATGCTAAATCGAAACTGAATCTTCAAAATATAAAGTCTTTCACATCGTATCATCTCTAAACTGAATAAAATACCATCATTTGATTTGAACAGTTTTATTTTAAGCAGTGCTGTCACATTGACTCTGGCTTTAATGTAGTTTCTTTTCCAGTTTCTCAGTGATTCGTTTATCTCTTAACCCAGAACCTGGGATGTCCTTTATATCTCAAAAGCTGCAATGAAACATGGGGAATTGTTTGGATCAGAGTTGGCACAGAGACATTATCTACTTGATCTGCTAATGAGGGAGATCATCAAATCTAAATTGAGGTCATGTGATTGAATATGAAAGAGGGCACTTCTTTTACACAGTAATATATTTCTAAGCAGATCTGCACCATGACTCTTGTGGGGCAATTACTGCAAAGTTAAGCATGCAATTCCTGGCATTTTCAAAGCTTTAGATCTTTCTTCCTCGCAACTGACATCACACTAGGGCTGCACAATTAATGGAAAAAATAATCAAGATTGCAATTACAGCTACCACAATTAATGTATTGTGAAAAGTGTCAATAAGCTACAGGGTCTGAGCAGCAGATTTCAATGGTGGATATGGGCACCGCTGCCATTTTAAAAATCTTTTAAGCATAATTAAAACAAATTTAGCTTTTTTTGGATGTGTTGCCTGAATAAAGAATATAGCTTGCGCTTGTCCCTCAAAAATGAGTATTTGAATGTAATTTCTATTAATTAATCACAATGTAAATGATCGATTACGTAATATTTACGTTATAATCATGCAGCCCTACATCATAATGCTTTCATCAGTTAATGCCTGCACATTATCAGTGATGACATGAGTCAGATTTGTGGAGATAACCTCTTCTCCTCCTCTTCCTGACTTCATCTGGTCTTTCTATCTCTTTTGATGGATGCTCTGGTCTGATCATCGGGACTCTCCAGTGTAAGGAGCCAGAGAGTGACTGACATGGTAGAGGCAGCGAGCAGCTAAAGAATCCAAACAGATCCACGTGTTGGACAAAGAGATAAGAGAGCGTGTGTTGAAAGGTACAGGGGGGGTCCCCTGAGGGAAATTCGATGAGCTGCCACAGGGGATGAGAACATCTGACAACGTCAGACAGAAAGAGCCAAGATACTGGGAGGGAGAGGAGATTTCAGCTTGTGTTTTAACCAGTGATGGACTGCAACTAAAAAGAGCCCAGGACTTGTGCTGGCCTAATACGATTGCCTGCCTACTGTGTAATGTAGTTCATACTGTAAATTGATTTACACTGTATTTTGATTTGTCTGAAATAGCTGTTGGTACATTGCTATGGCAATGCAATTAAACTGAACAATAAGCAATAAATCTCTATTAAAGGTGCATTCTATATTTCTTCCTTTAAGCTCGGATGGCCCTGGGAGAAATGTTCTTTTATCAAAATGTTAATAACTACAGTCTTGTCCAACACAATTATTTATCGTTTTAAAGCTTAGAAGCTCTACTCTACAGTGCATGTAGGCATTGTGACCAAAACTGAACAAAAGCTTTGACATTTGCAGACAAATCACATGAGTCCCGTTTTGATAATTTATTCAAACGTTTGCACTGTACACATTATTGAAATCGAAAAAAAAACACCAAATTATTTCAAACATATTTTGTTTGAAAGAGTATAATACAACCAGCCTATTTTCTTTACTCAGACAAAAAAATATAGAAAGTAAGAGCTAAGTATACGTCAGGTGTTGCTCACATGCCGCGTTTTTGCTTATAACTTCATGAAAAATAAACAGAACACAAATATTATATGGTTATATCCTTACTTAGAGGTGATTATCTTTAAAACGAGCCCCCACACAAAGTAATCAGATGCATAGATCATTAGATAACCAACATGAAGCACAATGTGCACACAGCATCTGGCTATCTGGCATCTTAAAGGAATAGTTCACCCAAAAATCGAAATTCTCTCATCACTTATTCACACTCATGCCATCACAGATGTGTATGACTTCTTTCTTCTGCTGAACCCAAACAAAGATTTTTAGAAGCATATCTAAGCTCTGTAGGTCCATACAATGTGAGTGAATGGTGATCAGACCTTCGAAGAAGATAAAAGTAATCCCAATGACTCCAGTTGTTTAATGATGTCTTCTGAGAGATCCAGTTGGTTTGGGGTGAGAACAGACACATTATAAAACACATTTTTCACAGTACATCTTGCCATTGTAGTCTCTAGGCACAATCATGATTTCAAGCTCGATAATACTTCCTAGTGTCTGATGCGCGCGCAGAGCCCAAGATGGTGTGATCGGAAGTGTAATCGAGCTTGAAATCATGATCTGCTATCAAGATGTACAGTGAAAAGGAGATACATTTTGGTATGTTCTCACCCAAACCAACTGGATCACTTCAGAAGAGATTGATTAAACCACTGGAGTCTAATGGATTGCATTTTTGGGTGAACCCTTTAATATCATGGATCAGATGGCATCATCAGAAATGCTGTAGCATCATGGAACACTAAACCAATTGAATTGCGTTCAGATTGCTCCAACCAGTGGTGATAGTCCTCCATATTTGGGTAGAAATTCATGTGATCAGTCACTATAATTACAAATGGCCACCAGGAGATGGTGCTAATTACATGGCACAGACACAATGATGACTCAAATGGCACAGAATGAAACCCTGTAATATCTCATTACTAAAATTATGTCTGCGTGCTATGCAAACCTTTAGTCATTGTTGTGTTTGCATGAGTAATTCTTTCTATGTACAATATTATGTTTTTATTTGTTTTGAGAGGCTTTTGGAAATTACGATAAATAAAGTTTGTAATGCTATGTTTTTAGACACTGAAAACAACAACAACCACAACAAAAAAGAGTCATGAGAGTGACCTTCTTTGAAACTGGTACCCGCTAAGACACAATAATTTTTGTATTTAAATTTCCAGGAGAGGAGAAGAGAGCAATAAGGAAGCAGGCTTAGCATGATGACATCATGTCATGTCATTAGCCTGTGTGCACATTTGCTGTGACCTAAAGCATTTCATAATTCATCGGCCTGTGAGTCATATCTGTGTCAAAAAGCATAGAGAGAGGATAAGTGCATGTACTATAAGTACAGTATGTGAGGACATACTATAAAGTATAAGAAGCATAGTGGAGGTCTGTGAATGTTTTATCTAACGGGTTCCTGTGATCTCAGCCAGTTTTGAAGGCTGTAAGCTTATTTTCCAGAAAATATTTCTCCCTAATACACTGACCAAGGAACAAGCCGAACTATAGTAGAATCAGCATATGCTGATTATCTCTCTGTGACAAATTATTCAGTTTTTTTGTCTGATTGTCATTGATGTTAATACTTATGAACACAAAGTCTGAATTTTTAGCATGAAAATTAAGCTTTTAAAAGGAAAGAATGATTACCCCATGCATACTCATGTTCCAAACCAGTATGCATTTTTCCTCTCTGACATCTCAAACATCTCAAAAGGAGTTAGTCTAGACAATATGTTAGTCTTAGTCACCATTCACTTTCATTGCATAGTTTTTCCATTCAATTAAAGTATATGGTGATTGAGGCTGTCATTCTATCAATAAAATAACCATTTTATGTTCCATGACAGAAATGTCATTTTTGGGTGAACTGTCTCTTTAAGGCACTCATTTTTTACTTTTGAATTAAAGTTTGATTTGTTATCATTTTAATAAAAGAAAAGAAAAAATGAGTGAATTTAGCTTTTATTCAGTTTCTGCTCATTATTTTCACAGAATGACTAAAATCTGTATCAATCATATTGCTTCTTGGATGTTTAGACAAAGACAAAGCAAAGATACATTTTAAGAAAAGTATCAGGAATAATCTATTTTCCAATTTTAGTAATGTTAAATGCAGTAGTGTCTGAATGTAAAATGTATCCAGATGTGGTTAGGAATAAAATTAAGCCATTGTCAACTCCACAATCTGCGTGAACTTTACACATATTTTTATACGTACGGTTTTATCCATCTCAAAACTTCAGTGCATATGCAAAATACAAAATACAAATACAAAGCCATACACACACTTTTAGGACAAACTCTATGCAAATTTTATACACAAGTTTCGTGGTCTTTGCGCAGAGGTTTCACATGACTAGCCCTGATAATCAGCTATTGACAGGTTAGGATGTTTCATTCCTTACCCCAGACATTATTCCACCTGACTTAAGGCAATGTCACAGGTAAGAACTCTAATCATGTCACCAAAGGCTGAGATTAGGTGATTCCATTGACTACTCAGACACTTTTCTCTATGACCTTGCACTGCCCTGGTTCCCTGCCATACACAAAAAACAGATTAAAGTCAGTCCACCCAAGTTACACCAGCTGCCTGATCGGGGTGGAACTCAGCTGGCATTGGATATTTCACAGCCCTTGGGCTGCCTCTCTATACAACAAAAAATCAGAACAGACTTCAGCCCTTGGGGAAAAAACACATGTTTCAAATTGACTTCTGAGGGGTTTATATGCAACATCCTGGCAATAATCACAAACACATTCAAGAGAAACTGTGTCGCACAGAGAGACCTTTGAAGAGCATCTGCTATTTTGGATTCTCTATTTCGATATAAAATAGGGCATACAGTCTCCTTTTCCCGTAGAGCCATCATTTCTCTCAGAAAATCTGATATTTTGCAGTTAAGTGTTCCTTTATCATTCATCTCATGTGAAGGTAATTGGTTTTGAACCTCTGTTTGTTAAGTCCTCTGGTGCACTTGGACTGCCACCAGTTTGATGTTGAAAATATGGAGCCTGTTTAAAGTAATCCTGGCTTTTCCAACCCACCCTTTGATTTGGTTCATTTGGTATTTCTGCACAGACTGACTGAGGACTCATTAGATGCCCAGTCATTTCCCTTAAAGTGACAGTTAACCAAAAAAAGAAAATTCTATCATAATTTACTTACCTACATGTCATTACAAACACATTTGAAATTCTTTAGCCTAAGCCACTATGCACTTTAATTGCATCTTTTTCCGTAAACTCTGCCTAAAATCTCCTTTTTGTGTTTGGTGCACCATAAGGGTGAGTAAATGATGACAGAATTTTCATTTTTGGGTGAAATATCCCTCTAACATTTAGGTAAATCTAAAGTGCAAAGCTTGTCTTTCCACCTCAGAAACAGAGTAATGTTCGAAGGCACTATTTGTCAGCCCCATAATCACTCTTTTTGGCAACAATGAACAGGCTGGTCTTTAAAATCGTTTCCTTTTGTTGTTCGTGCAGGATAGCACTTCACAATATTTCATATGACTCTGCTGAACATTATCGCCTCGTCAATTAAATAAACTCCTGAGTTTTTTCTCCAATGTTCTGCACATCTTCAAGGGCACTTTTTAAACCAGAACGCCTCTACACTTTCCTTTCTAAGGTGAGAGTTGTCACGACTCACGTATGGTCCCGAAGTGAAGGTCTTTGGCTTTTTCAAGAACAAAAAAACAGTCAGGGTTTCAGGAGCGAGAATTTTATTGAATCTAAGCCTCTTCATCTAATGATTATCCCAAACATCAGTAAGTCTATGTACAACTAAGTGCAACTAAATGCATATATTTATCAGCAAAAAGGACTATTTCAAGACCTAGACTGCTGCCTAAAGCAAAACAAAAAAGCATTCCCATCTACCTCCAGAGATTAGTGACCTAACTGTGGAAGTCTCTGGAGCTCTGAAAGTCTGCTGTCTCATTTGTCAAAGCTGACCCTGAAAAACTCAGCTATTTTGTAATTTATCTTTGCAACCTTTGGACCTATTTTTAAGGCATGCCCACTCATTAAGAATGAAGGAACATTGGAAGAAGTAGAACAAAAACTAGTTTACTCTAAAAGCATGAAGTAATTTTTGAAAAATGTCATGAGTTCTAGTCATTTTCCAGCTATAAGTACATGTTCCTAAAAGAATAAGAATGAGTTTATTACCAACTATGCGTACACACACAAGGAATTTGTCTTGGTGGCATACTGTAAGCTTCCTGTGCACAGAGAAAAACAGCAACAAGACAGATGGTAAAATAAAAATCAGTGTATAACATATATATAGTATATATATAACAAATGTACAAATATGCTGTACACCTACTTATTCATGCAATTATCTAATAAGCCAATCGTGTGGCAGTAGTGCAATGCATAAAATCATGCAGATATGGGTCAGAAGCTTCAGTTAATGTTCACATCAACCATCCGAATGGGGAAAATAATTTTTATCTCAGTGATTGAATGTGGCAAGATTGTTGGTGTGAGACGGGCTGGTTTGAGTATTTCTGTAACTGCTGATCTCCTGGAATTTTTGGGGGAGTGTACTCAGAATGGTGCCAAAAACAAAAAAACATCTAGTGAGCAGCAGTTCTGCAGACAGAAATGGCTTGTTAATTAGAGAGGTCAACGGAGAATGGCCAGACTGATTCAAGCTGACAGAAAGGCTATAGTAACTCAGATAATCACTCTGTACAATCTGAGCAGAATAGCATCTCAGAATGCTCAACACATCAAACCTTGAGACAGATGGACTACAACAGCAGCGGACCACATCAGGCACTTTATTAGGACCGTAGTGTTCCTAATAAAGTGCTCAGTGAGTGTATACATTTATACAGTTAGGTGCACAGAAATGAAATGTTAGAAGAGGTAGTGTATGTTGAATATAAATATATAAGTACATTATTGCACATGATTATATTGCAGTAGTGAGTCCTTGGGTGAAGTTTTAACTGTTCATGAGATGGGTGGTCTGAGGGAAAAACATTTTAGTGGGCTGGATGAGTGGGGTCCAGAGGGATTTTTCCAACCCTTTTTCTCACTCTAGAGGTGTACAATTCTTAATGGGTTGGCAGGGCAACAACCACCTCAGCAGTTAGAACTGTCCTTTGTAGTCTTCTGGTGTCCGATTTAGTAGCTGAGCCAAACCAGACAGTTATTGAAGTGCAGTTATTGAAGCTACTTGAAAGATAAAGTGCCTCGAATATTAGAATGTTACAAAATGTTGCACTTTTGACTTTCTGAAAATGAATGCAGCATACAAAATAATGTTAAAGTGAAACCCCAAAATTATCTGTCATCATTAACCCTTACGTTGTTCCAAACCCATATCAAACTTGAATGACTTTATTTCTTCCTTGGAACACAAAAGGAGGAGGAGAGACCAAGCTGCTTTCTGCCATACAATGAAAATTAATGGGGTCCAGCGCTGTTAATCTCCAGAAAAGCACCAAAAAAAGCATAATAAAAGTAGTTAATATGGCTCATGCACTACATTCCATGTCTTCTAAGCCCATGTGACGTAACTCAGTCAAAATTTTGCTTGATAGATGTGGTTACCATTCATTTTCAATTTATGGAAAAGAGCAGCTTGGACATTCTGCTATAAATAAAGGACTCCTTTTGTGTTCCACAGAAAAACAAAAAATCATACAAGTCTGAAACTACATGAAGGTGAATAAATAATGACAGAATTTTAATTTTTGGTGAACTTATCCTTTAAAGTACTTCAGCCCGTTCAGCAATAAGCCCAGCAAAGCTCTCATTGCACATAAAACTGGTCAATAGTTGCCATTGATTAAGATGTTAATCTTCTGTTAATCAATTATACATTCAAAATCCTACAGCATCTGATTTTGTAATACATTTTGTAATAATGCTATTTGGAAGACCTCCATTAAATTCACTATCTAAGGGCCTGAAGCAAATACGGATCAAGAATGTGAAAACTGTTTGTTCATGCTGAACAGCTTAAATGAAAAGTAAATGAATTAAATACTTATGGGATAGCTCATCATTCAGTTTCATAGTAAGGAAAAAAGATGCAATGAATTGAATTGAAGCCTCTTATTTCAATAACACAATTTAGTGCTGCATCCATAAGCAATGGATCTATTCTAAAGCGGGTTCAATGTCCTTAACATTATTAACCTGAGCTCTGCAGCGAGCATTGCCAGAGAGAACAATGCCACTCAATGCAGTTTGTGCTGTTCCATGATCTACCAAGGCATACGCCTTCAGATTTCCTCAAAATTACACCATGCTTTTGTGAGCAATTAACAGTCTTGTACCATCCATTGGGCCCTGGTAAAAAGTGTGTTTCTAATGAATGCAAAAATATATTTAATTCATGTCATCCACTTCAATTTTCTGTCTTTGAACACACTTCACTGCTTTTGAAAAGAACTTGTACCAATACAGAGGAGTGTATTCTGATGTAATTGTGTTCGCTGCATGAGCACTGCAGTGCATCTCTCATCTTGCCTCAGCAGAGGACAAGCGAGTCTGGGGGAAAGCTTTATTCATTTTGCAGTCACATGAAAGCCAAGTAGCATGCTGTGAAGATGCACTTCTCCTCTGCCTAAAATACAGTATCAGGTACCAAACACTTGGAAGCACAGCATATGTAATTCTCTGGGACTCTGTCAATAATAGTGAAATCTGTATGCTTGTCATACTCATTTTGTAAACGTTTCAGTCTTTCCTTCAGGATTTGGATAAGTTATTCTTTTCTTTTTTTCATTTTTTTCACTTTCTACATGCAGTAGAATAGTGACAATTTAATAGTTAATAGCATATGAAAACAATGTTGTTATGGAGAGACGTACAATCTACTCAATAGGATGTATTGTCTTAAAGGGATAGTTAACCCAAAAATGAAAACTTTTTCTGTTATCATTTACTCATACTCATGTGGTTCCAAACCCACATGACTTTCTTCTGTGTAACACAAAATGAGATATTAGGCAGAATGTTGAGTCTGACAGCCTCAGTCACCATTGTTTTTCCATAAAATAAAAGTGAAATGTGACAAAGGGCTGTCAGAATGTCAATGGGAAGATTTTCAGTGAAGTATAATTTCAATTTTGGCCTGTTCCTCACACAAAGTTATCATATGTTTTCAGAAGACTTGGAAAAAAGTGCATGTGTAAAACCTACAGTTATAATACTTTTCTGGAACTTTTTCATCTTTTGGAGCTTGATGGTCCCTGGTCAACATTTACATTCATTTTATGGAAAAGAGCAGTGTGAACATACTGCCTAAAATCTCCTTTTGTGTTCCACGAAAGCAAGAAAATCATATAAGTTTTGAACAACATGAGGGTGACATTTTTTAACTTGTATTGGGTAAAGTGCTGTAATACTGTAACTTTGAGAGAGTGAGAGAATCCATTTACCTTTACGTGCCCTTAACTCAGGCAAACAAGAGCATTCCAGAAGCCAGGAAAACATCTGCCTCATGCCTCACTGACCTGACTTTAATTAAGGAGCCAAGCTTTATAGCACTCTGAATTCATTGTCATTTTCAAGCCTGCTCTGTACTTCCAGTTTGCCTTATGTAAGATTACAGTTTTGCTGTGTTAAGGTCTGCTGTTAGCAAGTGGCCCAATGTGTGATTACACCCTCCAATGGCTTGGTCCTTACATAATAGAGCACACAGCTTGGGGGTCAATCTCTCAGTTAGACCTTTGTTGTCTAATAAATGTCAGTGGCTTAATTTACCTCATAATTGATGGTAAATAATTTGCAGTATTTAACTAAAGAAACAACAGACAGTTGGCCTGTGACCCTAGATTGCTTTGGTGCAAACTATCCTGTCTTCATATCATCTTTTTTTTTTTTTTTAAGGTTTGGAGTACATAGTTAACCAACTACAACTGTGCCTTTTCCGGGGGAGAGCACATACGCTTGTTTCTTAACGCTAGTCATGCAATAATACAGTTGTGAGGAATATTTGATATGGCTCAGGGTACGGTGTATTCAGGACATTAGCATTTGTGGAGATATTCACAATCACTGCTTTATTCCTATACAATGGCACAATTATATTGTTCAGGAGGGTGGCTCACAATTGTTTTGAATGAGTACTAGCCTCTGGGGCATTTTTGCTGAAATATATCAAACAGAAACACCTGCAAACTGCAAACAAGAGGTTAGCACTCACTGAAATCACAATTAGCACAAATATTGATAAACACAAACAGGATACACAAAGGTGTTTCTTTAGCGAAGGGGGACTGATACAATTTTTTTCTCAATGGTAGAAGTCACAGAATAGATCAGGTTCTGCCAAGTTTTAGGGTTGTGCATGCCCAGTATGTTCTGGCCCCAGAAATAAGAGATTTCTTTGTTCATTTTTGTCTGAAGCATCACTTTTCATCCCACATTCAAGTCTTGGTCTATCCTTTGACCATTGCCATAGCTCCCTAATATGGCAGTTTCGATAAACATCACCATGGCCCTACAGTCAGAGCCGGATTATCCATAAGGGCACTTGGGCCAGTGCCCAGGGGCACCAACCATTCACAACCACTAGGGGGGCACCACATGACACAAGCTTTAAAAATATTTTTCGTAAATTGTTATATTATTAACTTGAAATTCTTGAAAGACCATACATAACTTGTTTATGAACACTAATTTAACAACAATAATAATAACAATAATAATAAATTATAAATAAATGAAGATTACATGACCACTATCACTCCCCCCCTCCCCAATCTGTCAGAGTTGAGTTGGTCCACAACAAGTACGTGCAAATGTGTCATTTTTTTAACGGCTACAGAAAATGAATCAAAATCAAAAATGGACAGACGGCAATTGAGTGGTTTCGCAAAAAGAAGATTAAAGAAAGAGAAGGACGCTAGACGTTTAGCTACAATAAAAAATGTTCCAGGGATCGACAATTTTTTTGTTAGATCACTAGTTTTTTGGGAGAACACTGGAATTGCAGACACCAGCAGCGCTAAGTCTGACACCGCCGGCTCTGCTAGCGGGGGAGATGCAGCAGCTGCTAATGTTAGTCAGGGCGTTGGCGATGACCGCCAGGCTAATGAGGATATTCTCCTTGTCCTTGGGGGAGACAGGAGCGAGGAAGACTCGGGTGAGGAAGAGGACATTAATGAAGGTAAATATTAGGGGTGGGACGGTACATGTAAGTTATTCGTATTGAACCGAAACGGTACGGGCGTCACGTCTCGGTGCACGAATTTACACGGAGAATACACGGTATAAAAATAAATAAAACTAAATAGCGATACATATCGCTCTATTTCGCGTAATGAACAGTCTGATCAAGATTGCAATGCTGGAGTGTGTGTGTGTGTGTGTGTGTGTGTGTGTGTGTTTTTGTGTGCGCGTGCGCGATCGAACTGTGTGTGTGTGAGAGAGACACTGATCTATTATAGAATGTCATTATATAGATCAGTGGAGAGAGAGAGCGAGAGAGAGAGGCGCGGGCGCGATCGAACTGTGTGTGTGCGTGTGTGTGAGAGAGAGAGAGCCGTGGTCGCGATCAAACTGTGTGTGTGTGTGTGTGTGTGTGTGTGTGTGTGTGTGTGTGTGTGTGTGTGTGTGACGTGAGAGAGAGAGAGCCGTGGGCGCGATCAGACATAAAAACATACTCCGTCATTTTGTTCATACAGGACATCATTCAAACTGCAAAGTGTTTACTTATATTCGTGTACACTCGCAATAAAACACAACAAAGTGCTTTTGTCACACTCTAAACTCTTGTCAAACTGTAACCTACAACTGTCACCCAACAAAACACACACACACACAAATCTGTTTATTTTTAAGTTACACATTCTACATTGATTAAAAATCAAATGTGTTTTAATGGTAGTAATAATAAATTGAGACATTTGAATATAGTGCTCACTGCTCATATGCCTACATGTATGTAGTTGGACAAGTTAGGAAATTACATTTGAGAAATCACCTTGATTATGTCTTGTCTGATTGGGGGGACCATACTGTCTTGATACGGCCCTGCCTACAGTGGGTTAATTATTAATTTAATTTACAATCTCCACCCTGTGGTTGTTCGCTCATCTACAGCAACAGCAGATTATTAGTTTTAAGATGGCAGTAAGTTAATTACATTTTGCTCTTATTAGTGAATGGTAAACATAAGTGCTGAGCTTGTTCTCAGCATTTCTTTGTTAATGAATTTTCATAAATTTCATAAAGCACTTAATGGATATGACTCACATGACCAATAGAATTCATAGCACAAAGGTCTCATTAGAATTGTAGCCGTATCATGGCTAGGTTTGTTTAAAGGTTTCTTGGTTTGCATTGTGTTTTCTCATTTATGATAGATGAAGCATTCAAACAGATAGCTGAACAATTCTCTGAGCTATTACTTGGATGAAAAGCTCTTTTGTGTTTTGCTGATGAGATATATGTTTTGTGAAAATCTGACATTTCATGGATGGATGGATGGATAAATGGTTGGACGGATGAATGGATGGTTAGAATATGTTATAGCTTTTTCTATATTCATGAGTGTGTGTGTTAAAAGGTGCATGGTTAATAGGATATCCTAATTTGAGTGATCTTCTGCACATGGCTCCTCAATGCCTTTAAACACTCACACAAATGGCAGAATCATCACAGCAGAAAAGCATAATTGTAAACACGTGGTAAATGCTAGAACTCAAGAGGTAAGCATGCTTAAACAACACAATTCACCACTGTGTGCTCTTGAATGCATTACACAAGCCTCTCTTGGGTGACAAGTCCATCTTCCAAACTTAAGTCCTTAAAATTATAAAACTTGAGAGTGAGGCCAGATTTCATTCAAGAGATAACATTACACTCAGCAGACTCACTGTATACTACATCTGTGAACACCTTAAGTGCTCGGCATGCCTCAAAGTAGGTCACAATAACAGTGATAGCTTGGTTTATACTATACTCTGAACAGAAAGACTCATGTCTAATCATGGGAAAACATCTACTCTAGGCTTGTAATTTGTGTCCCAGTTAACCATTCTCAAAGCACAAGTATCAGCACTTTACAAGGAATGGAAAGAGATGTTCTATATGTAGTTAAAGCACACCTTGTCGTAACATGCCCCTCCCCCCATACTGTCAAAACAAACAAGTGTCTAAATATAAAGCATTTAGGAGGGACCATTCAGACCAAACACGTTCCTGCACTACAAAAAGCTAGATGCAGCACAAAGAATATAATGGAAAGTAAATGTCTTGAGATGTGATTATAAAAGTTGAATTTCTTTTTTAACTTGACACATTTGGAATCTAAAAAACATGGCGCTTCTGCATGAGATGCTGAAAAAACAGTGAGATGTGGCACAAAAATATTGTTTACATGTTTACATAGAAAAAACTATTGAAAACCGTAATAGCTGGGCGATATGGCTAAAAAAATAACACTGGTGGCCAAAAGTTTGGAATAATGTACAGACTTTAATTCACCAAATTGGCATTCAACTGATCACAAAATTTGGTCAGGACATTACTGATGTAAAAACAAAACAGCACCATCACTATCTGAATAAAGTAATTTTTAATCAAATATAGACAGGCCCCAATTCCAGCAGCCATCACTCCAACACCTTATACTTGAGTAATCATGCTAAATTGCTAATCTGGTACTAGAAAATCACTTGCCATTATATCAAACACATTTGAAAGCTAGTTGGTTCATTAAATGAAGCTTAACATTGTTGCCACAGTATGAAATAGACTGGCATGTCTTAAGGTCAATATTAGGACAACAATGATATAAAAGAAACAGCAGTTAGAATGCCAAGGATCTGCAAAGCTGCCATTGCTGTACGTGGATGATTTTTTGATGAAAACATTTGTTTAATAATTTCAAACTATACATTATGATCAGTTGAATGCCACTTTGGTGAATAAAAGTACCAATTTCTTTCCATAAGAGCAAAATCTGTACATTATTCCATTCTGTACAGTGAAACGGCATTAATAGTGATTTTCACTTCCTCTTTTTTTTTTTTTATCAAAGGAAATATAATTTCACCCAGACAGCCATTGTAGCCAAGTACATTCAAAATATTTACAAGTGTTGTAAGCAATTTTTTTTCATGGAAATGTTTCATGAAAATGTTTGCAAAAACATGTACTACTCCCTTAAAGACATTCATGAAATAAATATCCTGAGATATCTCATCAGTCTCTGTGACAGCTCTAGACGCTGTCAATCATTTTGCGCATTCTGAGAGTATTGTAGTTGCAGTGAATTATTTTTATGCCATGTTGCTCATAATAGTTGTCAGTTGAGGGCGCTAGTTTACTTCTGTTGTGCTCATGTTGGTCTTAAAAAAAACTAATTTGGTATCTTTGGAGTGCGGGTTTTGGGGGGAAAGGGGGCGTGGCTAATCCAACACCTCACCTTGGGAAATTCTAGAACGGCTAAAATCGCGTACAGCACCTATAATATTTTTTATTTTTTTTAAATTCTTCCACAGTTTTTCACTAAATTATCACAAAAGTGATATTTAATCATTTTAATTTAGATGCACCAATACAGAAAAAGCTATATTTATTTACCTTTATTTATATTGACAGATTTGTACTAAAACAATTTTTGTGAACATTACATTACATTTACATTTACGCATTTGGCAGACGCTTTTATCCAAAGCGACTTACAGTGCAATTATTACAGGGACAATCCCCCCGGAGCAACCTGGAGTTAAGTGCCTTGCTCAAGGAAACAATGGTGGTGGCCGTGGGGTTAGAACCTGTGACCTTCTGATTAACAGCCCTGTGCTTTAGCCACTACGCCACCACCACTCCATGAACATTTTTGTCATATTTATCTTTACCTGGAGCTTTTATTTTGGTGGAAAGCATAAAGTGCTGTCATGTTTACCTTCATTTGGAGCCGAGTGTGTATTTGTCAATTTACAATGATGCTCATTACAAATCTTCTCCTCTTCTGTGATACCATGTCCTGTTTTTAGATTTTTATAATAACTTATAGAAGCTGCAAATGTTTGGAATTTCAAAATGCACACAAACCACTCTGGGAGTAATGAAAACAGAACAGAACATCACAGAACATGTCACCTGTTCACTCTGAAGACTATGTATTAATTTAATTAAATCACAGACTTTTTGTTTAATAATCACACATAACAATACTGATATTTTGATGTTATTTTGAGTAATTGTGCATCCCAGAAGCAGGGGCGTCGGACTGGGGGGGTAAAGGGTACCGAGTACCCAGGGCCCGAGGCAGGGGGGGCCCCTTAGAAGTCAGTTTTCTATACATACATATTTGGTATGGGGGCCCAGCAAGATGGTTTGTACCCAGGGCCCAAAATTTGGTGCTACGCCCCTGCCCAGAAGGATCTTGAAATTAGTCTCATGTGGTGCTCTCATGGAAAGGAATTGACCTAATAAAAAGCGCACTACAAATATCATGATATTGCTATCAAAATTATTGCGATATTATCATGAATATTTGATATATTGCCCAGCCCTAGCCCATATTGGTCAGCCCATATACTGTATTTTAGCACTATTAGTTGGAGCAATTAGTTTTTGTTCAATTCCTGCTGTGACGCATAAGCGAAATACACATGACCACATTGTAACAAATTAAAGACAGCAAATGCATTGTATTTGTCAATTTTTTACGTAAATTCCTCAGGGAACATCAACAAACGGACTAATGATAACATAATTTAGAGTAAAGTAAATAGAAGCTGAGTCAACATGCTTTTATTGAATCAATATCTTGGTCTGTTAGGTTTGAGATCAGAGAGTATATTAATGGATTATTATTTCAGAATGTGTATATCCAAACTGGCAAGGCTTAGAAAGATCACGACATTGAGCATTTTACTTTCAGTGATGAACTAGAGAAAGCGAGCGCACCATTGTTAGGTAATTGCCTAAATGGCCATCTCCATTGTATGTTGCCTCTACTCTTGGCAGCCGCGAGTATTAAATGACAATCATGTGTCTTAAATCAATTGCTTCAGGCAGGAGATATATGGGAAAGTAACCCAGAAATGTCGATAAGATAGTCAGTTGATCTTTGGCCGTAACTGCCTGCAAGCGTGCCCGTGCATGGGCCGCATTCTGCTGGAGGCAGCACTTTAGATATAAAACAAAGAATCCCCTGACACATGTCAATGAACCCTGTGTTTATAGAGAACAAATCCTGCTGTATGGGCACTAAATGAAGATGGACCTTCCCAAAGGCCCAACAATAAATACCATGTGTATGGTTTCTCGTCTCCTTAGCAGAAAAATAGCAAAAACATTGGGACGCCAATACCATGAGCTACCATTAATTTCATCTAGTCTGTCCTTATCAACAACGCTTCTCAGAATCAAAATGTTGTGATTATCAATTTGACATTTCAGTGAAAAATAACTTTATGAAATTAAAGACAAGCACTGAAAATCAGTGCAACATTCAAGTCAGAAATCTTTGTCGCTGTTTGAACGGCACACAGCATAAAAAGTCTAGTGCACCCAAACATTTATTTCAGCCATCGTTTAGAGATGTTAGGCAGAATGTTAGCCTCAATCACTATTCACTTACATTGCTTTTTTTTCCATGAAGGAAAGAAATTGATGTGGGTTTAGAATATCATTAGGCTGAATATGAATATGAATTTTCATTTTTGGGTAAACTTCCTATCATATTCAAACAGCTGAGGCTGATCAGGATTTCATAATGCTAGCATGATAAATTAATGTAAACTATGTAAAGTGTACACATAAACGTAACTGGTAGTAGCATACATACCCACGGCCTAATGAAAACATGTGATACATAATTCAACAAAAGAAGATGCAAATGTCCCCGAGTAACAACCGTGTTGACATTTATCTCCTTGAGGATCAACACAGAGTATTTAGAATGACTTAAAGTACTGCTGAAGAAAATCTACAGGGAATACGTTTCAAAGCATTGCTACATTTAATACAGTGACATCCAGGATAAAATCCGAGTAAACACATTTGAATGTAGCAGCAAACACTCATGAGAAACACAGGCTTATTATATAAACTCAACACAACTCTGTGATGAGAAGCTCGCCAAAGGGATTTTATACTGAGTGGGAATTCAGCTGTGCTGTTATTGGAAGGTAATGAGAAAGGCACATAGTCAACAAAGTGGCAAATTATTGCATCTCTGGTTAACTAACTTAACTGTATCATGAGCCAATCTCTGATCTGATTTAGTTTTTTATTTTCTTTCTTTTTGCCCCTCTTTGCCACATGACACAATGCTCTCAAAATTATTCAATTGCATGATGACAGCCGTAATTGAGGAGATATTTGTTCTCTGAAGTCAGTTTCAGAAAAGTGATTACTCCAGGGAAAACCAACTTTTGTAGGTCTGATGAAGCATATGTCGTGAAATAACTCCATATGGTCATTTGTCAGGGGAACAGTTAAGGCACGATGCATGTTGTGCTAATAGTATTAATATACATCATTGTCATTACCAAACCACATGAGTGTACATTTTACCAAATGAACTAATTTTGTGATGACAATTATATTGCAAACATCCACTTCAGGAATAAATTGACTTTACATTTTTAAAGGGATAGTCCACATAAAAAGTGAAAATTCCATCATTATTTATTCATCCTAATGCCACTTCAAACCAATGGGACTTTTCCCATGGAAAAAGCCATAAAACGAAAGTGAATAAATAGTCAGTAATATCACACCCCACTGGCTCTTGCTTGTCTCATAACCAAACATCATGACATCAAACCTGTGTCTTATTCGGCATATTTGATTTCACTAGTCACTAGTTTGAAGCGACATTAGGGTGAGTTAATGTTGACAGAATATTCATTTTAAGGTGAACTAACCCTTTAAGAATAGTGATGTTCTTGAAGTTTTGGAACCTGCTTTTTAACCCTGTTTGGCAAATTTTTAACCCAAAGGCCATACGATGCTCCAGGTAAGTTAATGCCTGAAATATGACAGACTGACCTTATCCGCCATGATCATGGACGAGCCCCCATGGATCCCCAGGATGGGTATCAAAGTCTGAGAGGAAATAAAATCCAAAATCTGGGCGATGGCTTCCTGGTCTGTGCCGTCCCCAAACACCACCCCATGGATTTTAGTCCCGGACATAAGATCGCACACATGTGTAATTATGCTTTTGGGGTCCGTCTCATTCACTAGCAGGGTCACGACGTTGACGTCAATGGGATCATCTTTGCTCCACAGAGCTCGTATATCTCTGTCTGAGATGTAGCGTGTTTGACCCAGGATCACAGCAATGTTCAGTATGGGCACTTTCTCTGCTGCATGTGAGTTGCTGATGAGGGTAAGGAGAGCTGGAAGAGTCAGAAGAACCAAACTGGAGAACCCCATAGTGCTCAACTTCATTCCCTAGAAGAACAAATACACACAGTAGGTTGTTTGTGAAATAATGCATTCAAGGTTTTTCAAATACTCCAGGATTTTTGGGATTTTTTTTTTGTGAATGCCTCGTGCAATCTCAGCAGTTGTTAAATGTGTAGAAATTATATAGCAACATAATAGCAGTTGTTCTGCTTGTATTTAACTGTATTTAGGTGTCTTTACACAGCTGAGTTAAAGGGATAGCTCACCCACAACAAATAGATTATGTCATCATTTATTCATCCTTATATTTTTTCAAACCCCTATGACTTCTGTGGAACACTAAAGGAAAAGTTAAAGCAGCAAGTAAGCCTCAGTCACTGTTCGGGGTGGGAGAATATTTTTTAACTAATGATCGATTTTCTAATGTATTGTGATTCTTTCTCGAACAATTCAGGTTTGATTCTCAAAGATTCAGAATCGATTCTGAGTTCAATTTAAATCGCTGCAGCGCAGTGGTGCTTATGAGCATGCTAGAGCCTCACACATATGAAGCAAAGCGCACACTACACGACTGATCGCAGACTGTGTGTATCAATGACATGACCGTTCGTCCCCAACTACGATCCCGAAATTCATTCACAAACTCAGGGAAATACGGTATCCGCGATAACATGTCAACTAACAACATGAAAGACTGTCTCATGCCAGTTATTGCATTGATTTGCACAGAATAGGAAAAAAACTGTTGAATATAATGATGAGACAGCGGTTCTGGATACGTGGGTGATATTTTCACTTTGAAATAATTTTTTGTCTCCTGCTTCCCAATGCCTTTTTCTCCTCTTGTGCTTTCTCTATATTGCATTGGCTGTTGTTCATCTCCGGTCTCTCGCTTGTCAGGACAGTGCACATATGAGATGCTTGATAGATTTCTTAAGCAGCAACACCACTATCTGTGTCACTTTATTATCACATGTGTTGTGGAAAGGAGAAGTTGACATCTGCACTCTCAAATAAGCAGATATCTCATATAGCCATCCTAGACCTGCAACCTCTAGTTGTGGTTATAGTTCAAATAAAAATTAATAGGCTATGGATAGATTAATTCTAATTAATTATTTCATATTAATTCATCAAAATGATTAACAATGCTAATTTTAATATAATCAGTTGAAATAATTAATTTATAGAATGTTTTGATAAATAACTAATATTTATTTTCTGTTATGTATTTTCTTGTGCTTTAACCTCGTTTGAACCCACGTACACCTGTGTGGACATTGTATATTGGCTTTGCAATATGCAGTGCATAATTTGACTTATCTCAGTGGGTTTAACTTTCTACGTACAGAGTCAATTGACAAAACAACATGGTTCAAATCACATCAGAGTTTGTCAACAAAACTGGTAATAATCCTTGGTAATGGTAATAAACCTGTTTGAGTCAAAAGATTAGTGTCTCCAGTTTCATCTAATATGCCATTATACACACTGTACAATAATGAATACTTTAGCAAATTTTTTCTCTTAGAAATTCTATATTTACTGCACATTATCAAATTGAGGATCAATGGGTTCATCCAAAAGCTGAAAATGTTTCCTTTCAGACGCTTTATATGGAGTTAGGATGAAAATAAGTTACATTTCAAACTGCTCTGAGACCAGTGCAGAAAGACAGCACACTGGAGGTTAAGTAAGTATGTAAGTTTACTAAATAGGGAGCAAGGGAGCATCCTATAGCTTTCTATACAGCTAAGTGCATTCATTCCTAAAATCGTACTAAAAGTTCAGTTTCAGGATGCAGATGATGTTTGGACCACTCAAGATGTGTGGCAGATATAGGACAATGGTATTCTGTACATCAATTTAGAATTTAGAATTTTATTTTAACATGGTTGGCAGTGATCGGATAATGCTGGCCATTACTCAGAATTAAGAATTAATTATGTTAATTTCTGATGTAAATCTGAATAGCCAACACTCCTGGAAACATAATGCATATTATAAACAAAAAATCTATGGCTTTCTATAGCTTGGTATTATTTACAATTTCACAACTTAGTCCCACTGTCCACATAAGTTGCCATAATTTTTTAGGGAAACTATTTGCTCTAAAATATAGATATATCAGGACTAGTTTTGAAATCGATGGTGACTTCCAGAATCGGAATTTGATCAAATCGTGAGGTGCCTAAAGATTCCCACCCCTAGTCACCATTCACTTTCACTATATGGAAAAAAGATGCAATGAAAGTGAATGGAGACTGAGGCTAACATTCTGACTAACATTTCCTATTGTGTTCAACAGAAGAAAGAAAGTCATAAGGGTTTGGAACAATATAAAAGGTGTAAATCATTATGAATAAGAATTTTTTTGTGAATTATCTTTTTAAGGCTGCTCTGAGCAGGATCTGTGCTTACTCCAATTTCTACATAAAGATGCAGTGCCACATATAAGCCATACTTTCTTGTTCTTAACCAACCTTATCCCACTAGTTTTAGATGCACCTCTGTAAAATGTATTCCATAGTTTAATAATTCCACATTTTATGTATAATTTAATATTTATGTGCATAATTTCCTGCTTCTTTATTCATAATTTCATATTTAACATTATTTGAATAACATTATTTCTGCAACTGAAATTCCTGTGTAAGTGCATTCATGCCAACTCTGATCAGCTTTAAAGAGTCTGTACAAATTCAAATTTTTATGCTATGTATACTGCTTCAGATGTAGCTTCTGTGTTGCCTCTGCGGTCTACAGACTACATTAGTCTTACCGGGAATACATTATAAGAGTCATATCCGAACCATATCCAGCATTAGTCAATAATTTGTTTAGTTTAGAATTCCATTAATAATAATATGTACTTGATAACTCTCAATATAATATCTATTTGATAACTGTATTCATTTCATCCTTACATACAATTGAGTCCAGTGGGATGGCAATCACAGGATTTTATAATCTCATTTTGAAATTTAGATGAACAATGAATAGCATTGAGAAAATGATGAATATCACATGTGACACTGGATCTGAGCAGCAAGCAGGGCAGAAGAGAGTAAAGCTGACATCATCAAATGAAGAGTCTTGGACTGAGAGGAAGGAGCTAGGAAAAGGTTCTCTGCCACTGTTGCCAACATGTGTACACAAACAGATGCATTAAAAAGCAAGGACTAAAACTGCAGAGAAATAACATGTGTTGTGGGGACTGTTGAAGCCTGCGATTCTCACGAAAATGCATCATCAGCATCACATTATCATTATTTAGGCTTGAGAAAACTCAGTTTATCATAGTTTTGGCTGATCAAACTAAGAAATCGGTAGAGTCAGGTTAGCATTCCAACACAAAAATGTAACATTCTGATGCCTGTTTGCCCATATGCATTTAGATTAGATGCTTACTGTAAATTAAGCTTTACAGTGACTTCATAATTATCAATCGATTGGGTTTTTTTCTTTAACAGGTATTTTCAATCATTGAATGACCCTATGTACATTCAATACATTTTTTGTGTTATCCTGATTTTGAGTGGTCGACCGGTTTATAAAATGTACAGTGTTCATGCACTAGACAAAGTTAAAATATATAAATCATCAAATGAATACAATCATGAAGTTTGACAAAAACTAATGAAAGTGGAGCCCAGATTCCAGATGCTCTTTGGCTGGAGGCCATGTCTTAGATTTTGGCAATCACATTTATATTTATATGATCTTTATTTTTCATGAAAATGAATTAGAGAGAGTGAGAGAGAGAGAGAGAGAGAGAGAGAGAGAGAGAGAGAGAGAGAGAGAGAGAGAGAATGAGAACTTATGAAATGCGATATCAGTGTTCTTACAACGTGACAGATTTAACATGGGGAATATATCTAGATGAATATTCCTTCTGATACCTCATTAATTTCCTTAAAACGTCCATTATGCACGTGCGCCCCCTGTCGGCGCATCTCGTGCGCTTTGCGTTCTCAGCTGGAACGGTCAGTATTCAGTATTATTTAGGAAAGAATAATAGCCTATTCAATGGAAAAATATACGTGAGAACTAAGAAGGTTGATAATATCACTATTTATTATTATTAATAATTTATTTTTATAGGAAATTAAAACCTGTGCTCAATGAAAAGCAGCCTTCCTAAGTTGGACCAACAACTGGAACAAAATCCGCATTCATCAGAAGCATAGACAAGTCCTCTCTCATTTAAAGTCCTTTTCAATGAACACGTCTGCATGTCTTTCTTTTTATGTTCTAATTTTGTTTTGTTCATTACAAAATATTCTCGTTTAATCCAGCAAAGGCGAAGAGCACGCCTGAGATTTGCTGCTCACATGATGATAACACGAGTTATCGCACAGGTATAAAAAAAAAAAAGAAAAAAAGAACGCGCAGTTTAACACAACTCGATAAAACACAACTTATTGTTTAGATAATATTGATTTAAACCCCTATCTAGCGGTTGTAAAGCAACAAATTCCATTTTCCTCTCGTTTTGTGCTTTTGTAAGGTTCGCGCGACCCCAATAATGCAGGAAAAAAATAACATCACGTTTTTCCGCATCAAATTAATTTCAAACACCAGTACATCCACATTAACTGTAAAAGAAAGAGTTGGTTTCACATTTGAATACGTTTATTGCTCATTATCAGATGCATTTCGCTTTGGAGACCAAATGCGTAACACGGACCAGCGCCGTTGTTGCTGTTTTTTGTTGTTGTTGTTGTTTTTGTTTTTTGGACAAATCTATTTTTGACAGGAAAACATTTTGTATGCTACTATACTCACAGCATCCCTCTTCCACAAAGCACCAAAAATGTTGAATGGGATGGCATTGCAACAGTCCTTCGCTCAGCAGCCAGGTTGGAAATATGGACAGTTTTCCCCAGCGACACCCCTCAACTTCAACCCCAAAACCAAACGAATCAAATTAATCCATTGGTTTGCATGTTCACGATTTATCCATGACTCTTCCTCGCCGCGCGCTCTCAAATAAGACAGCGCGAGACGCACGTTGGTGACTGAATCCGCAGGAAATTGGATGAAGACAGTTCTGCTGCAGGACCAGAAGACAGTCTAACACAGTCCTCTTTCCCCACAGCCTCACTGGAACTGAGGCATGCCGTAAATAGAGGTGAAAATGAGAATTACGCCCTGTTTCAGAGCACAGCACCCCCTAATAGAAAACAGTTCCGACGTTTAAACGCAACTGTCTTCAAATGCGACGATTCAACTTGAGTTGCCCAGTGTTCTTAGACATCATGTGTGTAGCCTAAAGCGTTATGCCAGTCGTCACTTGTCATAACTTATTCCTAAAAGTTAGAAAATGCTTGAGCCCGACATACGACTTTAGATATGGTTTCTCAAGGAATAACTCGGTTCGGTTTGTGGAGCTGTAATATGTTGCGGTGTAATTCTTCAGCTTCGTCAATGGTCTGAATCATTTCGGTGAGGGATTGCCTCTAGGTGACGTGCGAGCGTTTGAAATTCCAGAGCCAAACTTCACTGCGGAAACCACTGAGCGCTCATCATCATTCACGTGTGCAGTGAGTAGGTCTCAGACATCAAGGCAGATGCTGCTTTACACACGCATGTCATTTCAACACATCTCACAGATCATTTTGATGTAATCGTTCGTTAAATGCTCAAATCATGATCCAGCTACGTCGAACGTCTCCCTTACTTGCTGAGAGGAAACATCGAGCTGCGTTTCGTGTCAATTCGTTCACATGAATGGTCAAAGGCACTCGTGCACGTAAGCATTTATAAGCTATGCGTGTTGTCAAGTCAACAGTTGTTTAAATGAAGCACATGCGATACAAGCACAAATGCCACAACGTTCAATAACGTCGCTAAAGCACTGGCTATATACAGTAATACAGGAAGAGTCCTTTAAGTATACATTATTTGAAGCTTTTTACTAACATGGAAGAGATATCCCCTTCAATAAATGCACACAAGATGTGTGACATGCTTCTGGTCTATGTTTTGGCATGATCCCAACCCCTCTGAATCATTTGAGAGTAAATGTGACTTGCACTATTGATCAGGCATGATTCAAACTGAGCATTGAAAAAATTGCCATGACTCATAGGAAAGCTCCTTATGTGATGTCACCAGGTTCTGTAGTCAGGAACCTGCTGTGATCAAGCTGAGCCACTGTGTTGTGGAGAACACAGTTTTGCTCATGGAAGATCCCCATAGTGAGAGTACTCTTTATACCCCCAGCCCCCAACTCACATTATCTTCTCAGACAGGGGAAAAATACATTTTCCCATTTTCTGCAAAGGTTAGGAACATGACTTACTCATTAGAGATTCACTCTAGCAACAAGCACACTTCCTACTGCAGGTCTTTCTATTTTGGACTATTTAATCCCAATCATTCTGGCCCTTATTTTCTGGACAGTGTCTGCATCCTAACTCATGCTTAGTTACAAAATCAAGCCATTGGCTCAAACTGCAGCTCTCAGTATTGCCAGAGGGTTTTTATTTCAGCCCTAAAATTATGCACTGTGGCGGTGGGTGTAATGTCACGCTTGAATGCAGGGAAGTAGTATCATGTCTTTTTGAGAAGTAATGACAAGTGAATGTCCCTGCAAAAAAGAAAATGTGAGTGGTTACATCAAGACTGTGCAACCAAGGATTAGGTAACAAAGCTCAAATGAAGCCTCCTAGGAGAGATGCACATGACTTCTCTCCAACTTGCACAAACTAACACACACAATTGTCTTTCGATCATGCTGGTAACTATCCTTTGATTGTTTCTGTACAAAGCTAATAAGCCTATATTTTACATCCCTACACTGAAAAAATGCTTTGAATTGCATGATTAATCATGTTTATTGGTTCCACATAAATCAATTAAGTTGCATCAACATATTTTTTTCTTCTCGGTTAGCTCATTAATTCTGTCAAGGAAACATAATTTGTTCACGTAATTTAAAAATAATGGAATAAAGTTATTTTAAAATGAACCAATTAAGTAGACTCGATTTACATAGTATTTTTGTGTCACATTACTGATATATGTTGAAAGGTTATGCTAGCTAGCTAACTTTTAGATAGCAATAGCATTAACAAGCTCAATGCTAAGAAGTAATTGCTCCTTGAGTAAAGCAGCATATTGTATGTGTCCAACTTTGTAGCTCCAAAAATCACATAAAGGAAACATAAATGTAATCCATTTGACTCCAGTGGTTAAATTAATGTCTTCAGAAGCGATTTGACAGATGTGGGTGTAAAACAGATCAAAATTTTAGTCCTTTTTTTACCCTAAATCTCCACTTTCACTTTCAGATGTGAAAGTGACATTAAATAGGCACCACATTTGACTTACTCTCTCACACAGTAGAAAAGCATCATATGTATTCAGTTCACCCCACTAAGATTTTCAACAAGAAACGATAATGCCTATAGGGCTCTAGGGTGCACCTGTGCCATAATATTTTATACCTCAATCAAAGAAGCGGTAAATTAGTTTTTTGAAGGGGGACATTTTATGTTTCCGAGAAAGCCAATCATTGAAAATGTATCCCTGGTTCTGCGCTCACTCAGAGCCCTGTGGAACAGAACATCAACAGCTTGCAAAATGAGCTCCGACCGTAGGGTGGCGCTTTGTATTTTAGGAACCAGTGTGAAGTGAACCGATGCATTATCTTTTCAGCCATGAGGTCGATTTCTAGGCTAACCTGGAAGGCTTATTTGCCATGGGTTCCCTCTGGAATTTCCTATGGGTTTTTATAATGATGTTTTTCAACTTATGAGTAAAATAAAGTCTTTGGTAAAAAAAAAAGAATAATAAAAACTTGTGGTAAAATATAGTAATTGCATGTTTTGTTTTACAACTTAAATTGCACAGTCATACCTCAAATGTGAATTTTGAACCGACTTTAAAAACAATTATACTACGGTGCTTTTGAATGCGTGATTCAGATTGTCTGACTGAAGTTCAAAGGTGTGCAGTTATTACTCAGTAATCGCAGAGCTATGAAGTAGTTCCAGGTCTTGATTGCATAGACACTGGCTAAGTAAACCAGATAAGAACGACAAAAATTTCTATAATATTCAACATTTATTTTAATATCACGCACAAACGTGCACACACACACACACGCTACCTTGTTTACTCCAATAAGTCTAAATTCGAGCAATGAAGGCTTGGGCTGTGTCAAAGCAAGACACTGAATCTGCGGCATAAAAAATTTATTCTACTCACAAGATTTTAAACTAATTTATAGAATTGAACAGTAAATTATTAGAAAAAATAATGAGAAACACATGCCATAATGTGCTTTGCGTTGTGGCCGCATTATTTTTCAATAATAATAATTATTGTTTTTGTTTTCAGAGTCAGTAGAAAGGTCTAAAAAGTTTTTATAACTGTGACCTTAATTGCCTACCCTCTGTAAGCTGTTAGTGTCTTAACGACCATTCCACAGGTGCATGTTCATTCATTGTTTATGGTTCATTGAACAAGCATGGAAAACCTTTACAATAAAGATCAGTACAGTTATTTGAATTTTTACAAAGTTATCATTAAAATACAGTGTCCTGAAAAAGCGATGTTTTTTTTGGCTGAGTTTAATACTATTTTGTCATTCAAAGTTTTGGCTATTCAGGGCAAGACAGTCATACTTTGAGTTGGGAGACAAAGCAGGGAAACATCTGGCTAGATATAAAATGGAGAAAGTCTTTTTCTACCATTTTCTCAGTGAAATCTGTTGATGGTAAAATATTAAACTCGGTCATTGATTATTAATAATGTTTTTAAAGAAATCTTGATCTCTATAGTTCCACGTCTTCATCTACTGATGAAGATATTAGAAACTTTGTGGAACCATTAGAGCTTCCTAAACTGATGGCTGATGATATTTTGATTCTGAGATAACCTTGGAAGAGCTTGGCAAGGTAATTAAGGCCTTGCCTACGGGCAAGGCTCCAGGCCAGATGGCTTTGCTGCTGAGTTATTTAAATCTTCTGCTACAGAACTGGCTCCACTTTTGCTAGAAGTTTATACAGAATCATTAAAGAATGGAAAGCTTCTGCCAATCATGAGACAAGCCCGGATCAGTCTGATTCTTAAAAAGGACAAAGATCCAAGTGAGTGTAAGAGTTACCGTCCAATATCTCTGATCCAGCTAAACGTTAAAATATTGTCAAAAATGTTGACTAACCGAATGGCTAACAGATTAAGTAGTTACGTCATCTCTTATACATATAGATCAGGTGGGCTTTATTCGTGGCTGTAGCTCTTCGGATAACATTAGGCGTTTCATCAATATCCTGTTGTCAGTGGTGAATGATCAGACTCCGGTCGCTGCCATCTCACTTGACACCAAAATGGTGTTTGATATGGTAGAATGGGATTATCTTTTAAAGATTTTGGAAATGTATGGGTTCGGGAATACTTTTATTGGATGGATTAAGTTACTTTATAGACACCTAAATTCTCAGTATATGGAGTTAAATGGTCTAATTCCGAAGCTTTGGCTCTGACAGCGTCCTGCCCGGTAATGGCTTTTCAGCCGGGCACTTTCCAGTATTTGGGTATTTTATTCCCAGCAAAATTGTGTGATTTAGTTATAGTTCATTTTGACCTTTTTTTGTGGGCAGGTGGGCTTCATTACATTTAGCTATGATTGGGAAGGTTAATGTTATTAAAATGAATTGATTTCCAAAATTCAACTACCTGCTACAATCTCTCCCTATAAATGTCCCCCTCTCTTATTTCAAGTAATTTGACAGCATAGTGAAGTCCTTCATTTGGAATGGTAAATATAACAGATTACATTTCAGTAAGTTGCATAGGCCGATTGACAATGGTGGGCTAGGCCTACCCAAGATTTTGTTTCATTATTATGCATTCAGTCTCAGACATTTGGCTCATTTGTCGCTTCCACCTGAGAGAGAGCCCCTCCCTGGTTTTGTATTGAACAAGATGTTCTTGCCCCTATTTCAACATTGCAAAGCCTTTCTATCAAACTAACCGGAGAAGTTAAATTACACCCCGTTATTTCGCATTTGTACGCAGTATGGACAAAAGTGTCCAGAGTGTTTAATTCAGACATTTATATAAATGTTGCTTTGAGCATATGACTGAACCCAAAGTTATGTATTAATAAGTCGCCATTCTTTTGGACAGAGTGAATTGTGAGGGAGAATACTGCACTCGGTGACCTATTTGAGAGTGGAATGATGAGATATGAAAATATGGTTCAACATTTTGGGATTCCCAAGTCTCAATTCTTTAGGTATTTACAGCTGTGCCACCTGCTTTGTACTATATTTGGGAGTAGCATACACCCCCCTAAAGGGAATTTTGTTTGAGGGTTCAGAGTTTTATGTGTGACGTATTGGGCACTCAAATTTCCTTTTGCCCCAGACTCTGTATTTTAGGTGATGGGGCAGTCATTAATATAGGGGATAAATATATAAAAAATTGGGTCATAGCCAGTGTTATGATTGGCAGCCAGGTCATCCTTAGGGGATGGAAGTTGGCTGGAGCGCCCTCATTTCAGGAGTAGTGCAAAGAGATGGGCAGGATGGCGGCATTTGAGGAAGTGTTGTGTATAGAAGGCTAGGCATTTGGCATTTTTGGATGGCTCTCAGGGATGTGCAGTGGAGACTAACTTATAGTTTTAAATGTATCTGTTATTATTATTATTTTATATATATATAATTTTTTATCTGCGTGTGTACTCGGGCTTGGCCACAGGGATATGGTATGTGTCATGCTTGAGGAGCAACCAATAAAAAAATTTAATCTGAAAAACTTAATTCATTTACACTATATAATATGTAGCAGCTGGTGCAACCAGCAGCAAGTGGTACAGAGTTAAACGCTTGAGAATAATTGCTTTTTGACCCAGGTTTAAGCCGGTCAACTATCACTCTCCACGCTGGCAGGACTTATATTATTTAAAGAGGCAGGAAATACACCAGCTGAGAGTAGGCTCCACACACAGAGCTGTTCATTGAACACGAAACAGTCGCCATAATTTTTAATATAAGGAGCTGTCCAGGTGGGTTATTTATTATTATTTTTATAGTGTTTTATGTTGTATTGCGAGAGCTCGCGGAGTAGCTAAGATCCACGCGCTCCGTTTGGAGTCTTGCACGCGCGTTTTATGGTTAAGCATTTTGTTTCGCGAAACTCATAAATACTGCTAATGCTGTCTGTCTGGCGATGTTGATTAAGTTCCCTCTTCATAAAAGTTCATTTACGAAGTCATTCTGATGTGCCTTTGTAGGACTTTTCATTGTCAATTTTGAACCAGAACTGCAGTGAACATCGGCATCTTAGCATCAGAATTAGCTGCCTTTGTCAATGGCAACAGTTGTTGCTCCTAACTCATAATCGTCAAATACAACGTGCATAACGAAAATAAAATTGACCATCCATCTTACAGGTTTGGTTATTGGTAGAGTTTTATTTACTCGAGAGCACCGTTGCTTTTGAATCTAACAACCCGGAAGTGACTTAACGCAGCATTAAATCTAGATGTACTTGAACACATGCCCTGCATTATTGTAGAAAGCCCTCAGCTCAGTTTGTAGTATATAAACATGAAATTGTCTTCGAAAACGTTACTTGCTATGAGTGTTTGCATCGATAAATGAAATGGCTTCGAATAATGATCTCTGGTCTTTGGACCAAATGCTATTTGTCATGAAATTCGTGCAAATGTGTTCAGAATTATTTTAAGAGTTCCCCTTTTCCGTACCCTATACGTTACTTATGGTTGATTTAAACTCGTTTTAACTTTTGATATTTAGTTTTTCATTAAAATGAATACATTCTTATTATTCCTGAAAATAAAAATAACTCCACATTACTTCTTAGGTATGAAAAGAAGTAGATATGATGAAGACTCTGGAACAGTACACTTGGTTCAAGAAACTGGGCTGCGAGCAAACAAGCTCCCTCGATCAGAGGCAAGTTTTTCATTTACTTTTACTTCTCCTACTTGTTAGCCTACATTAGAGATGCATATTATTGAGTAATTGTGTAGTTTAATACTCTAACCCACAAAAAAAATGTAAATTTAAATGTAAGTTAAAAGTAACAGGGGTGACTGAAATTTATATTTTGTTTTTATTCACAATCATTACCAAGAATGGTTACAAAATAAGCTAACTTTACCAAACTATGCCTTTCTTTTAAATAAAAATAATAAAATGAGCAATGCATTAAAAAAGAGGAAAAATAAATAGATGATTAAGTAAAATTAACCTTACCTGGAGCTTACATAAGAAAGCAATTCTACATTTACATTTTTGCATTTGGCAGACGCTTTTATCCAAAGTGACTTACAGTGCACTTATTACAGGGACAATTCCACCGGAGCAACCTGGAGTTAAGTGCCTTGCTCAAGGACAATGGTGGTTGTTGTGGGGATCGAACCGACAGTTCGATAGTTAACTTAACAGTATAGTGCTTTAGCCCACTATGCCACCACCACTCCATTTCTGACGGCAACAGGCCAATACATGTATATAAAATTGGTGTCTACATAATGTACAGTATAATTCAGTGTTGCCTGCAGCAGGCAAATATAAAAAGAAAATAAATGTACCATAATCAAGTAGTGCTTTTAATATGCAACTAGTTGGTGCAGAGCGAGACATTTATTTTTTTTTAGGCTAGGAATATGCACGGATAATGGACTAATCCAGTAGATTGGTCGACTACGTGGAATGTGCACGAATAATGGACTAATCGAATAGAATGGCCGATCGCTAGGAATGTGCGCGAATAGTGGACTAATCGAGTAGAATGGCCGATCACTAGGAATGTGTGCGAATAATGGACAAATCGAGTAGAATGGCCGATCGCTAGGAATGCGCGCGAATAATGGACTAATCGAGTAGAACGGCCGATCGCTAGGAATGTCCGCGAATAATGGACTAATCGAGTAGACTGGCCGATCGCTAGGAATGCGCGCGAATAATGGACTAATCGAGTAGAATGGCCGATCGCTAGGAATGTCCGCGAATAATGGACTAATCGAGTAGAATGGCCGATCGCTAGGAATGTCCGCGAATAATGGACTAATCGAGTAGAATGGCCGATCGCTAGGAATGTGCGCGAATAATGGACTAATCGAGTAGAACGGCCGATCGCTAGGAATGTTCGCGAAGAATGGACTAATCGAGTAGAATGGCCGATCGCTAGGAATGTGCGCGAATAATGGACAAATCGAGTAGAATGGCCGATCGCTAGGAATGTGCGCAAATAATGGACTAATCGAGTAGAATGGCCGATCGCTAGGAATGTGCGCAAATAATGGACTAATCGAGTAGAATGGCCGATCGCTAGGAATGTCCGCGAATAATGGACTAATCGAGTAGAATGGCCGATCGCTAGGAATGTCCGCGAATAATGGACTAATCGAGTAGAATGGCCGATCGCTAGGAATGTCCGCGAATAATGGACTAATCGAGTAGAATGGCTGATTGCTTGTGCTCATACCTATCCTACACCTAAAAAAAGTTATAGTATAAAATGAGTTCTTTGTCTTTAAACCTGAAAGTCTGGCTATGAGTTCAATTGGTATAATGACCTGAATGGTCTATCATAGCCCCAGAAATGCAGGAGTTTGAGCTCTCCTTTTATAACCTGATTGATAGGTGGAGAAGATTATTTCAAATAAGGTAAGGGTGGCGGTTGAGCTGTCTGACCACAAGATGAAAGATCTGATGGGGAGAATAAGTGAGGTGAAGAGTGAACCCAGATATGATGCAAGAATCCAGAAACTAGAAGTAAGTGATCACATTTCCCCTGTCTGTGTACCTCAGCAGTTCATTTACATATTTGTTTTAAATCCTCTTCCATATTATTCACAGTGAATGACAGATGTGTAAATGCACTGCTCTGCAGGACCAGTATACCTCACCTATGCAACCTTTTCATAACAATTTTGTATGTGAAATCCTCTTCTTTTCAGGCACATGTAATGAAGATAAAACGAAGGGGAGATGCTGTATTTGCATATATTCAAAAAGTCAAATCCTTGGGGAGTCTGGTATGGTCTAGAGTTTTATTTTATTTATATGTAGAACCAAAATATTTATGATGGTGACACGCTTATTATTTTTATGAATAATATGTACCATTGTTATTTATGCATAACTTAGCACTGTTGTATCCTTTTATATTTTCAACAGTCTTTCTCTACTGTACTTTCCGGTGCTGCTGCTGGGCAGCCACAGCAATGCATCTCTGCAGCTGAACCAAGTATTAATTGCATGTCCAGGTATGCTGAAATATTTGCAGTCCTGGTAAGGGCTTTCAGTTTTATTTTTTTAACTGTCCCTTTGTTTGTGCAGACTTGAGGAGAAAAAAAAACATTATGGAAATAAACGTTAGTAATAATTCAGGGCTCAACGGCAAGGATTTTTTTTCTACTGGACCGGTTGGGCCAGTGCTTCAGATTTTTACTGGCCCTGGCAAAATTTTCACTGGCCCCAACACAAAACTGACAAATAGCTGTACCATCTTGGCTTTAAAAAATATGTCCAAAGATAAATATTTTTTACATATCTTATGTTTTTAATACAATGTTCCCCTGGAGTCGCGAATTCTAATCCAGGGCATGCTGAGTGACTCCAGCCAGGTCTCCTAAGTAGCCAAATTGTCCCGGCTGCTAGGGAGGGTAGAGTCACATGGAATTACCTCCTCATGTTAGCTATAATGTGTTTCTCCCTCTCGGTGGGGTGCGTGGTGAATTGTGCGTGGATGCCGCAGAGAATAGCGCGAAACCTCCACACTTGCTATGTTTCCATGGTAACGCGCTCAAAACACATGTGATAAGATGCGCAGATTGATGGTCTCTGATGTGGAGGCAACTGAGATTTCTCCTCTGCGACCCGGATTGAGGGATTGAGTCAATATGCCACCATGAGGATTTAGAGCTCATTGGGAATTGGGCATTCCAAATTGGGGAGAAAAAAATAAGAAAATACAATGTCCCCCAAAATGTAATCGCATATATGCTTTACAGATATAAATTCATAAATGCATCACATTAACCTCAGCCGTCCTGCCATTTACACATGTGCTTTTAAGCCAGGAGTTCTGTGGAGGAGATGATGGTTTTTCAGTCATCCGTTTAGTCATGTTGTCATGCAACTTTTGCCCATGTGTAGTGATTTCACAAGAAGGATAAAAAATGATTCACTGAGTTAAAGATTTAATTATTGGCTGAGAGAACAAACTTGCTACTAAACCGTTTGTGATGTGTAATATATAGTAGGTAGATATTAGGCCTAATCTGTGTATCAGCAATGTGTATAACATGAAATCAGACAACCCAAACAAGACCAACAATGACTGATATACAAAAATACCTGTATGGTCAAGAAATGAGACATGTAACCGGTGTTTTATGAGGATGATATGAAGTAGACTTTCAAATATTCATCTTCACCCTGCAGCTGAAAAGCTCTGATAATAATAGCCTAATAGCCATAGTGATCTTGCTGCTTTTTATTAATTAAATTATATTAATCGAATTAACATTTACGTTTTGAAACATTACCTAATTAAATGTATAGGTCTACTTACATTTTGGATATTGAGCAGCTCGTGATTTCCAGACACATGTATAACTGGGGTTTAACAAAGTCTCATTCAGTGCTTCATCTCTAAAGGCAAATTAATGAGAGAAAATGTGTTTGATCTTTACAGTGAGAATAAATTAGCGTTCTGTCCCTTTACGAGCACATGCATGTTAAACAGTCTACGCTGCACAAAGAGAGAAGATGAGACATATGCACGGAGAGACATGGCTCTCAGTCCTATAGAAAGAAACTTTTTTTTTTTTTTTGGGGGGGGGTATTTTCTACACATTGGTAATGGCTGATGCGAAGACACTTGGATAAGAGCAAGGACAGTGCTAGGAGAGTGCGCTCTGTGTCTGCAAGATCTTTTGCATGCACGCAACTGCGCCTTGGCACGTTCAGTATATTATGCTCTCATGCATCTTTGCAAGCTCAATAAAATCACACTTGCTCGGCGGTTACAATACTTTGTTTGCACAGGGTCATTTTTGTGCTCTTTCGCTTGTTTTTGCTTGCACTAATGTTATAAATCCAGCATTGGCCCGATCGGGCAACTGGCCCGTGTGCTACTTTACTCCTAAATATTGACACTTTTAGCAGATCCACATCTTTCTTATACAGGAAAACATAAGAAAAAAATATATATATATATATATATATATATTGATAACTCATCTTGATGACTCTAGATTTTTGTCCAATCAAATGCAGTCTAGAATGAGAATGTCCCTCCCCAATACCACCTGCAACTGGTAGGAAGTCAAAGTAAAACCTATTGGTTAAAAAAAAAAAAGAATATTAGTCCTTTTGATTATGTCCTGCCCAAACATAATCTTTCAATTGAAAATCTGTAAATGCAGGAAAGAAAACTACCCTCATCAAGCAATACCAGGGGGTCTTTAAGAAAATAACTAAGCCGCAGCTGTTTGGATAACAATGTCAGTCATTAAAATATTAAATTTACTGTTTCATCAAAAGATATGTTTAAATGCCAATAGTATGTGAATGGACTGTGAAGTCATCTCAGTGGTACACTGTGGGCTTTTCTGTTTGGTCTGTTGTTTCTCAGTTCAGCAATGGTTCAAGGCTGCAGTCTTGGCCCCTTTCCATTTTTTTTTTTTCCCCTTGAGGTGCTGCATGTCGAATGGTATTCATTCCTTTTTTTGTGGGCCTGTTTCAGCCTTATCAGCTAGTATGCTTTATTGGAAAGTTCACAGCTGCTCAATGTTTGTCTTCCAAGGCACTTGCCTTCTCTCTCACTAAAATATGTGACACATGGAAATTATCCTAA